>NC_041391.1:219225852-219282723 GCF_002162155.2 Triticum dicoccoides
ATGAAACCGACGCCAAAAATTCCTATAAATCCAGAAACCCCCCAAAAGAAACCTAGTTTGGGAGTTCGGCCGCCGCAAGCCTATGTAGCCATGAAAAAACAATCTGGAACCCATTCCGGCACCCTGCCGGAGGGCGAAACCATCACTGGTGGCCATCTTCATCATCCCGACGCTCTCCATGGCGAGGAGGGAGTAGTTAACCCTCGGGGATGAGGGTACGTGCAAGTAGCTATGTGTTTGATCTCTCTCTCTCTCTCTCTTGTGTTCTTGATTTGGCACGATCTTGATGTACTGCAAGCTTTGTTACTATAGTCGGATCATATGGTATTTCTCCCCCTCTATCTCCTTGTGATGAATTGAGTCTTTTCCTTTGAGGTTTTGTTATGTCGGGTTGAATCTTTGGATGTGAGATCACTTGATGTATGTCTTGTGATGGGACATCCATGGTGACAATGGGATGTTCTGTTGATCCACTTGATGTATGCTTTGGTTATGAACTTGCGGATTCCTATGGTGACATTGGGGTAATCATGCATAGGTTGGTACACGTTTTCATATTCCTTTCTCTCATAGAAATGATGGGATACTCCTGAAGTTCTTTGTGTTGAATGAATATTATGAATCTAAGATTGTGTGATGCATATCGTATAATTGACCCACAGATACTTGTGGTGACATTGGAGTATCTATGTGACATTAGGGTTGATCGATGTGTGTCATGTGGTGTTATATTAGTATGAACTCTAGGGTTGTTTGTGGCACTTATAGGCATAGCCCAATTTCATCTTATGTTCTCTGCGGTAGGAACTTTGGAGTGATTCTTTGTTGCACGTTGAGGGATTTCCATATGATCTAATTATGTTATCATTGTTGAGAGAACTTGCACTAGTGAAAGTATGAACCTTAGGCCTTGTTTCCAAGCATTGCAATACAATTTTTGCTCACTTTTGTTACTTGCTACCTTGCTGCTTTTATATTTTCGGATTACAAAAACCTATATCTACCATCCATATTACACTTCTATCACCATCTCTTCACTGAACTAGTGCACCTATACAATTTACTATTGTATTGGGTGTGTTGGGGACACAAGAGACTCTTCGTTATTTGGTTGCAGGGTTGTTTGAGAGAGACCATCTTCATCGTACACCACCCACGAATTGATAAACGTTAGGTCATCCACTTGAGGGAAATTTGCTACTGTCCTACAAAACTCTATGCTTGGAAGCCCAACACGAGTCTACAAGAAGAAGGTTGCGTAGTAGACATCACGCACGTGCACGAAGCCTCGGCCGAGCCATCGCCACGACGCGGTGGTCGGCCGCAACAGTAGCGCTAGTAGAGGCGGCGAGGGCGAGAAGTGGGTGACGCCACGCGCAGGCATACATGCATAGAGACGCCTTCGGATGCGCATGGCATGGGGCAGGGTGCAGCTAGGGGCGCTAGCATCGAGCAACAGCAGCGGGGCGTGGCTCGGGCGCGCGCGTGCATTGGGCGCGACCAGAGCGAGGCCAACGCACGTGCAGGCGGGTGCGTGAAGCTGATGGCACGGTGCAAAGCAGGGCAACAGTTGCAGTGACTGCGAGCTCGCCCCGAGGTTGGGCGCGGTGGTGCGGTGGCCTACAGCTGGGGAAACAAAAGGGGGGAGGGGGAAACACATCAGAGCTCATAGCGGGTGCGGCGACGGCCTGGACAAAGGCGAGGAGGCAGTGTCATGGCAGATCGACGGTGGTGCTTGATACCTCCATTTTGCATCATGTTTTATGTTGATATTTATTGCATTATGGGCTGTTATTTCACTTTATGGTACAATTATTATGCCCTTTCTCTCTTATTTTAAAAGGTTTACGCGAAGAAGGAGAATGCCGACAGCTGGAATTCTGGACCAGAAAGGAGCAAATCTGAGATGCCTATTCTGCACAACTCCAAATGTCCTGAAACTTTACAGTGAGTTATTTTGGAATATGTAAAAAGTATTGGGCGAAGAAACAACAGAAGGGGATCCACCAGGTGGCCACAAGCCTTGGGGCGCATAGTACCCCCAGGACGCACCTCCCGAGCTTGCGGGCTCCCTAGACAGCCATCGGTACCCCCAGGACGCATAGACAGCCTTCTGCTATATGAAAGGTTTTGACCTAGAAAATACATAAGGAGGCTTTCGGGACAAAGCGCCACTATCTCGAGGCGGAACCTGGGCAGAAGCAATCTAGGGCTCTGACAGAGCGATTCTATAGGGGAAACTTCCCTCTGGGAGGGGGAAATTGAAGCCATCGTCATCACCAACGATCCTCTCATCGTGGGAAGGTCAATCTTCATCAACATCTTCACTAGCACCATCTCCTCTCAAACCCTAGTTCATCTCTTGTATTCAATCTTTGCCTTAGAACCTCAGATTGGTACCTCTGGGTTGCTAGTAGTGTTGATTACTCCTTGTAGTTTGTTTATTTGGTCGAAGATCATATGTTCAGATCCTTAATGATATTTATTACACCTCTGATCTTGAACATGAACATGCTTCGTGAGTAGTTACATTTGTTTCTGAGGACATGGGAGAAGTCTTGTTATAACTAATCATTTGAATTTGGTATTCGTTCGATATTTTGATGAGATGTATGTTGTCTTTCCACTAGTCGTGTTCTCTGAACGTCGACTAAATGACACTTCACCATGATTTGGTCCTAGGGGAAGGAATTGGGAAGTAGCAAGTAGATGATGGGCTTCTAGAGTGACAGAAGTTTAAACCCTAGTTTATGTGTTGCTTTGTAAGGGGCTGATTTGGATGCACATGTTTCATGCTATGGTTAGATTCTTCTTAATTCTTCTTCCGTAATGGCGGATGCTTGTGAGAGGGGTTAATCATAAGTGGGAGGCTTTCCCAAGTAAGGTCAGCACCCAAGCACCGGTCCACCCACATATCAAATTATCAAAGTAACAAACTTGAATGATATCATCATGATGAAAACTAGCTTGACAATAATTCTCATGTATCCTCAGGAGCGATTTGCTTTATATAAGAGTTCATCCAAGCTTATCCTTTGCTATAAAAAGGATTGGGCCACCTTGCTGCACTTTTGTCATACTTGTTACTTGTTACCTGTTATGAATTATCTTACTACCACACTATGTGCTACCGATAATTTCAGTGCCTGCAGAAAATACCTTGCTGAAAACCGCTTGTCATTTCCTTTTGCTCCTCATTGGGTTTAACAGTCTTACTTATCGAAAAGACTATGAGTGATACCCTATACTTGTGGATCATCAAGACTCTTTTCTGGCACCGTTGTCGAGGAGTGCAGCGCCTTTGGTGAGTGGATTTTGGTAAGGAAACATTTATATACGTGCTGAATTTTTTGTCACTTTGATACCTCTCCAATGTATCTACAATTTTTTATTGTTCAATGGTGTTATATTATCGTTCTTGGATGTTTTACAATCATTTTGTAGCAACTTTATATTAGTTTTTGGGACTAACCTATTGACATATTGCCTAGTGCCAGATGCTATTTTTTGCTTCACAGAAAATCAATACAAAATGGAGTCCAAACGCAGCTAAACTTTTTGGAGATTTTTTCTATACCAGAACACACCTGCTCGGCCAAAGACGTACCAGAGGGGGGATTCGAGGGGAGCACAACCCACCAGGGCGCGTGATACATCTCCGTCGATCTACTTTTCCAAACACTTTTGTCCTTGTTTTGGACTCTAACTTGCCTGATTTGAATGGAACTAACCCGGACTGGCGCTGTTTTTAGCAGAACTTCCATGGTGTTATTTTTGTGCAGAAATAAAAGTTCTCGGAATGTCCTGGAAATCCACAGAGCAACTTTTTAGAATTAATAAAAAATATTGGCGAAAGAAATAGAGTCAGGGGGCCCACACCCTGTCCACGAGGGTGGGGGGCGCGCCCCCTCCCCCTGGGCGCGCCCCCCTGCCTCATGGGCCCCCTGGACATCCACCAACCTCAACTCCAACTCCATGCATTCTCTTTTGCGGAGAAAAAAATCAAAGAGAAAGTTTCATCGCGTTTAACGATACGGAGCCGCCACCAAGCCCTAATCTCTCTCGGGAGGGCTAATCTGGAGTCTGTTCGGGGCTCTGGAGTGGGGGATTCATCGCCATCGTCATCATCAACCATCCTCCATCACCAATTTCATGATGCTCATTGCCGTGCATGAGTAATTCCATAGTAGGCTTGCTGGACAGTGATGGGTTGGATGAGATTTACCATGTAACCAAGTTAGTTTTGTTAGGGTTTGATCCCTAGTATCCACTATGTTCTGAGCTTGATGTTGCTATGACTTTGCTATGCTTAATGCTTGTCACTAGGGCCCGAGTGCCATGATTTCAGATCTGAACCTATTATGTTTTCATGAATATATGTGAGTTCTTGATCCTATCTTGCAAGTCTATAGTCACCTATTATGTGTTATGGTCTGACAACCCCGAAGCGACAATAATCAGGATTCTTCTCGGTGATGACCGTAGTTTGAGGAGTTCATGTATTCACTATGTGTTAATGCTTTGGTCTGGTACTCTATTAAAAGGAGGCCTTAATATCCCTTAGTTTCCACTAGGACCCCGCTGCCACGGGAGGGTAGGACAAAATATGTCATGCAAGTTATTTTCCATAAGCCCGTATGACTATATTCAGAATACATGCCTACATTACATTGATGAATTGGAGCTAGTTCTGTGTCACCCTATGTTATAACTGTTACATGAGGAATCACATCCGACATAATTATCCATCGCTGATCCAACGCCTACGAGCTTTTCACATATTGTGCTTTACTTATTTACTTTATCGTTGCTACTGTTACAATTACTACAAAACTGCTATCTTTACTTTTATCATTGTTACCATTACTATGATACTACTTTGCTACTAAATACTTTGCTGCAGATACTAAGTTATCCAGGTGTGGTTGAATTGACAACTCAACTGCTAATACTTGAGAATATTCTTTCGCTCCCCTTGTGTCGAATCAATAAATTTGGGTTGAATACTCTACCCTTGAAAACTATTGCGATCCCCTATAATTGTGGGTTATCAAGACTATTTTCTGGTGCCGTTGCTGGGGAGCATAGCTCTATTCTTTGAGTCACTTGGGATTTATATCTGCTGGTCACTATGAGGAACTTGAAAGACGAAAGAACTAATATTTTTCCCTCAACTACGAGGGGAGGTAAGGAACTGCCATCTAGCTATCCACTTGATTCTCCTTCTGTTATGAGTAAGCTTGCGACACCTAAACCTGCTTCTACTATTAATTCTGATATGTCGGATGTTATTGATGATGGCACTTCTACTATGCATGATACTTATAATGAAACTACTTCTGTGCTTGAAACTACTGTGCCATTAGGTGAATTTCTTGATGAACAACTTGCTAGGGTTAGAGAGAATGAAATTATTGAAGATAGCGATGATGAAGGTTCTCCCCCTAAGTATGAATTGCCTGTTGTTCCAGAGGGTTATGTTAGGGATGAAGAAACTACTAGAGATATTCTTGCTTGCAATGATAGATCTGATCTTAAGAAGTTATTAGCTAAATGGAAACAGAAATCTCTAAATGCTAGAATGAAATATGACCCTCCTTTTGCTACTTCACCTATCTTTGTTACTGATAAGGATTATGAATTCTTTGTCGATCCTGAGATAATTACTGTGGTTGAATCTGATCCTTTTTATGGCTATGAATCTGAAACTGTTGTGGCACATCTTACTAAGTTAAATGATATAGCCACCCTATTCACTAATAATGAGAAATCTCTCTACTATTATATCCTTAAGATATTTCCGTTCTCATTAAAGGGTGATGCTAAAAATTGGTTTAATTCTCTTGATCCTGGTTATGTGCGTAGTCCCTAGGATATGATTTATTACTTCTCAGCTAAATATTTCCCTGCTCATAAGAAACAAGCTGCCTTGAGGGAAATATATAATTTTGTGCAAATTGAAGAATAGAGTCTCCCACAAGCTTGGGGGAGGCTTCTCCGACTACTTAATGCTTTGCCTGATCACCCTGTTAAGAAAAATGAAATACTTGATATCTTTTATAATGGACTAACTGATGCTTCCAAGGACCACTTGGATAGTTGTGCTGGTTGTGTTTTCAGGGAAAGAACAGTTGACCAAGCTGAATTACTATTGAATAATATGTTGACTAATGAAAATAATTAGACTCTTCCTGAGCCAATTCCTGAGCTAGTTGAGCCAATTCCTGAGCCAACTCCTAAACCAACTCTGAAGAAGAGGGGTGTTCTATTTTTCAGTCCTGAAGATATGCAAGAGGCAAAGAAATATATGAAAGAAAAAGGTATTGAAGCTGAAGATGTTAAGAATCTACCTCCTGTTGAGGAAATACATTGTCTTAATCTTCCACCTATTGAAGAAACACATTGTCTTGATAACCCGACACAGGTAGTAAAGGTAAATTCTCTCTATAGATATGATAAAGTTGAAATCCCGTCTACTAAGTTTCGTAGCCAATGTTTGGATGAATTCGATGACTTTATGGCTAGACAAGGAAGTTTTAATGCTTATGTTGGTAGAGAATTAAAGAGTAATTCTTACATGATTGGACGCTTGAGTGATTATATGGCTAGAGTTAAAGGTGAACTTAAACTCATTAGTAAATATGCTTCTATGGTTACCACTCAAGCAGAACAAGTACTTAAATCTCAAAGTCATTTGCTTGATGAATTAAATAATAAACATGACTTTACTGTTAGAGTGGCTACTAGAACTGGTAGAATGACTAAGGAACCTTTGTATCCTGAAGGCCACACTAAGAGAATTGAGCAAGATTCTCAGAGAAATAATTTAGATGCACCTAGTCCTTCTAAAAAGAAGAAAAAGAAAAATGATAGGACTTTGCATGCTTCTAGTGAACCGGTTATAGACACACCTGAGAATCCCAATGATATTTCTATCTCTGATGCTGAAACACAATCTGGTGGTGAACATGAACCTAGTGATAATGTTAATGATAATGTTCATGTTGATGCTCAACCTAGCAATAATAATGAAGTAGAGATTGAACCTGCTGTTGATCTTGATAACTCACAATCAAAGAATCAACGTTATGATAAGAGAGACTTTGTTGCTAGGAAGCACGGTAAAGAAAGATAACCATGGGTTTAGAAACCCATGCCTTTTCCTCCTAAGCCATCCAAGAAAAAGGATGGTGAGGATTTTGAGCGCTTTGCAAAAATGATTAGACCTAGCTTCTTATGTATGCGCTTAACTTATATGCTTAAAGTAAATCCTTATGCTAAATATATGAAAAATATCATTACAAATAAAAGAAAGATACCGGAAGCTGAAATTTCCACCATGCTTGCTAATTACACTTTTAAGGCCGGAATACCTAAGAAACTAGGAGATCCAGGAGTACCAACTATACCATGCTTCATTAAAAGAAACTATGTTAAAACTGCTTTATGTGATCTTGGAGCCGGTGTTAGTGTTATGGCTCTCTGTTTATATCGTAGACTTGAATTGAATAAGTTGACACCTACTGAAATATCTTTGAAAATGGCTGACAAATCAACTGCTATACCTGTCGATATTTGTGAGGACATGCATGTTGTAGTTGCAAATGTCACTATAATGGACTTTGTTATTCTTGATATTCCCGAGGACGATAGTACGTCGATTATCCTTGGTAGACCCTTTTTGAATACTGTAGGGGCTGTTATTGATTGCAACAAAGGCAATGTCACTTTTCATGTTAATGGTAGGAGCATACCGTACACTTTCCGAGGAAACAACCTCAAGTTCATAGCATCAATTCTATTGGAAAAGTTCCAACTATCATTATTGGAGGTTTTGAATTTCCTCTTCCTACTGTCAAGAAGAAATATGATATTCTTATTATTGGGGATGTTCATATCCCTGTTGAGAAAATGATGAAGAGATTTTTGAGGGGCTCTTCTAGCCAAGGCTCCAAGGATAAATAAGCTAAGGAGAAAGAAAAGGCCAAGTATAATCCTCCTCGCGTGGCAGAAGTACGGCCGTGTGAGTGGCCTTGTGATAATTTCTTGAGAGTAGCCGCGGTCCATGGCCATAGACCAACTTAGGCCAAAAGCCTAAGCTTGGGGAGTACGTATTTCTCACCGACATTACATTCATGTTCACACACACTCATTCTAGTTGTCGGTGCTCATACTCTTTCATTGTATTATCCATGCTAGTTTAATTTCTTTTTCTAGCTTTGTTCTTGTGTGTTTGAATAACCTTAAGAAAAACAAAAAATAGTTAGTTTAATTTCCATGCTTGTAGTAGTAATTGAAAGAAAACCCCAAAAGATTTCTCGTTCTTGTTTTGCTTGTTGGGAGCTTTCCCGTGTAAATAGTTTTATTTTCTTTTCTTTCCTTTGGGGGTCGAGAGGAGAAGACCTTAGTGAAAATATTTAGTGGATCTCATATGCATGATTGTTGATTTGACCAGGAGGCCATATTACCTTGTCTTCTCCCTTGAATTAAATGCTTGCAGATTCCAGCTTAGTCCAATGCACATGCACTATTAGTATTATACACACCGTTCGGTCGTGCAAGTGAAAGGAAATAATGATGATATATGATGAACTGATTGAGATTACAGAAGCTGGCATGAACTCGACCTCTCTTGTTTTTGTAAATATGATGAGTTCATCATTCCTAATTCAGCCTATTATGAATAAACATGTTTGCAATGACAATTAGAGATTATAGTTGCTTATGTCATGCTTAATTAGCTAGGAGCTTATAATGGTATACCTTGCGTGCCAACATGCTATTTAAATGGTTGTGATGTGGTATGATAGGGTGGTATCCTCCTTTAAATGAATTGAGTGACTTGACTTGGCACATGTTCACGCATGTAGTAGAAACAAAATCAACATAGCCTTCACGATATTTATGTTCATGGTGGATTATATCCTACTCACGCTTGCACTCGGTGTTGATTAATTTTAATGCATGTTCATGACTGTTGTCGCTCTCTCAGTTGGTCGCTTCCCAGTCTTTTGCTAGCCTTCACCTGTACTAAGCGGGAATACTTCTTGTGCATCCAACTCCATAAACCCCAAAGTTATTCCATATGAGTCCATCGTACCTTCCTATATGCGGTATTTACCTGCCGTTCCAAGTAAATTTGTATGTGCCAAACTCCAAACCTTCAAATGAAATTTTGTTTTGTATGCTCGAGCAGCTCATGTATCAACTAGGGTTGTCTGTATCTTCCATGCTAGGCGGGTTATTCAAAAGAGAGTGGACTCCGCTCCTCATTCACGAGAAAATGGGTAGTAACCGGGATGCCCAGTCCCATGAAGAAAAAGATCAAAATCAAATCAAAATAAATGCAAACAAAACTCCCCCAGGATTGTTGTTAGTTGGAGGCACCCTTTGTTTCGGGCAAGCCATGGATTGATGTTTGTTGGTGGAGGGGGAGTATAAACTTTACCATTCTATTTGGGAACCGCCTATAATGTGTGTAGCATGGAAGATATCGAGATCTCATAGTTGGTATGTTGACAGTGAAAGTATACCGCTCAAAATGTTATTTATCTCTCTATTTCAAAATTGAGCTCTAGCACCTCTACAAATCCCTGATTCCCTCTGCGAAGAGCCTATCTATTTATTTTTATGTTGAGTCATCACCTTCTTATTAAAAAGCACCCGCTGGAGAGCACACTGTCATTTGCATGCATTACTATTAGTTTATATTGGGTATGACTTGACTGGATCTCTTTTACCATGAATTACAATGTTTAGTCAGTCCTTGATCTTTAAAGGTGCTCTGCATTTATGTTTTGTGGTCTCAGAAAGGGCTAGCGAGATACCATCCTGTTATATCATATTATGATTGTTTTGCGAAAGTGTTGTCATCCGAGTTTTATTATTATTGCTTGCTAGTTGATTATGCCATTGATATGAGTAAACATGAGACCTAAGTGTTATTGTGAATATGGTTAGTTCATAATCTTTGCTGAAAACTTGAATCCTGGCTTTACATATTTACAACAACAAGAGCAAACAAAGTTTGTAAAAGTTTTTCTTTATCACTTTCAGTTTGTCAACTGAATTGCTTGAGGACAAGCAAAGGTTTAACCTTGGGGGAGTTGATACGTCTCCGTCCTATCTACTTTTCCAAACACTTTTGCCCTTGTTTTGGACTCTAACCTGCATGATTTGAATGGAACTAACCCGGACTGACGCTGTTTTCAGCAGAACTGCCATGGTGTTATTTTTGTGTAGAAATAAAAGTTCCCGGAATATCCAGTAAATCCACCGACCAACTTTTCAGAATTAATAAAAAAATGTTGGGAAAAGAAATAGCGTCAGGGGGCTCACACCCTGTCCACGAGGGTGGGGGGCGCGCCCCCTCCCCCTGGGTGCGCCCCCTGCCTTGTGGGCCCCCTGGCCGTCCACGGACCTCAACTCCAACTCCATATATTCTCTTTCACGGAGAAAAAACTCAAAGAGAAAGTTTCATTGCGTTTTACGATACAGAGCTGCCGCCAAGCCCTAATCTCTCTCGCGAGGGCTGGTCTGGAGTCCGTTCGGGGCTCCAGAGAGGGGGGTTCGTCGCCATCGTCATCATCAACCATCCTCCAACACCAATTTCATGATGCTCACACCGTGCGTGAGTAATTCCATCACAGGCTTGCTGGACGGTGATGGGTTGGATGAGATTTACCATGTAATCAAGTTAGTTTTGTTAGGGTTTGATCCCTAGTATCCACTATGTTCTGAGATTGATGTTGCTATGACTATGCTATGCTTAATGCTTGTCACTAGGGCCCGAGTGCCATGATTTTAGATCTGAACCTATTATGTTTTCATGAATATATGTGTTACGATCCGACAACCCCAAAGTGACAATAATCGGGATACTTCTCGGTGATGACCGTAGTTTGAGGAGTTCATGTATTCACTATGTGTTAATGCTTTGGTATGGTACTCTATTAAAAGGAGGCCTTAATATCCCTTAGTTTCCACTAGGACCCCGCTGCCACGGGAGGGTAGGACAAAAGATGTCATGCAAGTTCTTTTCCATAAGCACGTATGACTATTATTCGAAATACATGCCTGCATTACATTGATGAATTCGAGCTAGTTCTGTGTCACCCTATGTTATAACTATTACATGAGGAATGGCATCCGACATAATTATCCATCACTGATCTAATGCCTACAAGCTTTTCACATATTGTGCTTTACTTATTTACTTTATCGTTGCTACTATTACAATTACTACAAAACTGCCATCGTTACTTTTATTGCTATTACCATTACTATCATACTACTTTGCTACTAAATACTTTGCTGCAGATACTAAGTTATCCAGGTGTGGTTGAATTGACAACTCAACTACTAATACTTGAGAATATTCTTTGGCTCCCCTTGTGTTGAATCAATAAATTTTGGTTGAATACTCTACCCTCGAAAACTGTTGCGATCCCCTATACTTGTGGGTTATCAGCGTGTCTAGGGGCCCAGGCACGCCCAGGTGGGTTGCTCCCACCTCGGCCGCCTCCCGCACCACCTCTTTGCTCTATAAATACCCCAAAATTCAAGAAACCCTAGGGGAGTCAACGGAACACAACTCCAGCCGCTACAGGTCCATAGTCTCTAGCTAGGTGGCTTCCTCTCTCTATTTTTGATTCTCATTACAATGGTCTCTTGGAGATCTATTTGATGTAACTCTTTTTGCGGTGTGTTTGTTGGGATCTGATGAACTTTGAGTTTACGATCAGATCTATTTTATATCCATCAAAGTTATTTGAGTTTCTTTGATCTCTTATATGCATGATTACTTATAGTCTTGTATTTCTTCTTTTAATCTTTGGTTTAGTTAGGCCAACTAGATCGATTTTTCTTGCCATGGGAAGAGGTGTTTTGTGATGGATTCGGTCATGCGTTGTTCTTTCCCAGTAACGGAAGGGGCAGCAAGACATGTATTGATCGTTTCTATTAAGGATAACAATATGGGGTCTATTCCTACACGAATAGATCTTCTCTACATCATGTCATTGTTCTTATTGCATTACTCTGTTTCTCCATGAACTTAATACACTAGATGCATGATGGATAGTGGTTGATGTGTGGAGTAATAGTAGTAGATGCAGGCGGGAGTCGGTCTACTAATTTTGGATGTGATGCCTATATAATGATCATTCCTGGATATCGTCATAATTATTTGAAGTTCTACCAATTTCCCAACAGTAATTTTTTTACCCACCATATGCCATTTTCTCGACAGAAGCCACTAGTGAAATCTACGGTCCCCTGGTCTATTTTCTCATCATATATTTTCAGATATATATTGCTATTTGCCTTTTTATTTATTTGCCACTTTTATTTTTAGATCTGTATTATCAAAAACCCAAAAATACCACACTGAGTTTTATTTGCTTTTATTTGCATATATCAATGTACTTCAATTTTATCCCGTCAACTTGAAAATTTCTCACACCATTACCCGAAAGGGATTGACAAGCCTTTTAACACGTCGGGTTGCAAGTATTTGTTCTTTTTTGTGCAGGAACCTTTTACATAGTGTTTCTTGGTTCTTGTACTGATTCGATCACCTTGTCTCATCACTGAGGGAAATACCTACTGTAGCTGTGATGCATCATCCCTTCCTCTTTGGGGAAATGCCGACGTAGTTCAAGTGAGATCAAAAGGAATTTCTGGCGCCATTGGTAGGGAGACATCATCAACATCTATCAGGTTCCTAATGACGAATCTTATCTCCTTGCAATTTACACTATTTGCCATTTGCCTCTCGTTTTCATCTCCCCCACTTCTAAAATGTTTTTGCGAAAAGCACAAAAATATTTGCCTTTTTATTTGCGTTCTTTCTGTTTGCCTTTTTCATTTTCTCTTATGTCTTACTTGGTTTGTTTGCTTGTTTGTTTGTCATCTTTGTAGTTTATTGAAAAACAGAAAACAGAAAGCTTATAGATCCTCATCCACTTGCTAATCTTTTTAAAAGATCCAATTATGATGAATCAATTGCTAGTGATTTGAGGGCAGTAGATTATCTTTATGAGGTTTTGCTTGAAATTCGTGAATCTGAAAAATTGTGATGAATATTTAAACGAAGAAATTTGTAAAGAGATTCATGATAGATCCTTGAAGGAAAAGCATGGTTGCAATGATGTTATTGTGAATTATATTATTGTCAATTGTGTTAATAATATGCAAAACCCCAAGCTTAGGAATTATAATGTTGTTATGTCCATTACTTATTGTAATGATCATGATTGGGGTGATGTTTCTTATGATCCTGGAAATTTATTTAAGCCTCATGATGAATGTGATCGTGATAATGTTTGCAATAATATTGAAAGTGGACTTGATCCCACTACTTTGGAGATTGATCAATCTTATGAAATTTTTGATAAAAGTGGGCTTGGAGAAGTAATGACTTTATTCTATGTTAATCCCACTATTTTGGAAGAGTGTCAACTTTACATGCATGTGGAACAATTAGAGAATATGTTATGTGATAGATATATTGTTGAATTTGAATATGATCCCACATGAAATTATTATGGGAGAGGAAAATATAGTTGTAGAAATCTTCATGTTACTAAATTACCTCTCTTGATGCTTAAATTGTCAAAATCTTATTCTTCTTACTTGCATATTCTTGTTTTTGCTTGCCTTGATAATTTGTTTGCTTATAAAATGCCTATGCATAGGAAGTATGTGAGACTTAGATGTGTTTGTCACATGCTATATGATGCTCTCTTTGTACTTCAATTCTTGTCTTTCTAGTGAGCATCATTAAAGTTATTAATGCCTAGCTAAAAGGCTTTAAAGAAAAGCACTTGCTAGGAGACAACCAAATATTTTTCTTTTATGTTTTTATGTTAAATAAATTGTCTAGCCTTTGATTTGATCTGTTTTTATGTTTTAATTAGTGCTTGGGCCAAGCAAAGCCTTTGGGATCTTGTTGGGTGATGGTTGATTTGATCTTGTTGAAAAACAGAAACTTTTACGATCAGTAAAATAATTTTCATAAATCACAGAAACGTGTTTTTGCTCTCAATTTTTTCCACAAGTGTAAGTGCATCTAGTGCCCTTTAGTGATTTTGGTGTATTGAAGACTTATAGGTTAAAGGACTAATATGTTTGTGAGTGTACACGGGCTCTATAAGTCAATGAGGAGTTTGATATTTACGACGAAAGTCGACCCCTAAAAATGTATGTCTTCAGCTGAAGATTTTCGTTCTCTGGAACATTTTGAAAGTGAAGAAATTGGTGTGACCTTGAAGACTTGGATATTCATGCGAGGATTATGAAGAGCAAAGACTTTTGTTTTCATAGATTCATTTTCTCTTTCTTGAGTCATAGGAAACACCGTACAGTTAAAGGGGGTCGAGGTAATACTAAGGAAATTGATTTCCAAGTGATGCTCATCTCAAAATTCTACACCTACCCAATCCTTTCGTGTGAAGCCATTGGAAATCTCATATCAGTTCAGTCAATTTCTTTAGTGACAGAGACGAAGATCTTCTGGTCTCTGAGGAATTTGTTCTGATTGAGGAGTTAGGAATTCACCAGTGTGGATTGGCTACACAGTGAGTAACATGATATCCCCGAGGACTTTGAACCTCAAATATCCGACCATTGCTGTGCTATGCGCCAGCTGTCCCAAAATATCTACCCACCTAATAGTCATATCATTGAAGGGCATTTATGTCTTATCATGTCGGGCTGCTCCCTAGGCTATAAATAGCCTCCCCCTACAACCACTAGCTGGTTGGCTGCTCCGATAGAAACTAACGCTTGTCATTAAGAGCATCCCATCCTCCGAGGACTTTGAGCGAAAATCATCAAGTGAGGAAAAACTCAAAAACCCAAACACCTACTACCCAAAGTGATTGAGCATCACTGAAGAGATTGTTCCTGTGTGGAATCAACGTTTGTTACCTTTGAGGACTGTGTATCCTCCAGACGGTTAAGCATCATGGTCTAAGCATCCAAGAGGAATTGTGGATTGCCGAGTGACCAAGTCTGTGAAGGTTTGGAAGTCACCTGAAGACATACCATGAGTGATTGGGCGAGGTCTGTGTGACTTTAGCTCAAGGAGAATACGGTGAGGACCGTGTGTCCAGTGATGTGTGTCCTCAAGTTTAAATACCCAGCCTCTCCAACCAGACGTACAACTGTCACAGCAGTTGGAACTAGTCTACCAAATCATTGTCTTCACCAAGCCAACTGGTTCTATTTCTTCAACTCTTTCATTTCCTCATTCATGTGTTGATGAACCTGAGCATTACTATTTGAAGACTTTGACTGAAGACTTTCTCTATTTCCTCAATTATATTTCTTCAGTCACTTTGCCTTCTGCCTGCTTATCTTGATTTCATGCTATCTATACTCTGTGCTTGTTTTCATTTCATCAAGATGACTATGTTGTTGCTCAGTTATGCTTATACCTGAGTACTTATTCCACTGCTAGTGTGTCGTTACTTAGGAATTTCTTCACCTAGAAATTCCTCAGTGATGAATTTGTAAATATCGCCTATTCACCCCCCTCTAGTCGATTTAATGCACTATCAACAAGATTAATATACAAATTACCCACGTTGTCCTAAGTGTTCAGAATTTTTAGAGTTACAGAAGTATACGAAGTTTTCAGATTTCTACAGACTATTCTCTTTTTGATAGATTATGTTTTCTTTGCATCGTGTGCTTATTTTGATGAATCTATGGACTTAATCGGGGGGGTATGATCCATAGCAAAGTTGGAATACAGTAGATATAATGCAATAATAAAATATGAATGGGTTTGCAACAGTACTTAGAGTGGTGATTTGCTTCGTTATACTAACGGGTCTCATGAAGGTTTTGTTAAGTTTTGTGTGATTGAAGTTTTCAAGTTTTGGGTAAGATCATGATGGATGAAAGAATAAGGAGTAAGAAGAGCATAAGCTTGGGAATGCCCATGGCACCCCAAGATAGTATGCAAGGATGAAGAAGTAGCTAAGCTTGGGGATGCCACGAGTGGCATCCCCTCTTTCTTCTAACGACCATCGGTATTTTACTTGGAGCTATATGTTTATTCATCACATATCATGAGTTTTGCTTGGAGCGTCTTGTATTATATAGTTTTTTATTTTTTTGTTTTGTCTCAAGTATCCTTGCTGAACACACCTATTTGAGAGAGCCAAAATTATGCCATGATTTCTTAGAATTGCTGTATGTGCTTCCCTTAAATTCTTTGAGCTATGGAATTACTCTAGTGCTTAACTTATATCTTTTTGGGTTGTGCTTTAATAATTTTGAAACAATGCTCTCATGCTTCACTTAGATTTATTTGAGAGTAGTAATTTTTGAAGAAATTCTCTCATGCTTCACGTGTATTATTTCGAGAGACAAAAAAATGTATGCTCATGTTCTTCACTTAGATTTGTTTGAGCTATCAAAAGCAACATATGAAACTAGTCCTAAAGTGATAAATATTCAAGAGGGATATAATAAAAACTTTCATGAAGATCATTGGACAAATTAAACCTGATTCTTTTCAATAGTTTTGTGATATGATGATAGTGATATGTGAGTCATGTTGATGACTAATTGTGCTTTAGTAAAAATATTGGTGTTAAGGTTTGTGATTCCCTATGCAAGCACAAAAGTCAACAATTATGCAATGAAATTACATCCTACTTGGGGTGCATTATTCAGTGTTAGTTATGCTTAATGCTTGCTTATGTGAATTTGCGTTTCTTGGTTGGATGCTTCCCAATCTTTTTTGCTAGCCTTCACTTGTACTAAGTAGGAATACTACTTGTGCATCCAAAATCCTTAAACCCAGTTTTGCCATATGAGTCCACTATACGTACCTATATGCGGTATTTCTGTGTCGTTCTAAGAAAATTTGTATGTGCCATATCTAATCTTCAAAATAAATTTCCTTTTTGTGTGCTCATACCGCTCATGAACGGTAGGAGGTGGCTGATATTTTTCCATGCTAGATGTGTTATTCTCAAGATGAGTGTCTATTCACTTGTCATTGCACGAGAGTATGGCAAAGGTATTAGGGATGCCCAGTCCTGAAATGAAAAATGAATTTACTTTATGTTGTCAAATAATAAATTCCTTGGAAAGTGGATGGCACCCGTGGATACGGCTAGCCATGGAATGTCAAAGTATGGTGGAAAAAGGAATAAACTTTATTTTCTGTTTGGGGACCACCTATGATATATCTAGCATGGAGAGTATTGGGAACTACTCGATCGTCCTTGTTGACAGGAAAGGCATGCCACCCACAATAATTTTATCTCTCAATTTCAGCTTTGAGCTCTGGCACCTCTACAAATCCCTACTTCCCTCTGCGAAGGGCCTTTCTATTTACTTTATGCAATTTTTATTTTTATTTGAGTCTCCATCTTCTATTATAAAGCACCAATTAAGGGGCACTATGACCGTACTTAAGCATTGGGTGCAGCTAATATGTGAGTGTGTTTCATGAATGGATCAATGATTGAGCATAATGGGCTAGGGATAACTTGCTTTAGTGTTGATATTTTGAAAGAATTGGTTGCTTATTGATATGCTTGAGTATTGAAATCTTCATGTCAAAACTAGACTATTGCTTTGAACCATATAAAAGTCCTTATGTCCATGCTACAAAGGAAAAGAATGTGATGAACATGTTAGGCATCATTCCACATCAAAAATTCTGTTTTTTATCATTTACCTACTCGAGGACGAGCAGGAATTAAGCTTGGGGATGCTAATACGTCTCCAACATACCTATAATGTTTGATTGTTCCATGATGTTATGGTATCATTCTTTGATGTTTTACAATCATTTTGTAGCAACTTTATAACATTTTTTGGTACTAACCTATTGACATAGTGCCCAATGCCAGTTGTTGATTTTTGCTTGTTTTTTACTTCGCGGAAAATGAATACCAAACGGAGTCCAAACATAGCAAAACTTTTTGAGATTTTTCTGGACCAGAAAACACCTGTTGGGCCAAAGAAATACTAGAGGAGGGCTCCGAGGGGAGCACAACCCACCATGGCGCGCCTGGTAGCCCAGGCGCGCCCAGAAGGGTTGTACCCACCTCGGCGGCCTCCCGCACCACATCTTTACTCTATAAATACCTCTAAAATCCAGAAACCCTATGGGATTCGACGAAACACAATTCCAACCGCCGCAAGTTCCAGAACCACCAGATCCAATCTAGACACCATCACGGAGGGGTTTGATACGTCTCCAATGTATCTATAATTTATGAAGCATTCATGCTATTTTATTATCTATTTTAAAGGATTATGGGCTTTATTATACACTTTTATATTACTTTTGGGACTAACCTATTAACCGGAGGCCCAACCCATATTGCTGTTTTATTGCCTGTTTAAGTATTTCGAAGAAAAGGAATATCAAACGGAGTCCAAATGGAATGAAACCTTCGGCAGCGTGATTTTTGGGAAGATTATGATCCAGGAGACTTGGAGTGCAAGCCAGGGGGTCATCGAGGAAGCCACGAGATAGGATGGCGCCCCCGTATAGGGCGCGCCCCCTGTCTCGTGGGACCCTCGAGCACCTCCTGACCGACTTCTTTCGCCTATATAATCCTACGTACCCTAAAAACATCGAATATCAAGATAAATCGGGAGTTCCACCGCCGCAAGCCTCTGTAGCCACCAAAAACCTCTCGGGAGCCCTTCCTGGCACCCTGCCGGAGGGGGATCCCTCACCGATGGCCATCTTCATCATCTTGGCACTATCCATGACGAGAAGGGAGTAGTTCACCGTCGGGGCTGAGGGTATGTACCAGTAGCTATGTGTTTGATCTCTCTCTCTCTCTCGTGTTCTCTCTCGTGATTCCTCTATGGCACGATCTTGATGTATCCCGAGCTTTGCTATTGTAGTTGGATCTTATGATGTTTCTACCCCTCTACTCTCTTGTGATGAATTGAGTTTTCCCTTTGAAGTCATCTTATCGGATTGAGTCTTTTATGAGAACACTTGATGTATGTCTTGCCGTGCTTATCTGTGGTGACAATGGGATATCATGTGCCACTTGATGTATGTTTTGGTGACCAACTTGCGGGTTCCGCCCATGAACCTATGCATAGGGGTTGGCACACGTTCTTGACTCTCCGGTAGAAACTTTGGGGCACTCTTTGAAGTACTTTGTGTTGGTTGAATAGATGAATCTGAGATTGTGTGATGCATATCATATAATCATGCCCACGGATACTTGAGGTGACAATGGAGTATCTAGGTGACATTAGGGTTTTGGTTGATTTGTGTCTTAAGGTGTTATTCTAGTACGAACTCTTGAATAGATCGATCCGAAAGAATAACTTTGAGGTGGTTTCGTACCCTACCGTAATCTCTTTGTTTGTTCTTCGCTATTAGTGTCTTTGGAGTGACTCTTTGTTGCATGTTGAGGGATTATTATATGATCTATCTATGTTATTATTGTTGAGAGAACTTGCACTAGTGAAAGTATGAACCCTAGGCCTTGTTTCCTATCATTGCAATATCGTTTACGCTCACTTTTATCATTAGTTACCTTACTGTTTTTATTATTTCAGATTACAAAAACCTATATCTTTCATCCATATTGCACTTGTATCACCATCTCTTCGCCGAACTAGTGCACCTATACAATTTGCCATTGTATTGGGTGTGTTGGGGACACAAGAGACTCTTTGTTATTTGGTTGCAGGGTTGTTTGAGAAAGACCATCTTCATCCTACGCCTCCTATGGATTGATAAACCTTAGGTCATCTACTTGAGGGAAATTTTCTACTGTCCTACAAACCTGTGCATTTGCAGGCCCTACAACGTCTACAAGAAGAAGGTTGTGTAGTAGACATCAAGCTCTTTTCTGGCGCCGTTGCCGGGGAGGCTAGGTAAACGGCACTCACACCCCGTCAACTAAGCTCTTTTTTAGTGCGGTGAGTGCTTGAAGGTATATCTTTAGATCTTGCAATCGATTCTTTTAGTTTCTTCTTTTATCACTAGTTTAGTTTATAAAAGAAAACTACAAAAAAATGGAATTGAGTTTGTCTCATATGCTTCATCTTTTTAATATCTTTCGTGAGTATGATGGAAAGGAAAATTGTGCTCAAGTGCTAGAGGAAGAATGCATTAGAATGTTTGGTACTAGATCTTTGTATGATGAGCATGATTGCAATGTTATTAGTATGAATTCCTTGAATATCCATGATGCTAATGATATGCAAAGCCACAAGCTTGGGCAAGCTATGTTTGATGAGTATGATATTTTTGTCCCCCAAGTTTTTATGAGAAAATTTATTATGATGATAGCATGCCTCATTATGATGATTATATTGATGAAAGTGGGTTTGGAAGAGTGTCAACTTTAGGAAGTAGTGATCCCACTATTTTGGAGGATGTTGAATCTTATAATATTTATGAAAGTGGATTTGGAAGAGTTACAACTTTATTTAGTGATGATTCCACTATCTTGGAAGAGGTTCCAATTGATTATGAGAACAAAGTTGCTATTTATGATGATTATTGTGATGACTCGTATGCTATTAATAATAATGATAACCATGAAACTTGTCATCATGATTTTAGTTTTCAATTGGATTATGCCTCACATGATAGTTATTTTGTTGAGTTTGCTCCCACCATTCCGAATGAGAAGAATTTTGCTTAGGTGGAGAGTAGTAAATTTTCTATGCTTGTAGATCATGAAAAGAATGTTTTAGGTGCTTGTTATATTGTTGAATTGATTCATTATGCTACTGAAAATTATTATGAGAAAGGAACATATGCTTGTAGGAGTTGCAATAATGTCAAGTTTCCTCTCTATGTGTTGAAAATCTTGAAGTTATGCTTGCTTTACCTTCCTATGCTACTTGATTATTGTTCCCATAAGTTGTTTTCTCACAAAATCCCTATGCATAGGAAGTGGGTTAGACTTAAATGTGCTAGTCATATTCTTCATGATGCTCTCTTTATGTTTCAATTCTTATCTTTTATGTGAGCATCATTGTCATCATCATGCCTAGCTAGAAAGGCATTAAAGAAAAGCACTTGTTGGGAGACAACCCAATATTTATCCTTACTGTTTTCGTGTGTCCACATGATTATGCTACTGTAGTAATCATGTTTTATAGATTTTTGTTTCAATAAATTGCCAAGTAGAGACTTTGGGAAGACTTGGGTGAAGTCTTTATGATCTTGCTATAAAAAACAGAAACTTTTGCACTCACGAGATTAGCTGCCATTTTTTACTTAAGAGTGCTTTTAGGTTGATTCGTTTTGAAGATGATTAATAGACAAATTCCTCAGGTCCAGAAATTTATTTCAGATTTGTTTGAGTTCCAGAAGTATACGTTTGATACAGATTACTACAGACTGTTGTGTTTTTGACAGATTCTGTTTTTTATGTGTTGTTTGCTTATTTTGATGAATCTATGAGTAGTATCGGAGGGTATGAACCATAGAGAAGTTATAATACAGTAGATATTACACCAATATAAATAAATAATGAGTTAATTACAGTATCAAAAGTGGTGGTTTGTTTTCTTACACTAACGGAGCTTACGAGTTTTGTTTTGAGTTTTGTGTGGTTGAAGTTTTCAAGTTTTGGGTAAGAATTCGATGGACTATGGAATAAGGAGTGGAAAGAGACTAAGCTTGGGGATGCCCAAGGCACCCCAAGGTAATATTCAAGGACAACCAAGCAACTAAGCTTGGGGATGCCCCGGAAGGCATCCCCTCTTTCGTCTTCGTTCATCGGTAACTTTACTTGGAGCTATATTTTTATTTGCCACATGATATGTGTTTTTCTTGGAGCCTCAATTTCTTTTGTTAGTGTTTGCTTTATGTTATTTAGAATAATTTTTTGCATCTTTATTTTCAATAAAAATGTCAAGGATAGCCTTTACCATGCTTATTTTGCTAGTATGCATGTTGCTGTTTGAAAACAGAAAGTTTATCGCTGTTGCAAAAATTCCCTAGAAAAGTCAGAGAGTGATATAATGTTGAATCTTTTTGCATAATGAGGTCTGATAAATCTTTAACAGCTTAGTATTTTTCTTATAATTTTTTGAGTTAGGTAAGTATGATGAATCTTGCATTCTTTACAGCCTATACTGTTTTGGCAGATTGCTGTTATGTTTGCATTGTTTGCATATGCTTGCTTGTTTAATGATTCTATTTTAGGATAGGAGTATTAAATATGCAGAGACATTTAGTATTCAATGTTGAATAATAATCTTAGTGATTTGTTACAGTAGAGAATGATAAGGTTATTGCATTGTTTTATACTAACCTATCTCACGAGTTCTTGTTGAGTTTGGTGTGAACGAAGCTTTCGAGATTTAGGAAACCAACATAAAAAAGGAATTAAGGAGACATAAAATATCAAGCTTGGGGATGCCCAAGGCACCCCAAGATAATATTTCAACAAGTCTCAAGCATCTAAGCTTGGGGATGCCCCGGTAGGCATCCCACCTTTCTTCTTCAACAACTATCGGTTAGTATCGGTTGAACCTAAGTTTTTGCTTCTTCACTTGAGTCGTGCTATCCTTGCAATGTCATTTTATTTTGCTTTGCTTGCTATTCGAATAAAATACCAATATCTGAAATTCTTAAATGGTAGAGAGTCTTCACATAGTTGCATAATTATTTAACTACTCATTGATCTTCACTTATATCTTTTTGGAGTAGTTTTTCATTTACTTTTGTGCTTCACTTATATCCTATGAGTAAATGGTTGAATGAGTTAAATGTCATAAATCTGAAATTATATATGTCTCATTTGCTTATCCCATGGGGAGAAATGACTTCACATCTAAGAAGTAGAGGTTGTAAATTTATTGAAGGTTAGCAAGCATTGTATTGGTCATTTGAACAATTCATGAAAGAATATTGAAGGAAGAGAGATTTCACATATAAATATATTATCATAGACATCTTTTATAATTGTGAGCACTCATTAAGTATGATATGCTAAAGAGTTGATGTTGGACAAGGAAGACAACATAATAGGTTATGTTTTCCCGCATCTCAGTTAAAGTATATTGTCATGGATCATTCAAACATGTTGAGTTTGCCTTTCTCCCCTTGCTATCCTAAATATCTATACTAAGCGGGAATACTGCTTGTGCATCCAATATCCTTAAACCCAGTTTTTGCCATGAGTGTCCACCATACCTACCTATATGCAGTATTTACCTGCCGTTCCAAGTAAATTTGCATGTGCCAAACTCTAAACCTTCAAATTATAACCTGTTTTGTATGCCCGAATTGCTCATGTAGCAACTAGGGGCTGTCAGTGTCTTCCATGCTACGTGGGTTATTCTCAAGAGGAGTGGACTCCGCTCCTCATTCACGAGAAAGTGGCGGTAACCGGGATGCCCAGTCCCCTAATCAAAAGATCAAAATCAAATCAAAATAATTGCAAACAAACTCCCCAGGTTTGATGTTAGTTGGAGGCACCCGTTGTTTCGGGCAAGCCATGGATTGATGATTGTTGGTGGAGGGGGAGTAAAATCTTTACCATTATGTTTGGGAACCGCCTATAATGTATGTAGTATGGAAGATATTGAGAACTCTTGGTTCTTATGTTGACAATGAGATCATACATCTCAAAATTATTTATCTCTATTTCAAAATCGAGCTCTGGCACCTCTGCAAATCCCTGCTTCCCTCTGCGAAGGGCCTATCTTTTACTTTATGTCTTTTACTTTATGCAAGAGTCAAGGTGATCTTCACCTTTCCCTTTTTCATTTTATCCTTTGGCAAGCACTTTGTGTTAGGGTGATCCTGATATATATATCCAATTGGATGTATGTTAGCATGAACTATTATTGTTGACATCACCCAAAGGTGAATATGTTTGGAGGCAACATTTTAAGCCCCTATCTTTCTATGTGTCTGATTAAAACTTCATAACCACAAGTATTGCGTGAGTGTTAGCAATTGTAGAAGACTATATGATAGTTGAGTATGTGAAGTTTGCGAAATCAAAGCTCTGACATAGACCCTTCCTGAAAATAGGATGAATTGCAATTGTTTGATGACTAAGAATGAAGTTTGCTAGTTTTCAAGAAAGTTTATGGTCTATGCTTTAACATGTGAATAGCTTGTTACTTGATTATGAAAAGTTTTATGAGATGAACTACTGTTATGACATATAAAGATGCTAATAAAGGTGATTGAAATTATCATTGATCAAACTTGTGCACCTCTAGCATTCACACTTCATAAATTCTTTCTTTTATCATTTACCTACTCGAGGACGAGCAGGAATTAAGCTTGGGGATGCTGATACGTCTCCAAGGTATCTATAATTTATGAAGCATTCATGCTATTTTATTATCTGTTTTGAAGGATTATGGGCTTTATTATACACTTTTATATTACTTTTGGGACTAACCTATTAACTGGAGGCCCAACCCATATTGCTGTTTTATTGCCTGTTTCAGTATTTCGAAGAAAAGGAATATCAAACGAAGTCCAAATGGAATGAAACCTTCGGCAGCGTGATTTTTGGGAAGATTATGATCCAGGAGACTTGGAGTGTAAGATGGGGGGTCATCGAGGAAGCCACGAGATAGGAGGGCGTGCCCCCCTGTCTCATGGGCCCCTCGAGCACCTCCTGACCGATTTCTTTCGCCTATATAAGCCTACGTACCCTAAAAACATCGAATATCAAGATAGATCGGGAGTTTCACCGCCGCAAGCCTTTGTAGCCACCAAAAACCTCTCGGGAGTCCTTCCCGGCACCCTGCCGGAGGGGGGATCCCTCACCGGTGGCCAAATTCATCATCCCGGCGCTATCCATGACAAGGAGGGAGTAGTTCACCCTCGGGGCTGAGGGTATGTACCAGTAGCTATGTGTTTGATCTCTCTCTCTCTCTCTCGTGTTCTCTCTCGTGATCCCTCTATGGAACGATCTTGATGTATCCCAAGCTTTGCTATTGTAGTTGGATCTTATGATGTTTCTCCCCCTCTACTCTCTTGTGATGAATTGAGTTTTCCCTTTGAAGTTATCTTATCGGGTCCGTAGTTAGTAGCTAAATGGTTCCTATCTCTCTCTTTTTGATTCTAAATACGATGGTCTCTTGGAGATATATTTGATGTAACTCTTTTTGTGGTATATTTGTTGGGATCCGATGAACTTTAAGTTTATGATCAGATCTATTTTATATCCATGAAAGTTTTTTGAGTTTCTTTGATCTCTTATATGCATGATTACTGATAGCCTCGTATTTCTTCTTCGAATATTTGGTTTAGTTAGGCCGACTAGATCGATTTTTCTTGCCATAGGAAGAGGTACTTCGTGATGGGTTCGGTCGTGCGGTGTTCTTTCCCAGTGATAGAAGGGGCGGTGATTGTTGCTATTAAGGATAACAAGATGGGGTCTATTCCTACATGAATAGATCTTGTCTACATCATGTCATCGTTCTTATTTCATTACTTCGTTTCTCCATGAACTTATTACACTAGATGCATGCTGGATAGTGGTCGATGTGTGGAGTAATAGTAGTAGATGCAGACAGGAGTCCGCCAACTAATCTTGGACATGATGCCTATATAATGATCATTGCCTGGATATCGTCATAATTATTTGAAGTTCTATCAATTACCCAACAGCAATTTTTTTACCCATCGTATGTTATTTTCTCGAGAGAAGCCACTAGTGAAATCTATGGCCACCGGGTCTGTTTTCTCATCATATATTTTCAGATCTATATTGTTATTTGCCTTTTTATTTATTTGCCACTTTTATTTTTAGATGTATATTATCAAAAACCCAAAAATACCTCGTTGAGGGAGTCTTGGACTAAGGGGTCCTCGGGGCAATGGCCCATTATGCATGGACCGGACTGATAAAACCGTACTATGACAGGAGATCTATGAAATTGTGGTGTGCCCTCCAAGTCAAGAAGGCAGAAGATCTCTTTTATTCCTTACTGTAATCAATCTTCGGTAAGCTTAGCCCTATCGGCGTCTATATAAACCGAGGGTTGTAGTTATTAGGGGAGAGCTATCTTCATCCCCCGTAGCTCAGGGTTTAGCTCATGCTGATCTCGAGGTAGATCTACTCTGTAACCATGTTTTACAATCAATACACAATCAAGCAGGATGTAGGGTTTTACCTCTTCGAGAAGGCCCGAACCTGGGTAAACATTGTGTTCATTGTCCGTTGTTACCATCGATCCTAGATCCACAGCCCGGGACCCCCTACCCCGAGGTCTGCCAGTTTTGACACCGACATTGGTGCTTTTGTTGAGAGTTCCATTGTGGGATCACTAGAGGACTCGATGGCTCAACCGGTCGTTGGAGACCACACCCGCGCCGAGGACTTCCCCGCCCTGGTCATCTTCTCGTCTTCAGTGGTATACTAGTGCGCGCTGATCCCACTGGTCGCCTCGACCAGATCAAAGGTTTCACCCCCGTCAAAGGGTTCATTGGTTCAGGGGCGTCGACCCTAGGACCTGCTGACTCACAAAAATTTGGTTTCCCTCGGAGTTTGGCCCGGAAGCCCGACTCCGACGGACCGCCCCAAAGACCTCCCGCTGAATCACCGGAGTGTCTGGCACCCCCATGTGACCAGCCGGCAGATCACCTGACGAGCCTTTTTCGTGAAATGGGAATCTCCGTTACTAGGCCTACAACCTACAATCGGAATGGGCTTAGACTCAACAACCAAAAAATCAACACCCCTCCGGTAACACACCTTGTTGCCATAGTCGAAGAGGCCAGGGAGGGGCCACAGCCTTGTAAGCTAAAGACGGTGTACACTCGAATCTCTATCTCAGAGTCAAAAACCAACCCGGATGTACATCCCGGCATAACACCAAATGCAAGTCCCGGCTTTGAGCCTATCCGGCCGCACACCAGTTCATACCAGAGCCCTTTGCAGTAACAACCGGACACGACTCAACCTCCCATCAAGGATAGTCCAGGTCCGCGGTAGGAGGGAATTCTAGAAATCTTCCCACCCACCCACCCACCACACGGAATACTCTCTGGATTCGGGAAACCCAGTCATATGGTACCTCATGTACGTCAAACAGCTGCCAAACGAGACAGTCCACAATTATTGGGCTAGATTTCTCCTCGTAAAGAATAGGATGGCACCTTGTTGTGACAAAGAAATAATGAAAACCTTCCAGTTGAACTGCAGGAATGAGGCCCTCTTAAACACCCTCGCGCATCGCCAAATTCAAAGCTTCACCAAATTATCAGACATGGTATGCAAGTATTGCGCCATGGAAAACAAATTGGGGGCACAACAATTGAGCATGGGGCCATAGCCTATCGTGCATCACGGCAAGCCTCGCCTTAAACGAGCCTACACAAACCGGACACCGAAGTGCGAGCCTAACAAAAATAAAACCAGGCCCAGATCGGTGTGAGACAAGTTGCTGGATAAACCATGCCCAATACATTCGGTCTTGCTAGACACAAACCAACCCACAAACTCTGAGCCTGTTGGGTGGTAAGACAAGTGGACAAATATGGCGAGCCAATCTTGGGATTACACCCCGACATAAACAGTCTTCGGCTTCACCACATGACCACAATGTCGTTATGGTATACGAGACATTCACCTCAAACAATAAAAGGAAAAAGGCTCTTTGAGAGCTCAGCCAGATATATCAAGTGACGGCCGGACAGCCATGGGAAAATACTCCTATCACCTTCAACGAGAAGGACGGGCCAAGCCCTCGTATCAGCCATGCTCTAGCTGCACTGGTCCTTGATGGATTTCGGCTAACTAAAGTACTAATGGACGGAGGCACGGCCTCATTCTCATTTACGAGGATACGCTTGACAAGATGCAGTTCAATAGGTCTCGCATCGAATGCAGTCACACAACTTTCCGAGGTATCATACCCGGTAGTGAGGCACACTGCTTGGGACGCATAACCCTCGATGTTGTGTTCGGCACACCCGATAACTACAGAACGACCCCTTGCTATTCCACATTGTGCCCTTCCATAGCGGATACCACGCCCTTTTAGGGCGCGAAGCAATCTCGAGATTTCTATCCATACCACATTACGGGTATATGGAACTCAAAATGCCAGGGCCTGTCGGTGCAACAGACCTAGGGCCTGTTGACCTGACTGTGCACAGGCACAAGATCAAGAATGGAGCACCAGAACAAGAGACTCGAAGAACCAGCTAACAAGTCAGGAGGAACCGAGACCAGGGCAGAAGGGCCAAATGATACTAAGGAAGAGGCCTCCCTTGCCAAGTAGGCGAGCCTGGCAAGAGGCGAGGCCACCCCGAGAAGAAGAAGACCAAGTCGTCCCACCAGGGCCTACCGGGACTCACGAAGACTAGATCAACCCAACAACTGCCCCACCTCGGCCCACATCATGGATTAGTGCGGCGTCAAGATGCAGGATGATTAAGTGGCAGCCATTCGCCACATGGTGGCCACTTCCTACCAAGTGAACCCACAAATGACACCTCTCCAGGACGTGTCAAGTGAGTAGGCGTGGAGCTAGCGAATTAACCCGGCAAGCCTTGCCGGGCAACCAATGACATGACACTATCGATGTTCTGGATATGGGGGTATCCAGACATGCCTGCCTGTGGCCCACCACGTGGCTCCACCAACGGCTTGGTATGGCCCAGCTTTAGCGTCAACAACTCAAGACCCTCGCGCAGGGCCAAGCCTCGCTCGGCGGACGACACCAAGACCCCCGAGGGGATCGGCCTCCTCGGGCTGGCTCCCGAGGGGCTGAGAGTTCTATGCAAGGTGCACCTCATGAGGCTCAGCTGACATGAGCCTTTATGACCAAGGCCAGGTGGGCACCAGCGGGCGCAGAGCGCCAGTTTCCTCTTCGGTGCAAGGGAGGCAAGCCACAGGCACGGAGTCCCGAGGAATCAGCCAAAAGTTTCCATTCTAGTGCAACCAGACGAGGACCGTCAAGACGGTAGGACGGAGGTCATCACCGAGCCCACCGCAGCGTCACGACCAGGGGTTTTTCACAGGCGAAGAACACTTTACTCAGGATAAGTTGTGCTACCCCTTTCAAATCCGTCCGTTGTGGGTTCCCTTCCCTCCAACATTTGGGAAAAGGACCAATCCCACTATAAATTGGACTTAGCCAGCACCATATCAGGGGAGATCGGATCCACTCTTATCCGACCACCTCACCAGCTCTCTTGAGCTCAAGAACACCTCACCTCCTAAGGCCAGTTCATCCACTGTGCTAGTTCATCCTCAGCCCCTCGAGCCAATCCACCAAAATGCTGGAGTAGGGTATTACACCGCAAGGTGGCCCGAACCAGGATAAACTAATGTGTCTCTTTGTCTCTTCGAGCTCATCGTTCTAAGCTTAGGAGGATCGCGAGTAGACAGGCTAGGTAGGTTGAGATCTCCGCACGCACCCCAAAGGTCGAACCTTTCAAGGGTTTGCGGAACCCGTAATCCGACATTTGGCGCGCCAGGTAGGGGTGCGTCGGAGATCCTCTGCTCCGTTCGTCGGATCGCGCCATCGGCTTCAATGGTGGGCGCTCCTCCATTGACTCGACCGACATGCACCTTCGAAGAAATGCCGGGGCTGCGCCCTTTCACCCCCTCCCTGCGGCGGGTGGAATGGCCGCCCAAGTTCATTCCCGAGCTGCCGCCACGCTACAACGGAACGGCAGACCCGGCTGGCTTCCTCCAGGCGTACGAGGAGGCAGTCTGGGCGGCCGGCGGAGATGACAAGGTGAAGGCCAACTGGCTCCCCATGGCCCTCGTAGGACAGTCGCGTGTCTGGCTGCTCCACTTGTCGGAGTCCTATGTGGCTTCTTAGGAGGAGTTGTGTAGCCTCTTCATTGCGCACTTCGCGGTACCGGCGCCTCCTGTCGTCGCGGCCCTCTTAGGCGGCTCGCTGGCGCCACCTTCTGGTCGGCATATCAAGCAATTCTACCGGCAAGTAAGCTTTTCCCAGGTGAGCTCGGGGGCTCCTTCGGGCTAGGCAACGCTGAAGGCCGACCTCGCCTTCGGCCCGGAAGACCATCCAACGACCACGGTAGAAGCAGGAGCACTCCCAATGCTCTGCACCCCGACCATCTGCAACATGGCAGTCACCAGGACCCTTGTCGACGGCGGAGCCAGCGTCAACGTGTCTTCACGGAGGTGTTCGACCTGCTGCACATGCCTCCCGGCCGACTCCGTCCCACCAAGCCCTTCTCCAGTGTCAGCGGTGGCTTCACCCGCCCTCTGGGGCAAATCCATCTCCCTGTTATCTTCAGGACCCGCGACAACTACCGAACTGAGCTCATTGACTTCGACATCGCCCGGATCGACTTGCCATATAATGCCATCCTCGGATACCCCACCTTGGCCAAGTTCATGGCGGCAACTCACCCAACTTACAACCTCATGAAGATGCCTGGCATCAACAGTGTCCTCACGGTGGCAGGGGACACCAAAGACGCGGTGTAGGCCCTCAAGCTCGCTTTCAGGTCGGCCGCGTCCGCGCTGCCTGCTGAGAAGGGGGGTCCTGGGGCCCTGGGAGCAGCGCCGGCCAAGAAGAAGTAGCTGTTCTCCCAAGACTGAGCCGAGACGAAGCAAGTGCTGGTCACTAAGTAGGGGACAACCAGCACCACCTTCACCATAGGAGCTGGCCTCCCTCAGGACCAGGAGAAAGCGTTGGTCTACTTCTTGTGAGCCAACAAGGACGTATTCGTTTTGGAGCCCAAAGATCTGGTTGGGGCCCAAGGGGCGAGCACCACCTGAAGGTATGCCCAAACGTGCGGCCAGTGAAGCAGAAGGCCCGCCGCTAGTCCACCGAGAAGCAAGCATTTATCATCCAAGAAACCCGCAAGCTGCAGGACGCTGGGGTCATTAGGGAAGTACGATACCCGGAGTGGCTGGAGAACCCCATTGTCGTCCCCAAGAAAGGAGGGAAGGAACGAATGTGTGTTGACTTCACCAACCTCAACAAGGCCTGCCCTCAAGATCCCTTTCCGCTTCCTCGCATCGATCAGATTGTGGACTCCACATCCGAGTGCGACCTGTTGTGCTTCTTGGACACCTTCTCAGGCTACCATCAGCTCAAGATGGCCGTGCAAGATGTGGAGAAGACGGCGTTCCTGACCCCCTGCAGGGTGTACTACTACACCTGCATGCTCTTCGGGTTGTGCTATGCTGGAGCTACCTTCTAGTGGCTGATTCATATCGCCCTGGGCATGTAGCTCGGGAGAAATGCAGAGGCCTATGTTGATGACATAGTAGTGAAGTCTCGGGAGGCTGGGACCTTGATAGCAGATCTGGAGAAGATATTTGCCACCCTGCGCAAGGTGGATCTTCGGCTCAATCCCGAGAAGCGCGTATTCGGGGTCTCCTCTGGCAAGCTGCTGGGCTTCCTGGTGTCGCATAGAGGGATTGAGGCCAATCCAGAGAAGGTCAAGGCAATAGAAGACATGAGCCCCCCACAAACCCTGAAGGAGATACAAAAGCTGGCGGGATGCATGACCTCGCTGGGGCGCTTCATCTACAAGCTGGGGGAGCACGCCTCCCGTTCTTCAAGCTGATGAAAAAGAAGGGGCCGTTCAAGTGGACCCTGGAGGCCGACGCGGCCTTTCAAGACCTCAAGAGATACCTGACCAGCCCACCAGTGATGGTGGCATCGCGCCCTCTCAAGCCCTTGGTGCTCTATTTGGCTGCCACCCCTCACTCAACCAGTGACGCCCTGGTGGCGCTAAGGAAGGAGCGCCCGCCCAAGGGCCCTCGACAGGGTGCTCGACCACCAAGTGAAGTGCAACACCCTCAGGATACCGCACCTAGGGCCTCGGCCAACCCAACGTCCGACATCCCTCCCGAGGCTTCGATTGACCCCACAGCTAGGGGGCTCTTGAGGGCAGAACTCGCGAGACCACCAAAGTCCCGCATCCTCAAGAAGAACGAGAGTCCACTAATGCATCTCCCCTCATCGAGCACCGTGTCTACTTCGTCAGCATGGCGCTGAGGGAGGCACGGGCACGCTAGCTACCCCATGCCTCAGAAACTCTTGCTCACGCTCCTTGTCGCCTCCCGGAAGCTGCGCCACTACTTCCAAGGCCACCCCATCAAAGTCGTTTCGACGTACCCACTGGAGAGGGTGCTCCGGAGACCAAACTCCGCCGGGCGAGTTGCAGAATGGAACATCGAGCTTCAGGCGTTCAATCTCGAGTTCAGAACCACTAGGATCATCAAGGGTGCGGCCCTCGCTGACTTCATGGCCGAGAGGACTGACATCCCCAACCACGGGGTGAGCAAGGACCGCTCCCTCTTACCTGGGGACGAGGAACCAGACGGGTGGATCATGTACTTTGATGGAGCGTTCTCATGACAAGGCGCAAGAGCAGGCATACAACTCTGCTTCCAGCAGGGCGATTCCGCCAGGGAGAAGCTCTACTACGTGGTACAGCTGTGCTTCCAGCAGGGCGAGAAGGTCTTCAACAACATCGCGGAATTCGAGGGCTTGATCCTCAATCTTAGGGTCGTGGCAGCGCTAGGGGTGAAGCGCCTCACCATCAAGGGCGATTCCTAGCTCCTCGTCAACTTCTCCAACAAGGAGTACACACCCAAGGACGAGCACATGGAGGCATACCTAGAAGAGGTACGCAAGATGGAGAAGTGGTTCTTAGGCTTGGAACTGCAGCACGTGCCACGAGAGACAAACAAGGAGGCAGATGATATCGCCAAGAGAGCCTCCCGAAGGCTCCCCAAGGAGCCGGGGGTGTTTCAGGAGCGACTCTTCAAGCCATATGCGGCTCCCCCCACCGCGGCTCAAGCACCACCTCAGGAGGACCTGCCTCAGGCACCTGTGACTAGCGCCCCAGCATGTGGCCATCCCACAGGGGCCCGCCTGCTGCTTGCGCTCGAGCCTCAGGAGGAGTGCTGGATTGAGGAGTTCAAGGCATACCTGCTTCAAGGGACCTTGCTAGAGAAGGAGGAGGATGCCGAGCGCGTGGCTCGTAAAGCCACCGCGTACTGCATCCAAGATGGTGAGTTATATCGCAAAAGTCCCAATGACGTTTTGTTGCGATGCATCTCTAGGGAACAGGTACTTGAGCTGCTAGCAGACATACATGGTGGGGACTGCGGGCATAATTCCTCATCACGCACTCTGGTGGGCAAGGCGTTCCGCAGCGGCTTCTACTAGCCCATTGCGCTCAATGACGCCACAAAGCTAGTCCGCTCCTGTGAAGCATGCCAGTTCCACGCCAAGCAAATTCACCAGCCTGTGCAGGGCCTCCGGACAATCCCGCTCACATGGCCGTTGGCGATCTGGGGGCTGGACATCATGGGGCCGTTCCCTTGAGCGCCAGGGGGCTACCGATACCTCTACATCGTCATCGACAAATTCACCAAATGGGCGGAGGTAGAAGTTGTTCGCACCATCCCAGCTAGACCAGCCGTCAAGTTCATCAAGGGCATCTTGAACCATTTTGGATTTCCTAACCGCATCATCACCGACAATGGCTCTCAATTCACAAGCAACCTTTTCAAAACATACTGTGCTAACCTTGGAATGCAGATATGCTACGCCTCAGTGGCACACCCCAGGAGCAACGACCAAGCCCAGCGGGCCCATGCTGAAGTCCTGAGGGGCCTCAAGACAAGAACCTTCAAGAAGAAGCTCGAGGCCTGTGGCAGGGGCTGGCTCAACGAGATACAGTCTGTGCTGTCGTCCATCTGCACCACCACGACCAAGCCAACGAGAGAGACGCCGTTCTTCCTCATCTATGGAGCAGAAGCGGTTCTCCCGCACGAGGTCAAGCATCACTCCACGCGGGTCCTGGCGTTCGACAAGGCACGTCAGGACGCCACGCGGGGGATGGATCTCGCCCTGGGGGAGGAATACCGCCGTCAACACTACAAAAAAAAGACACATCCGTGACATTTTGGACCGAACGAATTTTTTTCCTGTCATACATATGACACTTCTATGATGATAATTGTGACAAAACCCGGTATCATCATAGATGTGGTGGGCTCCTACTTCTATGACAAAAAATAATGACAGAAAATGGGCTTTTCATCCTGGGCAGGCCAGAGACGCAGCTGCATGACATTCTTTGGGTCGTCCATGACAGAAAAAACCATGGTAGAAGCGAGGGGGAGGAAAATTTCGGGGAGTTGCCGGTTACGGTGGGAGGTCGGGGGCGGAGCGATGCGCGTTTCTCTCGTACGTACGCGCGTGTGTGCAAGGCGTTGGCTCTAACTGAAGCCGAGCGAGGCGTTGGGCTCTAACTGAACCCAAGCGATAGCACTGCAGGCTACACGTTACTGAACCTGAGCGATCGACCGATGGCTGTCAACTAAACCCGATGGAGCGATTCCTTCGCTACTGCTGCTAACTGAAGCCGATCGATGCTGCCTCTAGGATGAACAGTGAGTGTTGTGGGGGGGGGTGGATGAACAGTGAGCAGTGGCGTTGCCTCTGGATGAATAGGAACCCGTGCTGTGGAGGGCTGGATGAACAGTAGATGGTGGAGGGGTGGCCGTGGAGGGGTGGTTGAACAGGACCCCGTGGTGTGGAGGCCTGGATGAACAGTAGATGGTGGAGGGGTGCCCGTGGAGGGGTGGTTGAATAGTAGCCGGTGGAGTAGCGCGCAGTGGAGGCTGGATGAATGGTAGCCTGTGGAGGCTGGAGGAGGTCGACGGTAGCCCGTGGAGGCTGGAGGAGGGCGATGGTGGAGATGAACAGTATCCCGTGGAGTCCCGTTTTGCAGTACGCCACACCCCTCCCCCCTGGTTCGACCGTAGCACTCCAACACAAGTCCGTTTTGTCTGTTTTGCGGTACACCACACCCCTCCCGATGAACAGGACCCCCGTTTCGACCGTAGGAGGTCTGTTTCGTCTGTTTTGCGGTACGCCACACCCCTCCCGATCAACAGGACCCCCGTTTCGGCCAAAGGAGGTCCGTTTCCTCCGTTTTGTGGTACGCCAGGCCCCTCCTGATCAACAGGACCCCGTTACGAACGTGGCCGGTCGAACACAAGGCTATTTCCTCCGTTGTGCGGTACGCCAGGCCTCGTTTCCATCACCTGTTCCATCCAAGCCCTCCCGATGAACACGACCACGCATTCCGTTCTGACCCAGCCGGTTGGCTCCCCATGAACACGACGACGATGCTGTTTCTCCGTTTTGACCCAGCCATGTACGTATGCGCGAGTAGGCGTTCGAGATCCCGCCCGTATGTACACATACGTGGCCGTATTTTCTTTCTTGCACCTTGGCCGCTGTACGTACGTGTACATGCTACGTGCGCGCCTCTACTACGACACGCGCACGCCTCTACAACGACCAGTATGTACGTACACATTTGCGACCAGAATGACAATGCTACGTACGCTTCAACCAGGTGGGTCTCGACTGTCAGGCACTTCCTTGTGTGCGAAAATGTAGCTGGTGGGTCCCAGCAGTCAAAGGGGCGAATCGTTTTTTTTGCCCGGAGGCACTTCCTTGCGGGCGAAGGTGTAGCTGGTGGGTCCCAGCAATCAGGGGGGAAACGTTTTTTTCGTGAAATACAGTGGCCTTTCCGGTGGGTCCCTGCTGTCAGGTGGAGGAATAATTATTTTCTGAGTAATAAGGAGGCACTTCCTTGCTGTGGCCATGGACCCAGCTGTCAGCCTCTCCACATACAGTCCATGTCCGATGGAAATCGTTCCTTGACCACGTTGACCACGCCGCGCTGAGAGCACCAGGGCGGTGGACGATGGCGAGGCCTAGGAAGGGGACGGCGGGGAGCCGAGGAAGACACGGCAGTGGAAGCCCGCGCCGAGCGGAGTACAATGGTTCACTGGTTTGGCTGCGGTGTGAGGCTGCCGTCCCCGCAGGGCCTGGCCAGCGGTGGGAATAGTAGGGGGCGGTGAGGCCTCCGCGGCAGCACATCCGGCCATGGGAGGCAGGAGCATGTGGCACGACCGGCGCTACTTTGGTCGGCTGGAGCAAGAAGACCAGAGGTTGAAGAAGCACTACAACCATTGGATGGACATCGTACGGTCACTGGAGCTAGAATCGTTTATATTGACTAAGTTGACAAAGCCCTCCATCCCCGTCAACTTAGTGGGCCCACAAGCTAGCTGGGGGGGGGTATTCATTTTTTTGTGCGTAATAAGGAGGCACTTCCGGTGGGTCCAAGCTGACAGCAGGGGGAACGTTTTTTCGCGAAATACGGTGGCCCGTCGGGTGGGTCCCATTAGTCAGGGCCAAACGTTTTTTCGTGAAATACTGGTGGCCCGTCCGGTGGGTCCCTGCTGTCAGGTGTAGGAATAATTATTTTCCGCGTAATAAGGAGGCACTTCCTTGTGGCTGCCGTGGTCCCAGCTGTTAGCCTCTCCACGTACACTATTCTTCTGATGGAAGTCGGTCGTTGACCACATTGACCACGCGCGCCGAGAGCACCACGGCAGTGGATGACGGCGAGGCCTAGGAAGTGGACGACGCGGAGCCGGGGAAGACGCAGCAGTGGATGCCCACGCGGAGAGGAGTACGAGGGTTCACTGGTTCGGCTGCGCTACCGTTGTCGCAGAATAACAGGGGTATGGGTGAGTGGAGTGGAGGGATGGCCTGGCCAGCGGTGGGAGTAGTATGGGGGCGGTGAGGCCTCCGGGGAAGCATAACCGGCAACGGGAGGTAGGAGCAGGCGGCATGACCGGCGCTGCTTTGGGCAGCTGGAGCAAGAAGACCAAAGGTTGAAGAAGCACTACGACCGTTGGATGGACATCGTACGGTTAGTCGAGCTAGAATCGTGCATATTGACTAAGTTGACAAAGCCCTTTGTCCCCGTCAACTTAGTAGGCCCACTATACTGGGTCCCAGCTAGCAGGGGGAGTATTCTTTTTTTTGAGCGTAATAAGGAGGCACTTCCTTGCGTGCGAAGATATAGCTGGTGGGTCCGAGCTGTCAGCGGCGGTAACGTTTTTTTCGTCAAATACAGAGGCCCTTTCGGTGGGTCCCAAATGTCAGGTGGAGGAATCATTATTTTGCGCGTAAAATGGAGGCATTTCCTTGCGTGCGGCCGTGGACCCAGCTGTCAGCCTCTCCACGTACAGTCCACTTCCGATGGATGTCGTTCATTGACCATGTTGACCTGGCTGCGTCGAGAGCACCAGGGCAGTGGACGACGGCGACGCCTAGGAAGGGAACGACACGGAGCCAGGGAATACTCGGCAGTTATTTCCCACGCGGAGGAATACGAGGGTTTATTGGTTCGTCTGCCGTCGCCGGAGAATAACAGCATGTGTGGGACTGAGGGTGAGTAGAGGGATAGCTAGGCCAGCGATGGGAGTACGGTGGGGCGGTGAGGCCTGCGCGGCAGCACAGCCGGCCGCGGGGAGGAGGGAGCAGGCAGTCCCGTCGGCGCTTGTTTGAGTGGCTCGAGCAGGAAGAGCAGAGATTGAAGAAGCACGACGGCCGTTGGATGGACATCCAACAGTATACAGGCCATCTGTGGAAAGCCTCAAATCTATGGAAAACAGCATACATCCTATCTGCCATTATTTCAAATAGTTTACAGCCCATTTGCTAATTCTTACGGGTTTTTTGGAGCCCATATTCTTTTTGTTAGCATTACAACCCATATTGTGGCCAGGGTTAAAAAATTATACGAAATTTTGCATATGTCGGTGCGGTCTGAACTGTTTTTAATCCCGAAATTTCAAGTCACATTCAGAACGATTTTAAAAATAAATGTATATCAATATAAAATCCAATAAATTGTCCATGCATAAAAATCAATGCAATTTAAAATCTCGAAATGAAAAAAATATATTTGAAACTAATTTCCGGTTTGATGTGTTTTAAAAATGTACAGCCCATTTCTCATTACTGATAGGCCATTTTCTCGGCCAGCCGAATGAAGCTCTCCTTGTCTAGCCCAACACTCCTGATAAAGTGACTTACTTGACAAATCACAAAAAAGCTGGGCTGGCCATTTTCAAGAAAAAAAAACTACTGGGCTAGTATGTGGTAAACATAAAAGAAAAGGCTGTCTAGACAGGCCAGAGTGTCCCGCACAGCGCAATTGACACCCTGCTTCCGTCTCAAAAACATATTAGATAAATGCCACTCCAATTATGGCGATTCATAAAAATGCCACTGCAATTTCCAAACTTTGAAAAATGCCACTACAATTTTTGCAAACTTTGAAAAATGCCACCTCAGTTTGCAAACTTTGAAAAATGCCACTCCAGACTTCAAAAAATGTCACTAGAAATGGCATTTTTTCAAAGTTTGGAAATTGCAGTGGCATTTCTCGGAGGCATTTATCAAATTAACCTAAAACAAAAATAACTGGGCGAGCTGCTGGGTCCCTGGTGTCAGCCGCTCGTTGTGCAATTCTCTCGTTTATTGACTATGTTGACAATGGCATGGGACCCAGATGTCAGAAATCCACTAGGAGGAGCCATTTTTTTATTGGCTTGAAATAAGGAGGCACTTGCTTGCGTACTGCCATGACCTTGGCGGGTCCCTGCTGTCATCCTCTCCACGTACAATCATCTCCTGATTGTGTACGCGTCAACTTGCTAGGCCCACAAGTCAGCCTCTAAACCCGTGGAGGACAAATACAACCCATTTAAAAAAATAACAGCCCATTCCAAACGTTCAAACGGAAAGTTCAACATTCAGAGCAAAGTAACAGGTCTGATCCACATATAGAGTACTGAACTTCCACGTTGACAACCATCATAGCCAAGTTAACTATCTACTCCCACTAGACAAGTACTAGCTTACTCTTAGCTAACTAGACGATGCCGGCGGTACACGCTAAACGCTAGCACCGGCGTCCTGCGCCTCGCCTCGGACTTTCTAGAGGTGCGATAGGGCGCGTTGCTCGCGCACATTGGCCCTTTCCATGCCGGCGTGGTCCACCGAAGCTTCGGCTTCCAAGCGGGAAACCCACTTGACGAGCTGGTAGTAAAAATCGGCGTCGCGAACACGTGCGTGCCTGACAGCCTCCAGGGCTATTTGCCGGGCGCCGTCCTCCACGTAGTCGGCCCAGTTGCGGGCGCTCTGCTCGCGAGTCAGAGCGTCGGTGCGCTGCTGCTCCATGTCCCACTCGTGGCGCAAATCGGCATTACGCTGCTCCTCCGCCAGGCGGTCGCGCTCCAACAACTCCTGCTCCTCCGCCATGTGGTCGCGCTCCAACAACTCCTCGATCTGCGCACTGTCATCTAAAGACAGATAGAATGCTTCCTCCCTCCGTCTGCCTTCCGGTGAAAAACCGAACACTAGTTCCGGCGGTGACCGCCTTCGGCGTCGCCTACCACGGACGGGCGGGGGCATGGCGGACGTGGCGAGCAACGTCGGGCTGGTGGGGGCTTATGAGGATATGGCGAGTTGGGTCACGGTGGCACTGGAGAATGCCGGGAAACAGTACTTATAGGGGGAAGGTAGCACGACGGGCATCGATATTCAATGCATAATGGCTTAGCGCGCCAGCTTGCCATGGAAAACTAGGGAAACTGAAATTATGACTGTGCCATCCCGTCTCGTCTGGTTCGCACGCCGGCATGGCGGTCAAACGAGTGCACTCAAATCATCTCCCTCCTTGTCAATAATGATTTCACGGATTTAAAAAGCCCGCAACAATTAAAGCGTATCTTTTTCGCATCAATTAGCTGCCTTAATTACGGCCGGCTGCATGCAGGCACTCAGAATCGCTCGCAGGCAGTACGCGAAGCAGCATGCAACAAGTCGCAGCCGAGGGCACGCATGCAGCCACTTAAATCGTTGGAATTAATTAGGCTTAAACTTATGCATGCCGTTAATTATTGCCATGCCTTGGTCTTGCTGCTTTGCTCACGGGACTAATAAACCCGGACGGAGGGAGTACCTTGGTTGGTGAGAGGTTTGAATTAAGCCCTGCAAACCGGAAAGGAGGTACTAGTACGTGCGTGATCCGCTATTTATTCGTGTAGGATCGAGTAGGTCGTTCTTGAATTGAGCCCTGCAAACCGGAAAGGAGGTAGTACATGCGTGATACGCTATTTATCCGTGTAGGATCGATAGTGTAGCTTGTCAGTTTCTTCAGAGGTAGACATTTTTATCCGTGTAGGATCGATAGTGTAGCTTGTTAGTTTCTTCAGAGGTAGGCCTTTTTATTCAAAAAACTGCCACTTCGCATCTTGCGTCACAAATAAAACTGCCAGGTGTGCATTTGTAGGCTAGCTAGTGATCGATCAGTAACTTGTAAACACTGAGCGAACAGAAATAAGTAACTTTTAATGCATCTCAATGATTCACAGATCATATACAAATATGTAGCTCCAAAAGCAAAGATCAGCCAGTTTGGATCTTGCATCGCAACTAAAACTAACTAGTACGATTCCCATACATAAGATCAACATGTTAATGCATCTAAATGATTCACAGATTATATACAAATATGTAGCTCCAAAAGCAAAGATCTAGAAAAAACATATGTTCTTCCTACTAACATGGATGCTTCTCTTGGCCAACATTCAGTACAGACTGAAAGACAATTTTGTTTGTGAAGTCTACAATTCCTCTTGCAAACCTAAGTGGTTTCACCAACAGCTGGAACCATGAGAATGAACCACACATGATGGAGGAACATCCACTGCAATATGATTTGGTCTTCTTTCGATCACACCGCGAGACTATTTTCGGAATACAAACTTTAACTTAGGGAAAATGATGCCCATTGTATAATCAGACCAAAGCAATGAAGCACCAACTGTTGGCCAGTAAATAGTACAGTACTACTTTTCTACAGTCCATGAAGTGACTATCCAATCTTTGTGTCCATTTTCAAATGGCACTGCATGCAGTGACTACACTATTCTCTTGTGCAGTTCAACCAAAATTGCGGACACTTTGTTTGTTTGCCAAATAGCAACGGGCAGACATCTCTGTCTGCATAAATATCAAGCAGCTAGTAAACATATACCACACCATGTTTGCAGTGATGGAAGAGGTGAAATCAATATAACCTAAATTGAGCATCCAATCATTGAATCCTGTCCTGCACCTCCAATGTAGGTCCACCCTGCCAATAAATTCACATGCAAACCACTAGTATTAATATCTAATGACAGTACAAAAAGAGTAGCAAGATAGTAGTAAACCATGTACCTTCGTAATGAACAGCTCATAGTGCCACCAATTGGATATAAAGGCTTGGAAAAAAAACATGCTCCTAATGTTGAACTAGTTGGACTTTTTGTGCAGCTCCACTAAAATCGAGCATCCCTGTTTGCATAGATATTGAAAGTGTGATTACTATAAAAGTGGCACTAGTTGAAGCATAGACTCACAAATATAAGCATTCCAATTTCTTAATGGGAAAAGGTAGCAAGACTATTTCTAACCACCTGTTTGAAGGAATAAATAAAGCAACAGCGGCTGATGTCAGGAAGGCATACATTGTTTTTTTCTGAAAAACTGAGCCATTCCTGACCTTTCCTCTTCTTTTAAGCAAATTTTGTGCAGTTCTACTAAAATAAAATGCCATCACCGCCTTGACAATTTAGTTACACTGTACAAAAGGAAATGACTTAACATTACATCATGATGTTGGGAATGTAGTAGACAGGCATTAGAGACAAACATACAGACCTCCTCCGATAACATAATGAACATTAATTTTAACAAAGGTGTGACTAGCTTTACCAGGATAATTTGAGTGAACTCTACACCCTCTGTTCCTTAATATAAGACGTTTTCGCGGTTCAATTTAAAGTACCCAAACGTCTAGTATTTAGAAAAACAGGTAGTAGTTTTCTTGAGCACATATCTGGGAAAGCATGCCACACTTTATTTATGTCCATACGCTAATGCAACACCATTCGAATACTACAAATATACACTAATCCAGTGGCTAGTGCAAGAGTAGAGTAGTTAGTTTATTACAGGGTATAGTACAATGGTTTTACTGAATAGATTTCAATAAACTCTAGCACTGGAAGGTTTCTATAAGAATTAACAATACAAAATGTAAAGGTAACAAGTTTCAGCATTGGTATACTAGCTGTGCATGAGCATTAAACCAAATACAAAAGTCTGAAGGTAACTAGCATTATTAACTAATGACAGTATAAAAAAATTGCAAACCATGTACCTCCAAGGTAAATATCATTTCGTACTCGGGGGGACCTTAAAAATTTCTATCCCAATCTTGATAATCGATCAAACATAAAAACTTGATCGAACGAATCAAGAGAACAGCCGGAGGAGGAAGTGCCCACTCTTGACCTTTCCTCTTCTCTTGATAATTGTTTGTGCAGTTTAACCAAAATAAAATGACATTAGTGCCTTGGCATTTTGGTGACACTGTACAAAAAAATTAACTTATCTCATGAAAGTGAGGTATGTAATCTACAAGCATTAACAATGCAAAAATCTGAAGGTAGTAACAAGTTTCATCGTTGGTATACTGGCTGTGCAACAATATTATAATGCCTTAACTGAAAAATCTTTAATACATCCACAATCAACAGCTAACCCTGAAATAATCCAGTGACATTAAATGGCATTGCTTAAATTTATCGGTGGCATTAGACTGAGAGCGGCACTAGTTAAATGTGGCTTCACTTTAGCAGTAGCATTTCTTGACTTGACTGCTAGAGTTATACTAATAGCAAAAGAAGTGGCAATAAGAGCATGGGAGGCCCATTCGGACAGTGGGCGCACCAGTACGATGTACCTCCACGGACGCAGAGTGGTGAGGGAGGTATGGTTGCCCAGAGCAACAAATATCCAGGCAGCATGTGTGGATTATGTCCCATTTTTGTTCTCTTTAGCCACCTTTTTCCTATGTGAGGACAACAAACAGATCGACCTGGTCGTTCTCTATTGCGTTGTCATGCCTTTCTATCCTTCTTCAACCAAGAGACACGAGACTCGTTCCTTAGCTACTGATTTTCCCCTTTTCAATCTAGATGCGGGTTCGATGCCTGCTCTCTTGGACAGTACAGTCTCCCTTCCTTTCCTTATTCAACCCAGACATGCATTAGTCTGCATGAAGTAGGGTTTCCTTTAATAGTGCAAATTATGGTTTTCGTCTGCGTGGCCAGCAGAGCAGATGATAGAAAATTGGGAAGATGGTGGAGTGGAAAAAGATCCACATGCAACGACGTGCCATATGGGGCAATAGAACAAGGGTATGGTTCGAAAAGAGGTAGCATACCTGAGGGTCGGTGGGAAGTGGCTTCGCTCATGGTCGTCGTCCTCCGCACACACTAAGGCAGCGATCCCGCGCGGGCGCTAGGTCTGAGAGGACGGCCTTGTCATCAATGCGTGACCTCGCTCGCCGCCGACATGCGCGTCAACGTTGCACGTCCTTTTCTTGCCCGACAAACTGTGACCACTGGTGAGGAGGGAGAGAGGGGCCGTCTTTTTTAGATCTGGAGAGAGGGTGGTAGTGTGAGAAGCAAGTGGGCAGCCCTTGGCAACAAAGCGCTAAAGCGCTAGCCTATATATCTTCTTTATACTACTAGTACTGGAGGTGGAGTAGTGGTAGAGTAGTTTATATTTTCTCTGCGTATAGTACCAGTTAGTCGTGCTTCAAAAATGAACGGCGCGCCATTAAAAAAATAAAGGCCGATAACTAATGCGGCACCTCGGGCCAACGCGGCCAGATCGCATTTTGCACGAGAAATTACACACCATGTCTCATTGACATGTGGTCCTGTTCCACATATCAGTGAGACGACGACGAGTAGTAGGAGTATTTCCGAACCGACGTGTAGGCCGGGGCGCCCCTTCGTGAGTCGTGGCAAACTGGCAACCGTCCATCAACTCTTCGCCTTTCCCTCTCGATTTGGAACTGATGTCGCACGCTCTTCCTCTCCCTCCTCCATTTTCCTTCAGCCCTTCACTCTTTCTTCTGCCATCGTTCGATCGTCTTCTCCATGGAGGGAACAGGACGGAAACGACCCTGTTATTCTTGCCCCGATCTGAAAGATGACGTGGTGGAGGAACTCATTGATCGGTGTGACGTCATCACCTCGGCTAGCATGGCAGGTTCATTCAAGCCCATTCTCAACTCAACTAATAACATCATTACAAGGAACCCAAGAGTCAAGGAGCGGTTTGATCTCCCCTATCTTCTTCGCCGTGACCCTGATGACTGGCGCTGTCACGATGGAGGCCTCGCCCTGTGCAAGTTGATGCCGCTTGATAATGATACGTATGATGTTAACATGCCATTGCTTGAGGGCAAGGCTTGGGCAGCGCAAATGGAGATTGGGTTGTTTACATTGGGTCCAACTGCGAGTGGGAACTTGTGAATGTGTACACTCGTGACCGGGTTCCACTTCCAAAAATCGCAGCAGACTGCCCAGAGGTTGAGCACACTGGTATTGTACGCACGTTCAAATACAATCATGGTGACTGTCTTCTATGGAAGATAGCAATTTCTCGAGTCCCCAACCGCTCTTGGAATTACAACAACTATGAAGTTGTTGCTATCTTCGACAAGCTTGTTGCCGTCGTCAGTGGTTTGACTGGATGGATATTGCTCAAAAATCAGTTTCTGTACACGGATGAGTACTATGATGCAATTCAATACGAGGGCCTTGTGTTTGCTGCCACCACTCGTGGCACTGTTTTTGCATGGCATCCTCGTTGTTTCGGTACGTTTGTCTTCCATCGTAATTATAATTGTTTCATCCACATGCATGCGAGTAGCAAGGCTGGTCATAGTGGGGAGTAACTTAGACTAGTAACATGCATATGTTACTAGTAGTTTATGTTACTATATCTATAGTGCATAGTATCTTATATTAGTATCATAGGTGGTCTCATTTATTGCCATGCATGACACATAGTACCTATGTTACTATAACCATCTCTCTCTTCCTTAATTGCCTGCCACATAAGCATGTTTGCGAGTCCCAAGTGCATGATACTACTCCCTCCGTCTAGGTGAGTAAGTCATCTTAGGTTGTGCACCATGACCAAGGAGGAGGAGAAAACGAGAGAACTTAATGTTCATTTGCTAATTAATAGCATTGCATGCAATGAACTAACCATTGCATGTCGTGTTTGGTAGTCTCAAGTCATTAAAAGCATGCACACCCCACATCTCTTATTGGTTGATATGTCAAGAAACAAGAAACGAGGTAGAATTTAATGCACTGCGCCTAAGTGTTTTGGGATTATTTGGTTTTCGTAAGATGACTTACACACCTAGACGGAGGGAGTACTTATGTTACCCCCACTATGGCCAGCCTTACTAATTAACCTTCTTCTTGTGGTTCAAGGTCCTGTGAACATTCCACCACCTATACTTGAAGATTTTTATAACCAAGGGGGAGATGATGATGGTGATGATCACGAGCATGAAGACGAGCAGCGCCCATATACTATTTGGCGCATGGCAACTAATTCCGATGGATCACCTCTTCTCGTGTGTATACAGCCCACTGATGATGTTACTACTAAGGAAGCAGGTGTAGTCTCCCATGGTCGCACTCTCCGGACCTATTCCAACACCCGTTGCATGGTATTCGGGATGGATACTAGTGTGCTAGCGCAAACTCCTTCTCCCTGGTACAGAATTGATAGTCTTGGAGAAAACTCGCTCTTCCTTGGACAAAACTATCCAATGATGGTGAAAGGCAATCCAACTGTTGTTGACACAATGTTACTACCATTTATGAGAAGCAACTGTGTCTATACCTCGGACATTTGGGTGGTTCCCTACCCTGGTACTGATATAGTAGGCCGCTTCAGCCTGGATGATCAGTCCTGCGTTGGTCTCCAGATTGACAATGGATGGCCCGTCCCAGAGAATAACTTGTGGTTCAAAGCAAGTGTTTCCAACGCCGAGGAATGGTTGAGTTGAAGTTCATTTCATTGCTTGTTATTTCTTGTGTGGTGAAAACTTTAGTATTTATAATGTATCCTCATTGTCGATGTGGGTTGATGACCTGTTGTATGTAATAAAATGATATTCCTGTGATAAACTTACTAAATTTATGAATGGCTTTCGAGTTGCTTCTGTGAGTGAGTGGTGCGACGAGGCAAAAAATATATTTTCCGAATACATAATTGTACGTGCATTGCAACAGGTTATCGGATGGGGCCAATCAACAATAGTAGTACACTACTTGTACTAGCTTCACATGCTTTGCGCGTCGTGCGTGTGTTTTTACTATAGCCATACTGTACTACGTAACCAGCACCTCGAATCCTCGATACTAGTAGTACTATATAGAACTAACTAGTAGGAGTAGTAGGGTGGCATGGGCCAGAACAAGCATTCACATCCAGGAGTACGGCACACGCCACCAGCACGACTTCCATCTGACATCATATTTCTTGGAGTCCTTGCTAGAGCAATCTCTTCAACCTCATCGTTTCTCTAACTCAGCCATCACGCGGCGGGCGAGGTGGGGGTTTGCCGATAGTCGGTTTCCTTAACTGCGGTCCCACTTGTAAGGCCAACTGCAACGCATGACCCCAAACGGACCTCCGTTTTGCACAAACTCCAACGATAATTTTGACTAGAAAAGCAAGACCAAAGAAAACAAGAACCACAAGAATACATTTTACTACTCCTGTAAGTTGGATTAGTGCCTTCTCGATGCATTCATTGTTGATCTGCGGAGGCTCGATTTTGCGTGCTTCTTTCTTCTTCGAGTGTAAAGAAGTAGACATTGCTTCCTCGCATCTAGTCTCATGTCTAGCCTCTATTCTAGTACTCCCTCCGGTCCATTTTTCTCTGCGTCTAAGCAGCAACATGCATACCAAGTAGGAGTATCAACAAGTGCACTAATCTCATCTATAGCCTCTGTGCTAGCTAAAAGTTATAGAACATCTACTAAATTACGCTCTATCAATATATGGATGTACTCTTCTTCCCAATACAAAAACTTGCATCCATTCTACTCCCTCCATTGCACAATACATGCCTTCTATTTGTCAATATATATATATATATATGTATCTAGACATGTTTTAGTATATAGGCACATCCATTTTTGGACAAATGGAAGTCAAGTATTTTGGAACGGAGGGAGTACACAATAAATTTTTTAAGTTAGCACAACTAGTCTAATCCGAGAGCACAACCGAGGATTTGGTTGGGTTCTTCCTCCTTTTGCCAACACGTGGGACATCCAGCATCTAGGTTGTGTCATGAAAGAAAATAGAGTGGTAGTTGATAAGTTAAAGCCACGAGATGTGCAGCTTGGGTTAAACTGTAAATAGAATCTTACTACTCTTGAGTAACTCCGAAAGCGGCCACCGAAGATCTTTCTTGGATTTGTTTCTCATCACCAGCACGTCGAGGTGAAAGATGTGCAGGTTCAGTGGGTCCGCTTGCGTTTTCACTGACATGTGGGACCGCATGTGACCAAATAGACGATGGGCTCCGCACGTCCCCTGGCTGGCTGAGAAGAGAGATAGAGGAGTGTTGAGCACGGACTGTAGGAAATTTGTTCTACGTATTGTACCTCGATATAGTCTCAATATAGTCGGGTGGCATGGGCCATAACTAGCATTCACGTCTAGCACTATGGCACACGCCGCCCACACGAGTCCCATCCGACACCAATTTTCTTGGAGTCCATGCTACAACCATCTCTTCTCCCTCCTGTTTTCTCAGCCATCGCGCGGTGGGCAGGGTGGGGGTTTGCCGATAGTCGGTTTGCTCAACTACGGTCCCACTTGTAAGTGAAAATGCAACACCGCACGCATTCCCGCTTGAGCGGCGTGCCGGACCAACCGTGTGGGGGTGCGACACGAAGATGGCAGGCTTTTCCTTTTGAACTCGTAACTTGTAAAATTTGGTTCTGCTCCATGGCGCGATCGATAGATAGAGAATAACGATTTTGCCTAGAGTAATGAGAAGTTTGGTTCTGGCGCTGTTCATGCATGGAGTACGTATGAAAATTATGAAGTTGATGCGAAAGGTATGATAATTACTGTAGTATCATATAATACTACATGGATTTGACGGAAAGATAAAAATACATACGGATCCATCCTCACGCCCTAGTGCGTTGGGTCACCAACCGACGTGTGAGGAGCAGCGGCGTTGGCGGCAAGCTCAACGTGCTTCTGAACAGTGCGTCCAAGGTTGTCCTGCGGTCCAAGAAGGCCAGCGTCCTATCGTCCTCCTCTTGCATGCGCATAGACGTGGGTGATTATGTCCATGGTGTCTTGCTGCGCCAGGCGCTACGCGGCGAGCGAAACCTCAAGGTGGACATTCTCCGGCGCGACGGCAGGTAGTCGCAGGGCCACCAGTGCGTCGAAGAGGTTGTCACCATAGTGGCCGTTGAGGGTGGTGGGCATCGAAGAGCCTGGGCGCGTCGGCTGAAGACTTACGTCAAAGTCGTCCACGAGCTTCTTGATGACGGTGAACTTGTCGAGGAAACCGACGAGGTCCTCGTCGAACAAGGAGACGAAGCTGTCGTCCAAGTGGCCCCTCGCCCTACCGGCCTCAAGCAATACTACCTAGAGACATTCCTTGTTGCCGGGCCGCAGGCCGGCGTCATGGACCATCTGGCACAGTCGGCTGATGCTCGCGCTCATCGCCTCCATGGGTCTAGCTTAGTTTCTACTAGTCAACTGATATTGCGATTCGAGTGATCACTCTTGCCCTTGGTTAGCGTGCGTAGGTGCGTAGGATTTCGTACTACTCCTCGGCCCTCTACTGCACTTGCCTTTGGCCGTATGATAGGTGGGCCAGTCACCCCCTGGGCCCACATGTCATTCACCCAAAGGCAGTTGTCGTAAGTCAATGAAGCTGCGCCCCCCTCCGTGCCGGTGCAGTATAGTCATCTCACCGGACCTCTAGTTGGGGCCAAACGAGAGAAGTTTGATGTTTACTCGTTTATTGGTCCCCTTTGCATTTTGCGCCAAGTTTTGACCTTTGATTTAACTAATAAAATGTTAATGCATGTAAACAAAAATGTTGTGTAAGTCACATTACGAAAACCAAATAATCCCAAAACACTTAGGCATGGTGCATTAAGTCCCTCCTTGTTTCTTATTTCGTGACATATCAACCAATGAGAGATGTGGGCCGTGCATGCTTTCAATGACTTGAGACTACCAAACATGACATGCAGTGTTTAGTTCATTGCATCATTGCATGTTATCCTATTAAGACTCTAGTTAGCAAGAAAACATTAACTTCTCTCGCCGATAGGAATAAAACACCATGTATTTATTTACAGAGGGAGTAGTACATTTTTTGTGACATGCATTACTAGATATTGCTAGTCAAATACTAAAATCCAGATGGACGTGGTAGTACTCCTAAATCCAGACGGTGGTGCTACTAGTACTAGTAGTAGTACTACTACCAATGTAGTACTCCTAGGAGTACTAGCACTGTACTACTCGTTGGTCAAATTATTACGTGCTGCTCCTCACAGTGAAGTGACAAGACCCTGCGCTGGAGATGACACCTGAGTATAGGCGCCGTGTTCGGCATACCATAGTCAGCCTCACCATCTGCAGTCACTATCATCATGGCTGTAGAGCTAGCCTGCTTACAACTAGCCCTGTTCGACATAATTTCCCATGCGTAGATGCCCGTGCATTGCACGGAACACCAAGATTGGGGGTGGACAGCTCCCGTAGCGGCCATCACGCCAGATTTTTCCACGGCCTTCTAGATGTGGTGGGGAGGAGATAAGGCTGATTGTGAGAGACAAGGAGTTGTTTGTAAATAGGGAACAAGTGCGGGCATCTTTTTGCAAAAATGGAGAAGCTTGGTTTGTATGTGTCAGATCTAGATCCGACGGCTACTGGTGAAAGATGGGAGGCACAACATCATCACCAACTCATGACCTGTTTGATTCGCAGGATTTTGAAAACGCAAGAATAGGACACGACAATATTACAAGTTTTAAACTGATATTACAAATGTTAGGAGTAATGCTGCACCTAGGAAGAGGGAATTACTAGGAAGTTCACGTAAGAACTTTCGTTACTTTAGGTGGATGCAGCGTTATCGTACAAACTAAAATCCACCGCCCTGACAAGTCACTAATGGGCAAATAAGTTTTCGAGTCTCTGGCCACTTGATGTTTCAAAAACAAATTCAGCTTCTGCGGAGACTTTGTCATTTAGTCTTAGACGCTTGCGGTGATCAGCACGCCATTCATTGTTGCGCTAGAAAACGCCAAACCTCATTACCTTGAGCACACTTGCCTCCAGAACAAAGAACCTGGCCAATTTAATCTCAGATGTGCTTCCTCGGTAGTCCATCAAATCAATTTCTGTAAGATGGAGATCAAGGCATTCGATGAGATTGTTATAGTGCAGCACATTTTTCACTTTCGGGTCTTTTTTTATCTGCAAAAGAAGAGAACATATTAGAGCAGCTGGCTACATAAGATTGCCGTGTCATCAAGAGGTACCAATATCATTCGCTCATACGATAGGGTTGGCTGGCTAGTGATATTTTTTCACTCTCTCTCTCTCTCTCCCTCTCTCTCTCTCTCTCTCTCTCTCTGTTTCTGTTTCCTCTCATTTAAATAGGATCACGTGAAGAGCTTGGGCATTTGTTGCCTTCCACTATGTGGCCGATGCCATATTTCGTAAAAGTATGCCACATAATACGCATAGATGTCAAATCAAAAGATTTTGGCACCCTCTCGCGATGCGAGAGAGTTGGCACCGTTGTGCACACAGACCCACATGTATAAAAAAATCAATTAAACCAACTACACCAGCCTCTCACTCTCCCAAACAAGTATTTTTTTTATTGCCTCAGTCCTCTCTCTCTCCCACGCAGTGTTTTTTCATTGCGTGAGTTAATTTGGCACCGGAGCAAAGTAGGTGCTCTAGATTGGGGCACCAGGTGAGAAATGGAGGGGCATCGATGCCAAATGCATCACAAGTGAATTTGGCACATGTTTTGGCCTATATAGCCCACTTTTGTACTCCCTCCATCCCAAAATTCTTGTCTTAAATTTGTCTAAATACGGATGTATCTAGTTACATTTTAGTGTTAGATACATTCGTATCTAAACAAATGTAAGACAAGAATTTTGGGACGGAGGGAATACTACCTCGTATTTAGTATAAAATTTTGACCATAGATTTACCTAAGAAAATGCCAATGCATGTAACTAAAAATTACACCATTTGAAATTATGTTCAAATACGAGTCCAACGATATAGTTCTTAGTGACATGCATTAACATTTTGTCAGTTAAATCTATGGTCAAATTCTGATACTACAAAATTGGAAGAGTAAACCAGGACGGAGGTAGTACTTGCCCTTAGGGTAACCATAGAGTTACTTGAGTAATCTATGTTACTTCCCACTATGACTAGCCTAGGCTACTATAGTAGTACAGCATAAAAATGATGCAGGTGATCACGTGAGAAAAAATACTAAAAACATTTCTTTCGGTGCAGTGTGTAGATGTAGTTTTGAACACTACACTTGTCATCATAATTTTGGAAAATTACGAAAAAATTGAGCTACGTTGTGATTACCGTTTACTAATAGGAAAGAAGTTTCACCTCGATGAGTAGCTTCTCCGTGCATGGAAAGCATGTAAGGAATCCAACAACTTGATCCAGATTGGGGCCGATAGATTTTAGTGCTAAGATCTTCACTGTGCGCATGGACTGGGTCAAGCTTGTGGGAATCATTTTCTGGAAGACGGTCGTAAATACATCAAGAAGAAATTTAAAAATGTGAATTTCAAGAAGACGGAGAAGAAGATGAGTGCAGTACCTGAATGATTACGGATCCAATAAAGAGTTTGGAGAATTTGGCAGACGAGTACACCAACGCTGTCAATTTCGGTGCGTCAATGACCCTGATTTTTGTTGGACCAGATCCGATACAAGCAATCTCTCAAGGAAAGGCGCATTCTCAATGACCATAACATGGAACAGCTGGAGTGATCTCTTCCCAATTGATGTCTTGTTGCGGGGCCAGCAAGACACATAAATCCATCGGAGATTCGTCAAGGCGATGTGGAGGCTAATGAACCCGTGGATCTGCTCAAGACGAAGGTACTTGAGCGCAGTACAGCTGTGGAGCAGGTGCTCCATAGCCTTCTTCGAGATGACAACGTCGAAGAGGTCGACCTGCTTGAGTTGAGGGAGAAGAAGGGCGGGCGCGACATTAATTTGGGGAAGATAGCAGGAGCTGAAGCTGGCGCGGCGCAGCGTTGGCATGAGGCAGAGCGCAGATGGCGGCAGAGAGCGACATCATCCAGCTTCAAAGCTGAGCTCCTCGAGCTGATCTAGGGCGGGGGATAAGAACCACTCGTCGAACTTGGGTTGGGCCTTGCAGTTGGTACTGAACATGCGGATGTCAATGCATCTGGCTGGCCCAGGGTGCGATGAAAGAATCTTGGAGACTACGGCCATGCGTTTGCAATCCCCGTCGCAGAGGCAGCTGTCGACAGTGAGGTTGAGGGGGACGCAGTGCCAGAGGGGGCGCCACCGCCGGGAGAGCAGGGCGGTTCGCACGGCAGATTTGGTGGGGAGGAGGCCGATGATGACGAGCAGCATGTCATCGGGGAGACTGCTGATGAAGTCCAGGCTCACCGGATGCGGTTTTGGCTCGAGCGGCCTCCGCTTGTTGGCTGCCTCACCGTCCATCTCAACCGGCGGCGACGCCGGTGTACACGTGTGCTGGTGTGTGTTGTGTGCTGGGTGTGCGCGAGTGCGTCCTTCCGTGCATCCCGCCGCGCAGTGGTGAATTGTGCGCGAGCGCGTCCTTCACGCGCAAGAAGTTTGTCCTCAATGCGCCCTCAATTTACTAGCGTGTGGGGTGCTACCCCGAGTGGTTTCAACTTTGTTTCCTTCACCGCGTGTCAGATGGGCCTCTAGTTTACTTATTTTCACCCACTGCCACATGGGCCAGCACACCAAGATACAGAACATGAGCTGACAACGCAGCATGTGGATTGGTTGACCGGTCAACTAAACAATATACAGAGCTATACGCTGACACAGTGAGCGTATAATCCGTCTGTATAGAGAGTTCGAGTGAGAGGGGAGGCCCGTGAGAGATAGCGGAGAGAGAGAGAGAGAAAGAGCTACTCCCTCCGTTCGATGATGTAGTTACAACATTTTTTTAAAGTCAAACTTTTGAAACTTTGACCAAGTTTATAAAGAAATTACTTATATCCGCAATACCAAAGATAAATGATAGTATGAAGTAAGTACATGTTGTGATGAATCTAATGATCGTTCCAGATGTAAATGTTTTTCTCCACATATACCTAGTCAAACTTTTCTGAGGTTTGACTTTTCAAAACATCCGTATGCTTATGGACGTGACAGATTCCCTGACGAGAGAGAGAGAGAGAGAGAGAGAGAGAGAGAGAGAGAGAGTGCATGTGTGAAAGAGACATGGACAACACACGATAAAAGTGGTGAAAAAGCGTGCGTGTCTTATGCAAACATATCACACATGCATCTTCGACAACGGAGGCAAGGTGAGGAGAGGAAGACACCTAGCATGTGGCCAAGAGGGGTCTGACAAACAAGGGAGAGAGGTCGAGAGAGACGTACGGAGAAAATGCAGACATGGGGAGGAGAGAGTGTATGTTTGTCATAGAGAGATCCCCTGGAGATCGTGATGGGACTACATGGGTGGGAGATCGAGTGACAAGGTGTGTGCGCGATAGAAGATGCCCCGAGAGATATCGAGATAGACGTATGGATGGAAGGAGACAATACGTGTGTTCCTGATGGCTAGTAAGAGATAATCATACTTAGGAGGAGGGAGTGCTTGCGCCTATGGCCCTGTTTGGATACTCTAACTAAGTTAGAGGTTAGAGTTAGATTCTAACCTTGAACTAACTCTAAGTTAACAGGTGTTTGGATGGCAGGGTTAGATGGAGCATGGATACGGCGAGGCGCCTTCATGGGCGGTGCGAGAGGGAGGGAGGGAGAGGACGAGAAGCTTCGAGGAAGTGGGGAGGGATCTGCTGCGGGGAGAGCGAGAGAAAAAAGTGTTTATTAGTGGTCCCGAGAAGAACTAACCCAAATAAGCACCTCTTGGATGAGTTAGTTTTTTTGGATGGGTTAGATGCATCTAACCTAAACTAACCCTCCTGTTTGGATCTTTTTGGGTTAGTTGACTCCAAACTAACCCAAACTAACTCTAACCCATGGATCCAAACAGAGCCTATGATGGAGTGAGGGATTATGGTACTTACGGGGTGCGTGTCACATGGAGAGAGAACAAGGGTGGAGAGTGTTGGATGGGTCTATATGTATAGCGCGAGCAGACATGTGTATGTGTGAACCAGGGAGATATAAGGCTTGTTTGGCTTGCGTCGTGAGCATCTTTTGCGTGGCCTGGGGTTGTGGCTGGATTTCATGCACGCTTGTTCGGTTGCTACCCTGTGAAAAAGAAAGCCCGCCTAGGCTGGGTTCCCTCTTACACTTTAATTAGCCTGGCTGAACTCCAGACACTACAAGTAGCCTGGCCCAAGCGACCGATTTCGAACGCCTGGCCGTGCCTGGTCGTGCGTCCACGAGGATAACAGCAACATGGATGGATATTAGCATTAAATAATTGATGCATGGATTGATTGATGGGACGTTGATGCTTTGCCTGGCCCAGGCATGAACCAAATGCTTTAGCACCACACAAGCCTGGCCAGGCAGAAATATTTTACATCTCATGTCCACACCAGGCAGTACCGACCATCAGGGCATGAGGGTCAGGTCACGAACCAAACTGACCAATAAAGTTTGAGAGAGACTGAGGAGCCCCGATAAGGCTGAGTGGTGCGTCAGATAGCTGAGAGGGGGAAAGAGATATTCCATCCGCTCGATAATGCAGTGCATGTAAATTTTATAGAAGTCAAAGTTTGGAAACTTTGATCAGGTTTATGCAAATGTTATTTATATCTACAATACCAGAGATATATCATACAAAACTACATCTCATGGTGAATTTAATGGTATATGTTTGCCGTACTAGATGTAATTCTTTTTCTCCACGTACAAGGTCAAACTTTGTGATGTTTGACTTTTCAATAAATCTATGTGCTATGGATGGAGGTGAGTGCCTCAGTCGAGACAGATCAAGTGCGTGTGAAGGAGAATGAGTAAGTGTGCAAAAAGAGTATGTGTGTGAAAGAGAAAGTGACAACAAATGATAAATTAGAGAGAGAGAGTGTGTTTTTTTGTTTCTTATGCGAACATATCACGCATGCATCTCCGAGATGGAAAAGCGAGGCAAGGAGATACACGAAGATAGCTAGTGTGTGATTGTTTGCAACGGAGAGAGACACCCCTGTAGCACATGTCCAATAGAGGTCTGGCCAACAAGGAAAAAAGGTCGAGAGGGACACATGGATGACATGGACGCATGGGGAGGGAGAGAGGGTGTGTTTGTGATAGAGAGATCCCCTCGAGATCGTGAGGGGACTATATGGGTGGGAGATCGAGGGAGTGCGTGCGCGATAGAAAGATGCCCCGAGAGAAATCGAGATAGACCATGCACATGTTTGTGACGGAGACTAAGATTAGCTAGTCATATACATATACGGGGGACTGCATGTGCCTACAATTGAGTGAGAGACCATCATACTTGGCTAGCTGGGCATGAGATTGTGTGTGTGTGTGTGTGCGTGTGAGATGGAGAGAGAACGATGGAGAGACATAGAGTTTTAGATGGGCCTATCGAGTGCGAGTGAGATATGCATGTGTATGTGTGACCCAGGTGGATGGAGAGTTTGAGAGAGGGGGGAAGAGCTCCGATACGACATAGTGGTGCGTGAGAGAGTTACAGGCAAAGAGACAAGGAATTTGTGTGCATACGATGAGTGCACGCAAGATATCTAGCTTGGATTAGCTAGTGTATCATACATAGTGTGCGAGAGAGACCTATAGATGGTGTATATATGAATGCGGACTAGAAATACCCCCCCCACACACACACACATAGAGAGAGAGAGAGAGGGAGAGGGACCAACAAGGTTTTTGTGTCGGATGCGTGCGACAGAATTGAAGATTGTCGGTGAGAGAGTGAGAGAGAGAGAGAGAGAGAGAACAGGAGTCCGGGAGAGGGGGAGGTCGCGTTTTATGCATCAAAGACTAATATAAACTTGCATTCAAATATTTAAATTGGAGACCATGTTGTCTGCAATCCACACATGAACGGATATATGCGTATATCAAACAAGTTCATTAATTTGACTTTCAACATGTTCATGGAGTACTATAATACTGTACAACATGCTACTCGATTGAGGTGTTCAATTTTGGATTTAGTTCACTATTTTGACCTACTGAACGACCTAGTTCATTGAATCGAGATATTTTATTTTGGGTTTGATTCGCGTTTTTGAGTGGGTCAACTATTTGTCATATAGTAAATCGCTAGCAACGAGCATGTAAAAACACATTACTCCCGAGCGTCATCTCTCCATCTAAAAAAGAAGTGGCAAGCTAATATTTCAAATTTTGATTCGAATCGACTTGGTAAGGTAGAGGTGGATGCTCGTTCTCCCAAAATTTGAACGAACCGTTAAACATCCTCTCTGCTCGGTGGAATTCGCCTGAGCAAATAAATGGGAGACGCAAAATTACCGTCCTATGTGGGACACGCATCAATTGCCCGTTGTACATCGAGGGTAGGTTCGTAACTTCATCCAAGCGCGCCTTCTCCTCGGCCGAAATGACATGTGCCGAATAATTCATAAACCATGGTCGGCAAAACACGCTCTCCTCGCCCGAAATAGCTCGCGCCCACTATTTCAAAACACGCTCTCCTCGCCCGAATTCGCTCGCGCCCACTATAGTTCAAAACACGCCCTCCTCACCCGAAATCACTCCTGCCCACTATTTGGGGAGAAGCAAAGTTACTCTACTATCCCCGACCCTCAGTACACAGACCCAAGCCGAGAAGCCTATAGGAAAGGGTAGAACTGTAACTCCCCCTCACATTTCAGACAAGTGTCTGTAAGACATGGTCCCACTCCCCTCCAA
>NC_041391.1:219282974-219294724 GCF_002162155.2 Triticum dicoccoides
TCCCCGGGAAACTCCCTTCTCCCGAGCCGCGAAACCTCAGGCCCACGTCCACGGCGCCCCCCACCGCACCAATTTCACAGCCGCCCTCCTCCCTAATGTCGGAGACGTTGTCCAATTGCCGTTGTGCACTGGGCCGTGTGCCTCTTACTCCATGCTGCTAGTGCTGCCTCGACGATGGCTGCGTGAACCGTACCGGAGCCGATTCACCCCCGCCGTTGTTCATGGCGCCGGAGCGGCTCCAACTTTGGATCCGTCCAGAGTCCGGGCGCTGCTTCCGCGTAGTCGTCGACCATCGCGACATCGCTCTTTCCTTGCCGCCGGTCACCATCGCAACCGCGCCGGCCTCACCGACTCGGTAGCTGGACCTGCGTACTTCACCATGCCACCAGATAGGTCGCACCCTCATCTGAAATCACTTTATTTAGGCGTCAGTTGTCTGAGTTTTTATTCTGGGCCAATCGATTCCCAATGGGAAGTAGCACCCCTCAAGGCGGCGGAGCTCCTAGGCTGCCGATTGGCTGGTGTCTAACGTAAGGGTGTGGGGCCTCAAGTTCGCTGTGGAAGCAGCGCTGATGGCTATATTTTAGAGTTGCGTGGGTTGGAGGTACTGCCGCCGCCGGATCTGGATGACGGGGAGTCTTTGTGGATTGGCCCGGGGGCGGCGGAACCATGGCAGTGCGGTGGGGCGGGGAGCGGGGTTTTGGACGGGGCCATGGACGGCGGAGGCAGGCTGCTTTGCCCTTGGTCGCTGGCTCTTCGGGGAAGATTCCGAACAGTGTCAGCCGGGAGGCACAAGACGGCCATCAAGCCATCCGGCGTAGATCGGACAGTACCAAAATAAAATAAAATCATGTGACCCCAATTTAGTCTTCAGTCAACAGACGTGTGACCACTCTCGTACCTTGCTGTTAATCTCTTAGTGTATTTCTTCGGATCAAAGAGATATGTCGTTCTTAACTTTATGTGTTATCTGCATCTTCAGACACACCGTCTTCCGACTCACCGCAGCTGCTCCAACAAGGGAAGCATACACCAGAAGGGAGCTACAGTCCCCACTCAACAGTTCCCTGCATCGAATGCGGGTGCCTGACATGGACAGCCACAACAACTGCAGGGCCATCGACAAGTCAGCACATGATGCTCACTCCTATGGATGGAAGCCAGATAGGTTGTACCCTCATCTTACTTGTGTGCAACATTTATGGCTTTGTTATTCATCTAAGCACGGAAAATAGATCATCACATTTCACTGTATATTCATGTTGATCTCTTATGGGTCTTGTTCAGGAGTTCACGTTGTTCCATAGTTCAGCTAAGATACTTGTTCTTTAGGTAATGTTGTTCCATAGTTATCATCCATCAGCCAATGCTATCCCACAGGCTGGTGATTATAGTATTATACCACTTCTAGTATTACCTATGTTGTTCTTTAATACTTTTGTGTGCCATCTAGTTAATCTCAAGTACAAACGATACATATTCTGTAGCTTTCATCTGTGTTCTCCCTTTAGTTTATGAGACCTGTTGCTGCTAGTTAACCCCAGTCCTACTATTTATGTCATCTCCTACAGGCACTCATTTACATAAATCTAACTCCTAGTTGTCTTCCATGCATGTTAGATATAATTGCACACACTGATATATCGACAAGAACCTCACGGAGCAATGTAAAGGCCAATAAACTTGATGTCAATGATACCCAATATGATGGAACATATAAAGGCAGTTCTTCAGAAGACTTGCAGAAAGATGATGAATCCTCTTCACCCCATAAGGTCCTTGCTCTAACTTGGCCTGTGATATGGGTACAACATGCATATAATGTCCTGGAGTGTATCTACTCTGTTGCAATGCCATGTGCTTAGCATGCTGATCATGCATGTAAATATGTCATGCCTTCCTGTTTTTCAGTACCTATTCCATTCATGATAACATGTTTTCAAATTCAAGTACTGTCATTCTACTCTATCACAATGCCATCTACTTAATTTGGACATCATGCTTCTGAATATCTTATGCATTGTTATTCATTAGTATGTACTTCATCTGTCTTCCATACCATGTTTTTTTACATTGAAGTGATGTTCTAGTGCTCTGTTGCAATGCCATCTTATTTTCCCAATCATACACGTGTATGTTGCCTTGGTTATTTCTGTACGTATTCCGCTAGCATATAGTTTTACATTCAACTAGTTTTTTTTGCTGTGTTGTCCTGTCGTATCCCTAGCTCTTACACCATACTCCCTCTGTCCGGATTACATGTTGCCGAAATGGATAAAAAAGGATCTATCTAGACCTGAAATACGCCTAGACCCATCCATTTTTTTCCGGATGGAGGGAATACATGTCAATATGTCATGCCTTTCTATTCTTCAGTACCTATTCCATCTCTCTACTGTTGCATGTTTTATAATTAAAGCACCATTCTTCTATACAAGGCGTGCAAGGGGAAGACGACTATGTTAGAATCTGAATGGTTACAAACAAGGCCTTTGCAAAAGATCCAAACTCTAGGAGATAATAAACCAACTCTAGTTTTTATAGATACTGCTCCAGCACAGAGAAACCCAACAACTATTGATAATAAGCAGATTCCAGTGGCCAAAGAACTTGTCCGCTCCAGTCGAGCAAAAATATGTCAACTCAATTCTAAGAAGCTTGTGCGTATCCTTGCATCATGAAATTTTATAGCATGCTGATCATATTTTGTACATTTTTCTTACCCATCTCTCTTTTAGAATATAAGCTTAACAGATACAACAATTTCTGCAATGGTATCATTTGTGAGGAAAGATTCTTGCAGGATTTCTCTGTGCTCCAATGTAGATGTAAGTACCTGTTGTATATCACTATATTTTTACATCGGCATGTATTTTGTTAATCGGCGTGAATCCAACCTTTATCTGATCTAAATTTAGTTGTAGCAAAATGTATGATTAAAGGCCACAATGTTGATTTTTGTAAGGAAAACTGCCTGGTAGTTTTGCATCCTGAGATGCATGAGTGTACTATCTCATATCAGTGGGTTTGAATACTTTGGTTCTGCAGTGGGGTTTTCAGTGTTTTTTTACTGTGTTGTCCTGTCGTATCCCCAACTCTTACATCATACTCCCTCCGTCCGGATTAAATGTCGCAGAAATGGATAAAACTGGATGTATCTAGAACTGAAATACACCTAGACCCGTCCATTTATTTCCGGATGGAGGGAATACATGTCAATATGTCATACCTTTCTATTCTTCAGTACCTATTCCATCTCTGCTGTAGCATGTTTTATAACTGAATCACCATTCTTCTATATAAGGCATGCAAGGGGAAGACGGCTCTGTTAGAATATGAAGGGTTACAAACCAGGTCTTTGCAAAAGATCTAAACACCAGGAGATAATAAACCAACTCCATTTTTCATAGATACTGCTCCAGCACAGAGAAACCCAACTCCCACTGATAATAAGCAGATTCCAGTGGCCAAAGAACTAGTCCGCTCTAGTCCAGCAAAAGAATGTCAACGCCATTCTAAGAAGCGTGTGCATATCCTCGCATCATGAAATTTTATAGCATTCTGATCATATTTTGTACATGTTTCTTACCCATCTCTCTTTTAGAAAATAAGGTTAAACGATAGAATACTTCCTCCATTGGGATCGTATTAGAGGAAAATATCTTGCGGGAATTCTCTGTGCTCCAATGCTGATGTAAGTACCTGTTGTATATCACTATATTTTTACATCAACATGTATTTTGTTAATCGGCGTGAATCTAACCTTTATCTGATCTAAAATTAGTTGTAGCAAAATGTTAAAGGCGCCAATGTTGATTTTTGTAAGGAAAACTGCCTGGTAGTTTTGCATACTGAGCTGCATGAATGTACTATCTCATATCACGCACATTACTGAATTGTACTGCTTCTCTGGTTGCCCATTCATTCATTGTGTCAATGTTGCTTTCGTACTACCTTACCTGGCTGATGATAGTTGTGCCATATTTTGTTAATTTGGTGTAGGCTACTTGCCCAAACATTCGTTGTGTCAATGTTGCTTTCCTATTATCTGACTTAGCCAATGATAGCAATGCTAGTGTGTTAATTTTGTGCAGGCTGCTGAAGATAAGAAGACAAACTCTGAAAATAGCAAGGCAATCCCATTGTTTCTTTCTAGTAAATCTAGGCCAGGTAATATGGCAATAACTCATGATTAATCTGTTTGGTTCCCGTCCTAATTTATGTTATGATGAAGTGGTCAAGACACTCTCCACTATCAATAATACAAGCCTGCCAAAATTGCCATCTGAATCTGTTCAGTATGCTCTGTCTCGAATGCAATGGAATAAATGTATGTTTGTGAACCAATCAATGGCTGAAGCAATGATGGAAATGGTGGATGAATCAGAGGTGCAGAGTCGTGCGACACAACAACTGGTCAATGTTTTCAGAGACAGTGTAGCAAAGCAGAAAGAACTTGCCCACATGCTTATGGGTGTCATCTGTGCTGAGGTTGCAGATTGTGACGTTGTAGATGGTTAGGTTCTGCTCATTTATTTGCACTAGCATCAATCTTTGATTGCCCAGTGGATGTAATTTCCTGTAATATATGCTGGATGTGCAACATTATTCCCTGTATGCCGTACCTTTGCGTGATCGGTTTTGCTCCTGTGCATAATTGCTCATCGTAATGGGCTCAAATTATCTAATTTGGCCTAAATACATGTACGGACTTTAGTGGGCCCATTAAGTTAATGGGCAGTTACTAGGCCGAAAGTTAATGGTCGGCCCTCTTACCTCCCTGGTCGTTAACAGGCCGACATCGAAGCGGGCAACAGGTCGCCCCAGTTTATTTCACGGGCCGTTAACATGCCGTTACTAAGTTTGGGCTACATATGTCCCAACTATACTGCAGGCCTTTAACAGGCCGAAAGAGACAGCGGGCTTGTACTGGACCATGAAGACCATGGGCCGCTAAGAGGCCGAAAGTCAGGTCATATTGTAAATGGCCCAACTGTGTGTGGGCCTTTAGCAGGCCAAAAGTCACATAGGGCCGGGAATTGGCCCAACACTTAAATGGGTCGCCAAAAGGCCAAAACTCAGGTCTGACTAAAAATGGCCCAACTGATTTATGGGCCGTCAACAGGCTGAAAGTGACACCGGGCCAGAAAATTGGGCCTGCACTTAAATGGGCCGCTAAAAGGCCGAAACTCAGGTTCGACAACAAATGGCCCATCAGATTTATGTGCCGTGAACAGGCTGAAAGACACACCGGGCCAGAAACTAGCCCAACATTTAAATGGGTCGCTAAAAGGCCGAAAGATGTACATCCTGAAAATTGGCCCATCCATTAAACGGGTCGTTAACAGGCCGAAATCTCATCGGGCCGATATTGAGCCCAGATATATAGCGGGCTATTAACGGGCTCGAACTGGCGATGGGCTACAATGGTGTCAAATCTTTAACAGGCCATTGACGGGCCGAATTGGCTCATCTCGTATGGGCCGTGGGCTTAAATGGACCTGACACAAGTAGGCCTTATATGGGCTGGCCTGCTAATTTTTACTGGGCCAGCCTTTTCACAGGAATGGGCCTCTATTGGGCCGTGCCACGTGTTGACGTACCATCGGCGTCTTCCGTCCAATGAGTGGATGACATCTGTCCCAACGGTGAGCCGAAACGTGTTTCCTCCAGCCAATGATGATTTTACACGTGGAAAATCCCCATTGGTCGGGGCTATTAACGGGTTATCGGATCCAAAACCCAACCCGATAGCTTAACGACATTCCGTTATGGTGGATGCCATGTGTCGGTCACCCTTGACGAAAGCACTTTTGTGACACGCGATTTATCGTCTTGGAAGTGGACACTTTCGTGATGATAATTTTGGTAATTTCATGGAACATTTCTATGACAACACAGGTATGACTATCTTGATTCTGTCATAAATTTTTCATGGATGTACATGCATGACAAGAAACGCGACCTACTGTGACAAACACGTATCATCAAGGAAGTGTATTTTTTTTGTAGTGCAAGCATCGATCCGGGCGGCAAGGTACCAGTAGGCGCTGCGGCGGTATCACTACTGCAGCGTCCGCTCCAGGACGTTGGAGGTGGGCGACCTCGTCCTGAGGCGGGTGCTCTCCATGGAGGGGCTACAGAAGCTCGCTCCGATGTGGGAGGGCCCGTTTAGGATTGCCCGTTGATGTCTACTACACAACCTTCTTCTTGTAGACGTTGTTGGGCCTCCAAGTGCACAGGTTTGTAGGACAGTAGCAAATTTCCCTCAAGTGGATGACCTAAGGTTTATCAATCCATAGGAGGCGTAGGATGAAGATGGTCTCTCTCAAACAACCCTGCAACCAAATAACAAAGTGTCTCTTGTGTCCCCAACACACCCAATACAATGGTAAATTGTATAGGTGCACTAGTTCAGCGAAGAGAAGGTGATACAAGTGCATATGGATGGTAGATGAAGGTAATTGTAATCTGAAATAATAAAAACAGCAAGGTAGCAAGTGATAAAAGTGAGCGTAAACGGTATTGCAATGGTAGGAAACAAGGCCTAGGGTTCATACTTTCACTAGTGCAAGTTCTCTCAACAATAATAACATAGATAGATCATATAACAATCCCTCAACATGCAACAAAGAGTCACTCCAAAGACACTAATAGCGGAGAACAAACGAAGAAATTATGGTAGGGTACGAAACCACCTCAAAGCTATTCTTTCGGATCAATCTATTCAAGAGTTCGTAGTAAAATAACATGAAGCTATTCTTTCCACTCAATCTATCATAGAGTTCATACTAGAATAACACCTTAAGACACAAATCAACCAAAACCCTAATGTCACCTAGATACTCCATTGTCACCTCAAGTATCCGTGGGCATGATTATACGATATGCATCACACAATCTCAGATTCATCTATTCAACCAACACAAAGTACTTCAAAGAGTGCCCCAAAGATTCTACCTGAGAGTCAAGAACGTGTGCCAACCCCTATGCATAGGTTCATGGGCGGAACCCACAAGTTGGTCACCAAAACATACATCATGTGGCACATGATATCCCATTGTCACCACAGATAAGCACGGCAAGACATACATCAAGTGTTCTCATAAAAGACTCAATCCGATAAGACAACTTCAAAGGGAAAACTCAATTCATCACAAGAGAGTAGAGGGGGAGAAACATCATAAGATCCAACTATAATAGCAAAGCTCGGGATACATCAAGATCATGTCATAGAGGGAACAAGAGAGAGAACGCGCGAGAGAGAGAGATCAAACACATAGTTACCAGTACATACCCTCAGCCCCGAGGGTGAACTACTCCCTCCTCATCATGGAGAGTGCCGGAATGATGAAGATGGCCACCGGTGAAGGATCCCCCCTCCGGCAGGGTGCCGGGAAGGGCTCCCGAGAGGTTTCTGGTGGCTACAGAGGCTTGCGGCGGCGGAACTCCTGATCTATCTTCATATTCGATGTTTTTAGGGTACGTAGGCTTATATAGGCGAAATAAGTCGGTCGGGAGGTGCTCGAGGGGCCCACAAGACAGGGGGGCGCCCAGTAGGGGGGGGGGGGTGCGCCCCCTATCTCCTGGCCTCCTCGAGGATCTTCTAACGTAAACTCCAAGCCTCCCGGATGATATTCTTCCCAAAAATAACGCTGCCGGAGGTTTCATTCCGTTTGGACTCCGTTCGATATTCCTTTTCTTCGAAATACTGAAACAGGCAATAAAACAACAATATGGGCTGAGCCTCCGGTTAATAGGTTAGTCCCAAAAGTTATATAAAAGTGTATAATAAAGCCCATAATCACTCAAAACAGATAATAAAATAGCATGAATGCTTCATAAATTATAGATACGTTGGAGAGGTCTCACCCGTGTCTCCAGGCCTGGTGCTGTGTGCCTGGAGACACAGGACGGGGTCCCCATCCAGAACGCCTGGAACATCAAGCACCTCCAGAATTTCTACCCCTAAAGAAAGGCTCCGGCCTGTGAAGCAAGGCTCCGGCCTGTGAAGGTCTCCGCTAGTGACACTCTCACGTAATAATGAGTGGGGTTGTACACGCCCCGGATTCCCCGAAAAGCCGCCCTGAGGCCTCATGGGGGCTCCCTCCCACGTCTTAGTGGCATCACTTAGCTCCGCGCTGGTGAGAAGACTAGATTAGGTGCCGGACACGGCTGTTCATTTGCTTTCCGAAGTTGCTTGCAATTTTTTTAGTAATTTTTCAATGGATTTGGTGCTTTCGTGTTTCGGTTCGCCAAGTTGATTTCTTCTTCTCCCGCTCATTTGCTTTTAGCCTGAGGACTGGAGAGAGGTGGAAGTTGCCCATCACTCTCCCTCACACGCCTCGCGCGTGGGGGCTAGGAAAGTGTGAAGCCTTTGGCCTGCCCTCATGCGCGCACACCACACCGAACCCCGCTGCCCTAGTGCTTCGGCCTTATCCTCGCGAGGAACCCTCGATCAGGCTCACAGGCATCAGCACCCCTCATATTCGTGTCCTCCGAGCAGCGCGACGGGGTGCATTAAGTCACAGCTAACCCATGACAAGGGGCTCGCATAGGGAAGAACGAGGTGCTCGCCAGGTTTCCATTTCCTTTAAAAACAGCCATGCAGCGGTTCTGCGGCGGCTCCTGAGACCCCGAGGCATCTCTCGAGGTCTGTGACCTCCATCTCACTAGAAAGGGGGCCTCATTGGGCGCCAGAAGCCAAGTCCTCGCGAGGCGGAAAGCTATTGCACACATATCAAGCTAAGTTTTCCTATCTTGGCCTACTCAGAGCGCAAACATTATGGCCCAACATCAAGATAGCAAGCATAGCATAAATGGCATAACTGCCACTATCTTTTTTCGAATTACAGGAGAAAGGAAAGGCTAAACAAAGAAGACCCGAGGAAGTACGAACCTGACACCAGCGCCACGTCCTCAAGTAGCACCTCAAGGTGGCTCGGCGCTCCACCAGTTCCCCCATAGGCTACCTAGGGCCGCAGCCGATCTTGAGTCCAAGTTCGGCGGCCCCAGGCTCACGTCGGGCTCCTCTCGAGCTTCACCGGAGCACTGCGGCGGGACGAACCACTGTCGTCTTCGACTTGAGCGCGATGGCATGGGGGCCGATCGGAGCCAACACTGCTCGAGCTCCCATACGAGGAAGAGCTGTCGTCGCAAGAAGAGGAGCGCGTGCCGCCAAGGCCAAGCTCACCTTCACCATCCTCGTCGTCATTGCCGTCTTCCGGGTAGCACCACACGTGGCGGTAGTGCTCCCTAAACACCCTCACATAGAAGGTCGCTAGGCCGTCATAATTGAAGTGGAGGGTGCACCTTCCGCCCAGGTCTCACGCACGGGCAATTGTCTGCCAGCCGCGGGTGAGGACCATGCCACCAGAGGCCGCTACCTCATCCCGACCCATGAAGCTCTGCGACAGGAGCCGCCAGCCTGCAGCTAGAGACCATCGAGCCCCAAGGATGGAAGCTTTCCAAAGAAGAAGCGCGGAAGCCGGAGCGAGGTGCCGGCCAGGCTCTCCGACCACACCATGAACTCGCGAAGCACATCCAGCAAGGAGAAGCACGGGAGAGGAGGGGGCACGATCATAGCACGCCTCCCTTCGTCATGGGGGCTACTCTGAAGCCTGTGTCCCCCGCCGCGAGAAGAGGTACCATCACGGCCCTGGGGGATGCGCGCCCACGCCCCCCGGGGGCCACTGCGGGGGTCGCGGGGTGCTTACAGGGACGGCTGTGGCCTCTCTTGGGAGGCGGAGAGGCTGGTCCCTCCTTGGAAGCCTTTATCGGATTTAGGGATCCGCAAACCGTTGAGAGGTTCGAACGATGGGGTACATCGAGAGATCTCAACCTACCTAGCCTGCCTACTCACGATCCTCCTAAGCCTAGCGCGTCGAGCTCAAAGAGACACAAAGACAAAATGGTTTATACTTGTTCGGGCCACCGTTGTGGTGTAATACCCTAATCCAGTGTGATGTGGTGGATTTCGTTGTAGGCTGCGGATGAACTAGTACAATGGATGAACTAGCCTCAGGAGGTTAGGTGTTCTTGTGCTGGTGTGGTGGTCGGGAGAGAATGGATCTGATCCCCTCCCCTGGTGGTGGCTAAGTCCTATTTATAGTGGCCTTGGTCCTCTTCCCAAATAGGAGCGGGAAGGGATCCAACAACGGCCAGATTTGAAAGGGGACAAGTAGTACAGTCTATCCTGACAAAAGTAGTCTTCGCCAGCGAAAAGCCTATGGTCGTGACGCTGTGGTGGGCTCGTCGATGACCTCCGTCCTGCCGTCCTGGCGGTCTTGGTCTCGTTGCACCGGAATGGAAACCTTTGGTTGATTTCTCAAGACTCCGTGCCTATGGCTTGCCTCCTTTGCACCAAAGAGGAAACATGTGCTCTACGCCTGCCTGGCGCCCGCTTGGCCATGGTCGTCATGGCTCATGTCAGCTGAGCCTCGTGAGTTACTTGCATAGAACTCTCTGCCCCTCGGGAGCTAGCCTGAGGAGGCTGATTCCTTCGGGGGTCTTGGCAGCGTCTTCCTCGCGAGGCTTGGCCCCCCGCGAGGGTCTTGTGGTGTTGGTGTTAAAGCTGGGCCATACCAGGCCATTGATGGAGCCACATGGTGGGCCGTAGGCAGGTAGGGCTGGATACCCCGAATCCAGGACGCCAACAGTAGCCCCCTGGCCCAAGGCGCGCTCAGACTTGGCTTCACGGTGAAGCCAAAGGGCAAGTGCAGAGCGCCGCGGGCCCTAACCGCCTGCGGCATTAATGACGGGTGGCGATTGATGGGACGTGGGCGACTCCGTTCCCTCACACTACCTCGGCAACTGTTTCCGTCTGACAAAAGGGGTGCCGCCTGCCACCAATTGCCCCTTCTTCGTCTTGCTCTAGATCCCCTTCTTCTCAGCGGAAGAACTCACCAGATCTACCGATTCCCCCCAATCTCCTGCTCGATGGACGCTGAGAAGACCACGGCTTCCGCCTCGGCTGCCGGCCCCGCCTGGTACGAGCCGATGCTGCTGCCGCCCTGCGTGGCCGGGGATAAGATCCAGAACGCATTCCTCCTGATGGCGAGCGACGACAACGAGTGGTAGGAGATGGCGCTCCGGGTCGCCACCGCTGTGCCGGAGCCCGCAGGCAGCACCTTCTTCCCCTTCTTCATGCACATCATCTACTCGGGGCTGGTGCCCCCATTCTCCCGCTTCTTCTTCGCTGTTCTCCACCACTATGCCCTCCACGCGCTCCACATCCATGCCAACTCCATTCTCCTCCTGTCCATTTTCGCCTTCTACTATGAGGCATTCGTAGGGGTGATGCCCTCCTTCTAGCGCCAGAAGCTGAGGACCGGCGCCGCGTGGCTAAGGCTGCACTGAAGGCTCTTCGGGGTCAGCATGCCACCCTGGCCAGCTAGTTCCAGGAGCGTGAGAAGAAGCTGAAGGCCCAGGAAGCTGCTGTCGCCAATCGAGATGAGGAGGTGAAGAAGGCGGCCTTCGAGCAGGCCGGAGAGGGAGACCGCCAGACGAACTGAAGGACACTACTGGAATCTGCTACTTTGCCATCTGCCAGTTCTTTGCCGTCTGCTAGCGGACGGCAAAGAAGCTCTTTGCCATCAGCTTCCAAAAAGCGGACGGCAAAGAACTGGCTGATAGCAAAGAGCAAGTTTGCCATCAGCCAGTTCTTTGCCGTCCGCTAGCGGACGGCAAAGATTCTTTGCTGTCAGCTAGCGGACGGCAAAGAGGGAGGGGCCCCACTGACGAGCTGCAAA
>NC_041391.1:219296196-219316613 GCF_002162155.2 Triticum dicoccoides
GAGCCTGACCCGACACCTCGACCCCGAGCCTGACCCGACACCCTGACCCCGACACCACACCCCGACCCCGAAACAACACCCCGACACCATCAAGATTATTAGTAGTGTCAGGTATTACATTAGTAGTGTCAGGTATTATGCATTTATTGACGATACTGATCGAGATTATTAGTAGTGTCAGGTATTACATTTTTTTATGTTGTACTTGATGATGATACACTTAAGTGATACACATATTATTATTCATGTCGGTCTTTTTTTATGCTGTACTAATTTCGTTTACTGTTTGTCATGGCAGGTGTTGAAAGATGGTGGGCGCTGGTCGGGAGCGTGGTCTGAGGTCTTCCATTCCAGACGCACCTCTCCGCCGAGCGTTGCTGGACAGTATGGCCACACCACTGGGCCCTTCTTCGTTGACCGCGGTGCCCGGCAGGGGACGAGGTAGGAAGAGAGGAGGTGGGGCACGTGGTCGTGGGAGAAGAGGTAGGGTGACTGCTACGGCGCGTTCCTCGCTGCCACCCCCAGCTGTTTCACCCGAGCACGTGACTGCTAGGGTGGACTCGTCCGAGGAGGAGGCTACACGGACTCCGGTCCACGAGCCTCCGGTCCACGGGTCTTGGGCCCACGAGCCTCGGGTCGACTGGCCTTCGGTCCACGAGAGTTCGGCCCACGTGACCCCGGAGGAGCACACGTCTGGATGGGGTACCTGGCCGGATCAGCCCGAGGAGCCGAGTGGCCATGCTGATGATGGCGGGGAGCCGACTGATCTTGAGGAGGAGGGGGCACCGTCTACCAGCGTGGTGCTACACGGCTCCCGTCCGTGCCGGTGACCCGCGAGCAGAGGTGGTTGATTTTCCCTGATGGGGAGAGGTATGTAAGTGCATTTAATATTTTTGTACCTTGTGCATTCATGTTTTTTTCAAATAACTAATGCGTTGGCCTTGTCATGCTGCAGGGGTTGGGACCACCATCATAGTGTCCGCCGACCCAACTTCGTCCTTGGAGTTCTTTGCCGGCAAAACTTCCCGGGGTTTGTCACGTTGCCTGGTGAGGGTCGGCTTCCAGAGCTTGGATTGAGCTGGGAGCACTAAGTGGCTGCCCCGGCCCCGGCGGATGAGATTATCGACGGTGTCGTGTGCGACACGAGGGCAGACATGGTGATCAGAAAGTTCTGGGTAATTTATCCTTTACACATTTAAAAATCTTCAACTAGCTAGTTATTAATTGTACTAATCAATATTGTCTCATTTGATTGCAGACATTCTACAGGTGTGAGGAGGGATACGAGGAGGACGCGGCACATGTTATCGAGAACGTCTGCAAGCGCCTACTCTAGAACTTATGGCACGAGGCTCGGGTGTAGGCTGTTCGAGACTACTACGCCTTGCGTGGTATCAAGAAGACCAAGCCGGTGTGCCGCGATAAGTTCCTGAGTAAGGAGCAGTACATGAAGGTAATTCTTAAGGCCTTCTCTACTTAAGTTCCTTCATTTAGTAATTCTTAGCCGTAGCGCTCAAGTTTCTATTTGCTAACTTAGGCGCCTCCGAGATGGTGTGCGGATCAGATGGATTGTTGGGAGGTGTTGGTCGATGAGTGGTGCTCAAAACAATGGCTAGCCCTCCACAACGAGGCCAAGGACAAACGTGCCCAAATGGAAGGTGTGCCACACCATCAAGGCAGCTCCAACTTATATCAGTTCGGGCGCAACTGGGTATGTGGTTTGCTTCATGATTCATGCAATTCATTCATCATGCTAGCTTGAGCCCTTTAATTACTAATTTTCATTGTTTCTCTCTTTCAGGCACGCTACAATAAGGCGGATAAGGTGCCAGAGGTGTACGACCTGTATGCCATGGCCCACACTGCCTCTTTCAAGAAAGTCAAGGCTTTCTCTCAGTCTGACCTCGATGATGCAAACAACTTCACCAACATCTCCTCCCACAACAAGCTCGTGAGATATAAAGATGAGGGGAAGGCGAGGAAAGGGGAGGACTTTAAATCGAGCCAGGGTCCCATTGATCCAGAGCTGTTGATGATATCTGCTGGCGGGAGGTCCCATGGCTCCATAGCCATTGGAGATGGACTTATCCGTTGTCCTAGCACTCTCCCGGAGATCAAGGCGCGCTAGTCGAGCTCTGCTCCTGAGATAAGGCCTCGTGAACGGCCAGTGCAACTCGCCATCAAGGTTAGTGATACGTACTCAGTTATCTTTCTCCATTACATTGTGTGCGCTTCCATTAATGATTACAAATGGTCATGTGAGTGGTGTTGCAGGCTGCTATACAGAGTGAGAGAGATAGAACGGAGAAACTTCTGGCGGAGGCGGCGGAGAGGCAGCGGGAGTTGGAGGAGAGGACGACAAAGATGATGGAGGAGGAGAGGGCACGGAATGACATGCAGGCAAGGGCCATGTATGAGCTCCTTGTGGTAAGTTTCTTCTGCAGATTAGCCAAAACATTCATGTAGTGTTTGTCTCATTACTAACTAGTATGACTGAGTCGTCAAAACCAAATGTGCAGTCTGTGTGCGAGAAGACAGGTCAGACCGCTCCACTGGTGCCAGTGATTGCTCCTAGGACCACGGTGAGTTTTATTTGAATGGACATTACTTGCTAGTTTTAACATTTGAGTGTCATCATGCTAACAAGACATTGGAAATGACCTTTGGTGCAGCGTAACTCTAGACAAGCATCGCACGATCCTTCTCCATCTACCGACACGAGCCACCCCGCTCCTACACCTCCTGGATCTTGGTAAGTTTATCTAGTGTTTTGCTTAACACATGCATAAAGACCTAGACTTAGCTCTATTTCCTCCAATGCTTACCATAATGACCTAGACTTAGCTTCTTCTCCTCCAAAATGACTTAATAAGCTTACTGACCTCCAAAACCATCCATTTTACCTAAGTTAGCTCTAAAACAATCTGTACTTAGCTTACTTATGTCAAAAATTACATAATTAGCTTAGTTAGTTCATAGACGATCCATTTTACCTAAGTTAGCTCTAAAATGACCCATTTTACCTAGGTTAGCTTATAAATGATCCAGTTCCTCCAAGTTAGCTCAAAAATGACCCATTTTACCTAGATTAGCTCCTAAATGATCGATTTTACCTACGTTAGCTTTAAAATGACCCATTTCACCTAGGTTAACTCCAAAATGACCCATCTTACCTAGGTTATCTCATAAACGATCCATTTCAACTAATTTAGCTCATAAACGATCCATTTCACCAAGTTAGCTAAAAAATGATCCATTTCACCTAAATTAGCTCTTAAATGATCCATTTCACCTAAGTTAGCTCAAAAAGTCCATTTCAACTAAATTAGCTCATAAATGATCCATTTGACCTAAGTTAGCTCAAAAACGATCCATTTCAACTAAGTTAGCTCATAAATGATCCATTTCACCTAAGTTAGCTAAAAAACGATCCATTTCACCTTAGTTACCTCAAAAACGATCCATTTGACCTTAGTTAGCTCATAAACGACCCATTTCAACTAAGTTAGCTCATAAATGATCCATTTCACCTTGGCTAGCTCATAAACGACCCATTTCAACTTAGTTAGCTCATATATGATCCATTTCACGTAAGTTAGCTCATAAATGATATACTCTTCTTGTTCTAGTCTTCTTCTTGTTCTACTCTTCTTGTTCTAGTCTTCTTCTTGTTCTACTCTTCTTCTTGTTCTACTCTTCTTGTTCTAACTTTCTTATTTTTCATTTTGCAGATTTCATTCACTTGACGAAAGCTTGCATAGATGGAGTGCTCCTTATCACTTTCTCTATTTCTTTTGTATCGTTGAACTATGCATGTATCGTTGGATGAAACTGTTGTAATATATATGGTTGGATGCCTCTATGTTGAACTTGTTATGTATGATGGAACTATGCATGTAATATATATGGTTGGATGATGAAGTTATGTGTTGGATATCTTATATGTTTGCTCTTTAATGGACTTTTGAAATATATCTATATATGTCATATATATTTGTGATGAAAATTGTTGGATTTAATAAAAAACAGATAAAAGAGCCAATATGCAGGCTCTTTGCCGTCTGCCACCGACGGCAACGGGCTCTTTGTCGTCTGCCGCGGATGGCAAAGAAGACATGTAGCATCTAGCTGTGCTTCCTGGGAGCTGACCCATTTGGTCAGTTTGCCTACAGTGGCAGACGGCAAAGACTTTGCCATCAGTGGCAGACGGCAAAGAACCTGCCATGTACTGACGTGTAGATGACATCATACGGCGGACGGCAAAAACACTAGAAATTTTGCCGTCAGCGGCGGACGGCAAAGGCCTGCCGTTAGCCACTTAATGGACTGACAGCGCAATTATTGTCGTCCGCTCTCTTTGCTGTCCGCCGCGGACGGCAAAGGGCCTTTGCCGTCAGCCGCTAGAAAGCAGACGACAAACTAGCTGTTTACCGTAGCCTACTTTGCCGGAGCCTTTTGCCGTTCGGGGCTGACGGCAAAAGCCTTTGCCGTCCGCCATTCATGCCTTTGCCGTCCGCCGTGGCAGACGGGAAAGTAGCTGATTCCTGTAGTGGGAGGAGGCAGAAGCAGCGCAAGTGGCCCTTGCTGATGCCAAGAAAGTGGCCGCCGCGGAGCGCAGCACCCTTACCTCCCTCGAGGCACGTTTCCACATGGCCCAGAAGTCACTTTTTGGGGACGATTCCTCGAAGAAGGTGGCAGCGACGACCCTGAGGGAGAGTACTCCTGCTCTGCTTCCTGAAGTCTTTGTGGTGCTTGAAGATGTTGTCGATGGGTTTTCCTCCTTGGTGGAAAACAAGGCGCGCTCGCTCTCTTTCTCGGCCCTCACGTGCGTCTTCATCCACCTATATCTCCAGGATGCCGGCTTCAACTTCTCCTCCTTCCTCGCCCCGGTGGACTCCGATTCCCAGGATGCTGTTGCTGCCACCGTGAAGAGCTCCGTGGATGCCATGCTGAGTAAGTTCTTGGTCATCGGCCCTTCGACTGAAGCTGAGGGGGAGGGCGCGTCGCCCCTGGCGACGAGGCTCTGCTAGCGGGCAGCGGTGACGCCCAAGTCTGAAGAGGGGGCCGGGTGATTCTGCTTTTCCTGTCTATCCTGTATCATGCAACATGCCTCGGGGAGGCGTTTAAAACTATTTGCTTGGAACGATATGTTTTGTAATAACTAGGTTAGGTTTCCTCATCTTTTCCGCTTGCTTTGTTGTTCTGCGTCGGTAGAGCCCAGCCCCGCGCATACCTCAGCCACCGTTGGGTCATACGGATCACCAGGACGAGCCCAAGGGGTGAGGGGCTACGTGACCAGTTATGCTCTTGAGACACGATGCTTAGGAATCCTCCTTGACGTGCGGACAGCTTAGGAAAAGGTGCAGGAGCAAGCCTTGGTGTTCTGCATCGGCAGGGCCCGGCCCCACGCATGCCTCAGCCGCCGTTGGGTCGTCCGGATCACCAGGCCGAGCCCAAGGGGTGAGGGGCTATGTGGCCAGTTAGGATCTTGAGACGCGATGCTCAAGAGTCCCCCTTGACGTATGAACATCTTGAAAAGGAGGGGTGAGAGCCAGGTCATGGCGTTCTGCGTCGGCAGGGCCCGGCCCCGCGCATGCCTCAGCCGCTTTTGGGTCGTCCGGATCACCAGGACGAGCCCAAGGGATGAGGGGCTGCGTGGCCAGTTAGGCTCCTGAGACGCGATGATCAGGAGTCCCCCTTGGCGTACGAATAGACCATCATACATTCCCCTCGTCGAGCTCTCGCTTGGGAGAGGTGCGTGAAGACCAGGCCCGTGAGGCCTAGCGAGGTGGGGTATGCTAGGCGTGACCTGAGCATAACCCCCGTGCCCAGCCCCCTCGCGCTACCCTCCCAAGGGAGAGCAGCGCGGTGAGGCTAGCCACTAAGCTCGGAGGCTCCCTGAGGTTAATGCGGCCGTGAGGCCACCCCCAGTTGTTTATCACCAACGCGGAGCATAGCACTTCCGCTCTTGCACAGGCATAGCCACTCCTCGGCAGTGTCGACGGCCAGCACGGAGCATGGTGCTTCCATTGGTGCATGGGAGGGGGCTCCCTCCCTCTGGGGAGAGCCCCCGGGGCGTGTACAGCCCCGCCCTGACACGTGGCTTGCATGGCAGGGCTGGAGGACGTGTATATGGGCACCCATGAGCCAGTGCGGGACTTACGAGGCCCTACCTTGCACCTGGCCTTGAAGGGGATGCCTGAATTGGTCCCGCGAGATGGTTAAGCCGCCTGCGCCAAATGAGTTTCCTGAGGTTATTGCATGAGAAGGCCAGACACCAACGACCCAGGAGGTGACGTGAACGGGACCGACCCGCCAGGCAGAGCTCAGCCGTTGGGCTTATCAACGCTGTAGGGATGGACCCGAGCACAGACATCATGCCCGGTCTTCTCATGCAAAGATCCTGAAGAAAAACAACCGGCGCGCGGTTCCCATGGCCACAGGGGCACCAGGTCGCGTGCCCTCACCCATCCTCCTGCGATTAGCTCATGCGAGAACAAGGCACCAAGGACCATGGGAGGTGACGTACACGGGACTGGCCTGCGAGCCAGAGCTCAGCCTCTTGGGTTTAGCGACGCTGCAGGGACGGACCCAAGCACAAACATCGTGCCACTCCTTAATCATGAGGCGGTCGCAGGGGGGCTTGCAAGGGCGCGAGACATTCTTAGCGACGAAGTGCCGGTCAGGCATTCAATAATTCAAAAGTGGCTTGCAACAATTTGTAACTGGCTCTGATAGATGCGGAAATGATACATGCCGTAGGGACAGACCCACACGGCTTGGGGATGATGCAGCCCGAGGGGCGCCCCCTGGCTGAAACGAAATGAATAGATATCACCTGGTACCATTGCTGAAGAAGTGTTAAACTAGTCAAAAACACGCACCGCTGGAGCCGTTCTCATGAGCCGCTCCGGTGCCGAGCCTCGGGAGACTCGGAGGAACCCGGAGGCTCCTGAAGTTGCTCCTCTATCTCCGCCAGGACCGCCTGGTGCCTGGCCTCGCAGGCTGTCTGAGCGTCCCTCATGCAGTGCTGGAACACCTTGACTGCGCCCGCCAGGCTGAATGGCATGCAGACGTAGCTGTGAGGCGGACCCTCGCATCGGCTGACACGAGACAGCCACATGAGTTGCTGAGATGCGGCCCCGTTGAGCCCGGGGATGTCGACGCAGACACGGAACTCCCTGTCCTTGCCAAGGCAGTGAGCTGCACCATGTGGCTGGCGACGATCACCTTGCAGAACCCTTCCTTCCTGAATCTCCTCGATTGCCTTGCTGATTAACTCTTGAGCGCCGGGTGCCTCACGCCTACTGCCTTCTTCTGGGAAGCGTGCTCTAAAGAGAGCCTGCACATGGTGCCCGAGCACCTCCCTCGCGACATCGGCTAGGTCTGAGGCCCTCCAAAGGAGAGCCCTCGAGCCCATCCTAAGAGGAGCGCCGGGCGCACCTTCCTATGCGATGGGTGAAGGTGTCGCGTCCGGAGACGTGAGGCTCAGTGTGGCGTCCTCAAGCGATGCTCCCTCATAAGACCCCTGTCCCAACTGCAGCTTCTTCGTCTTGGGGGCGACCTCAGGAGGGAGGGCGCCGTCTTCGTCTTTAGGGTTCTCGACTGCTGCAGCTTGGAAGGCGCGCTCGAGGGAGCACACGGCATCCTTCTCTTGACAGGCGACCGTGATGACGCCGCCACTTCCTGGCATCTCAAGGATGTTGTAGCCGTGGTGCATGGCTGCCATGAACTTGGCTAGTGTTGGGTATCCTAGGCTGGCGTTGTAGGGTAGGCAGATGTCAGCGACGTCGAAGTCGATGACCTCAGTGTGGTAGTTGTTGCACTCCCCGAAGGTGACAGGGAGGCGAATCTGCCCGATCGGGTGTGTTGAACCGTCGATTACTCCTGAGAATGGCTTGGTGGGGTGAAGCTGGTAGTATAGCACCTGGAGCCTGTCGAATGTTTGAACAGAGAGAGCATTGAGCCTCGCTCTGCTATCGATGAGAGTCTTGGTGACGACCACGTTGCTGATGATGGGGGAGCAGAGCATGGGGAGCACGCCAGCGGTGGCCGCACACTTGAGCCGGTCTGAGTAGTCAAAGGTGATGGCGCACTTGGACCACTTGAGAGGGCGAGTTGCTTCAGCTTGGGGAGCACTGCATTCACCTCGTGCGCGAACTGCTTGAAGATGCAGTGGGAAGCGGGGGCCTGTGCACCACCCAAGATGCAGGAAATGGCCCAGGTCTCCTGGAAGCCCCCAGCCCCCTCGTCCTGGTGATGATCTTCATTACTTCTTGGCAGTGGAGGCAGAGGAGGCAAAGTTGCGTTGCCCTGAGGGCGACCCTCACGAGGTTGCTCCCTCCAATTTCCCTCGTGAGGCTGGCCCTGCCAGCGGTCCTCTCGAGGCTGGTCCCGCCACTCCTGACGATGGTCGCATCAATCCCAGTGTCCTCCACCTCGGCCGCTTCCACGACCGTAGCCTCGATCGTTGTGCTTGGGGCGTCGACCGAGGTACCCGTCGCGGAGGGCCCTGAGCTCCTGGAAGTTGCCAGTGTTGTGGCTATAAACATTGTGGAAGGCGCAGAACGGCCGCTTTCAATTGGATGACTCGGGGTGATCGCAGTCATGCTTTGCCTCTGGCTCGGCCGTAGGCACGGCTGGCCCCTTGCGCTTCACGTCCTTGGTCTTGGTCTTCTTCTCTTATGGATCGGCATCGGGGAGCTCGAGGAGGGAGAGGCGTCCCTCCTCAGTCCTTACGCACTTGTTTTCCATGTTGAACATTTCCAAAGCAGTCCAGAGATCCTCGTGGATGGCCAGCTCCTCCTTCATCTTGACTTCACGGACGCCATCGGTAAACGTGGAGATGATGGCCTCGTCTGACACCATGGGAATATTGAGGCGAACATTGTTGAAGTGCTGGATATACTTCTGCAGGGTCTCTCCAGGTTGCTGCTTGATGCGGCACAGGTCACCCGCGCCGGCGGACGGTTGCGAGTGCCCTGGAAGTTGGCGATGAAGCGGCTGCGCATCTCCTCCTAGGAAGAAACCGATCCCTTGGGTAGGTTCAGGAGCCAAGAACGCACGCCATCGTTGAGGGCTATCGGGAACCAGTTTGCCATGATCTTCTCATCGCTGCTGGCCGCCTCGATGCTCAGCTCATAGAGCTGCAGGAACTCGGCGGGGTCCGCGATGCCGTCGTAGCGCGGAGGCAGGTCAGGCTTGAACTTGCTTGGCCAGACAATGTTGCGGAGCTCCGGAGTGAATGCGCGACATCCTACCATGGCCACCGGAGGTCGTCGAGGCGGTGGGACATGATCCTGGTGCACGCGCACCGCCACCTCCTGCGGCGGTACGCACGCACACTTCTCCTTGGGGACACTGCACCACCTAGCAGCTCACGTCATCACGAGCCGGCGTCGGGTGCTGCGGGTCCGCCGTGGAGCCACACACCTTGGCTCGATGATGGCGCCCCAGGCCGGAGGTGGTAGAGGAGCCCGTGCGTCACGTTGCCCGCTGCAGGTGTTTGCTGAGGCAGCGAGCAAGCCAGCCCGGCGGAGCCCCCGTGCGCGACGCTGATGAGCTCGGCAATCCGCTCGAGCCACTCCTCGTAGAGATCACCCACCGGGTGGTAGCTAAGAAGCTCCTGCACCGTGAGCAGAGCGGCCTGAGCATCCACCTGGCTGCGATGCGCGTGGGATGACGAAGCTACTGGGGTCAGTGACGGAGTAGCAGTGCGGCCATCACGGTGCACCGGCGGGTGCAGTGATGAGGCTTGGTGATCGTGGCCTGCGGGGCTCGTGGCGGCATTGGCCACTGGAGAAGGAGCACCACGGGCACAGCCGTCACCCGCCGGAGCCGTCTGAGCGACGCGGGCGGTGACTACAGCCCGACGATCGGCGTGAGCCCGGCGCGCGTCGGCAATGGAGGTGTCGGAGTGGTGGTGGATCGATCGACGGAAGAGCGGATCCGATGCACCCCTACCTGGAGGGCCAAATGTCGAATTTAGGGATCTGCAAACCCTTGAGAGGTTCTAGGACTAGGGTGCGTGCGGAGATCTCAAGCTGACAAGCCTGCCTACTCGTGATCCTCCTGAGCCTAGCGCGTCGAGCTCAAAGAGACACAAAAACAAAGCAGTTTATACTGGTTCGGGCCACTTTGTGGTGTAATACCCTAATCCAGTGTGGTGTGGTGGATTGCCTTGTAGGCTGCGGATGAACTAGTACAATGGATGAACTAGCCTCAGGAGGTGAGGTGTTCTTGTGCTGATGTGGTGGTTGGGAGAGAATGATCCGATCCCCTCCCTGGTGCTGGCTAAGTGCTATTTCTAGTGGCCTTGGTCCTCGTCCCAAATATGAGCAGGGAGGGATCCCATAACGGCCGGATTTGAAAGGGGACAAGTAGTACAGTCTATCCTTACAAAAGTATTCTTCGCCTGTGAAAATCCTGTGGTCGTGATGCTGCGGTGGCCTCATCGATGACCTCCGTCCTGCCATCCTGGCGGTGTTGGTCTCACTACACCGGAATGGAAACCTTTGGCTGATTCCTCGGGACTCCGCGCCTGTGGCTCACCTCCTTTGCACCAAAGAGGAAACCTGCACTTTGCGCCCGCCTGGCGCCCGCCTGGTCTTGGTCGTCATGGCTCATGTCAGCTGAGCCTCGTGAGGTACTTGCATAGAACTCTCCGCCCCTCAGGAGCCAGCCTGAGGAGGCCGATTCCTTCGGGGGTCTTGGCGTCGTCCGCCTCGCGAGGCTTGGCCCCTGTGAGGGTTTTGTGGTGTTGGTTTTGAAGCTGGGCCGTACTGAGGGAGTCCTAGATTAAGGGGTCCTCGGATAGCCAGACTATATGCACGTGTCGGACTGTTGGGCTACGAAGATACAAGATAGAAGACTTCGTCTCGTGTCTGGATGGGACTCTCCTTTGTGTGGATGGCAAGCTTGATGATTCGGATATGTAGATTCCTTTCTTTGTAACCGACTTTGTGTAACCCTAGCCCCCTCCGGTGTCTATATAAACTAGAGGGTTTAGTCCGTAGAGGCAACAACGACAATCATAATCTTATAGGCTAGACTTCTAGGGTTTAGCCATTACGATCTTGTGGTAGATCAACTCTTGTAGTACTCATATCATCAAGATCAATCAAGTAGGAAGTGGGGTATTACCTCCATCGAGAGGGCCGGAACCTGGGTAAACATTGTGTCCCCCGCCTCCTGTTACCATTAGCCTTAGACGCACAGTTCGGGACCCCCTAAATGTGATCCACCGGTTTTGACACCGACATTGGTGCTTTCATTGAGAGTTCCACTGTGTCATCACCATAAGGCTTGATGGCTCCTTCAATCATCCACAACAACGTTGTCCAGGGTGGGGTATTTCTCCCCGGACAGATTTTTGTATTCGGCGGCTTCGCACTGCGGGCCAACTCGCTTGGCCATGTGGAGCAGATCGACAGCTACGCCCCTGGCCATCAGGTCAGGTTTGGAAGTTTGAACTACACCGCCGATATCCGCGGAGGCTTGATCTTCAACGAATTTGAGCCCACGACAGCTGCACCCTGCCCCCATGATGAACATGACCTAAATCTGTCATCGGACTGTGTTCAGGGGATAGCACTTTTAACCGCTCTGGCCCTAGATCCAGAGCAGAGCGCGCCATCCGAGGACGGGAAGCTCAACCTCGCCACGGAAGCCGTACACTCAGCGGCGCTAGAGCCGAACACAGATCTGACCTCCAACGAGGCATGTGTAATCGGAGCCTCGGACTTGTCTCCGGCCGTAGGCTCCGAACCGCGTGTATCTGCACCCATCAAATCTAACTGGGCGTCGATCCCGGAGTTCAGCTCCGCGGACATCTTCCAACACTCACCCTTGGGTGATGTGTTTAACTCATTAAAGGCTCTCTCCTTGTCAGGAGATTCTTGGTCAAACTATGTCCGGCCTGAATGGGAAGCGGTTGACGAAGAGCTTCGTTACCCACCCACCACCCACTTGATAACCACTATCGACGATTTGACCGACATGCTTGATTTCGACTCCGAAGACATCGACGGTATGGACGATGATGCCAGAGAAGAGTTGGAACCACCGCCTACAGGGCGCTGGACAACCAGCTCCTCATACGATATATGTACATGATGGATACACCTAAAGAAGACAATGGCAAGAATAAAAAGGATCCAGTTGAGGATAAGCCTCCTGAGAAGCAGCCAAAGCGCAAACGTTAGTGGCGCCGCTCTAAAACACGCCATGGTAAAAATAGTGATACCGACACAAGAGAAAATAGCAATCCGGACGATGCCGAAGACAATGAAGACCCCACAGGCCCAGCAATGGAGCAGGACGAGCAAGGAGATGATGAACACATTCTGGGGCCATTGTCCGATCACAGCGATGCCGAAGATACCAACTATCAACCTGACTCTGAAGAGGACATCAGTCTAGATTACGAGGCATTCATCATCCCGAAAAAACAATTGGAACCAGAGCGCCTCCACCAGAGACTTATCGCCACCGCGAGGAGCTTGAAGAAGCAGAAGCAACGGTTTAAGGCCGAACAAGATACGCTCAATGATAGATGGAACGAAGGAAAAATACGGTGGTAATCGCCAAACAAAGAGCTACCCCAAACGCAAATTGCTGCCCGAATTCGATGATGAGGCTATCGTGCCCATACCGCTGAATAACAATACGGCCGATCAACAAGACCGACCAGCTCATGGCAGAGACAGAGCGGCTAACAAATCCGCACACAAACCCGCACCCCCTCCCCATAAAGGAATGGAGGTCGCAACCGAGAACCAGAAACAAGATTTACGTGAAGACCTGGACAAAAGGGCCGGCAGAACCAGGTCCATTTATGGATCCAGGGAACGCGTTCCCGCACAAGATCAGGGCCATCAACCAAATGTGCCGTTAACTTACCAGTTCATAACCAACACCGAACACTACAACCGTCGGACCCAGACCACGACATAGCCAAATACAGGGGTGCGACACACGCCATGTGCTTCACCGATGAGGTGCTGGATCATGAATTCCCAGAAGGGTTTAAACCCATGAACATCAAGGCATACGGTGGAACAATAGACCCTACAGTCTGGATAGAGGACTTTATTCTTCACATCCACATGACTCGCGGAGATGATCTCCACGCCATCAAATACCTACCCCTCAAGATAAAAGGACCAGCTCGGCACTGGCTGAAAAGCCTCCCTGAAAATTCCATAGGAAGCTGGGAAGAACTTTAGGACGCTTTTAGGGCCAATTTACAAGGGACCTATGTCCGACCTCTGGATGAAGACGATCTAAGTCACATAACCCAACAGCCCAGAGAATCAGCCTGTAAGCTTTGGAACCGATTTCTCACTAAGAAGAACCAAATCGTCGACTCTCCGGACGCCGAAGCCTTAGTAGCTTTCAAACACAGTGTCCGGGACGAATGGCTAGCCAGACACGTTGGCCAGGAAAAGCCGAAGACAATGGCAGCCCTAACTACACTCATGACCTGCTTTTGTGCGGGAGAGGACAGCTGGTTGGCCCGTAGCAGCACCAGCGATCCTAGCACATCTGAAGTCAGGATGGCGATGGAAAACCACGACGCAACAAAAACAAACGGCGAAACAATGATGAAAGCCAGACAATACAGCAGTAAACATTGGATTCATGGGATCTAGACCTGATCAACAGAAAAAATCACTTAAAGGCAACAGAGATGGTCCATCTGGCCTAGATAAAATTCTAGACAGGTCATGCCAGATTCATGGCACCTGAGCGAGTCCTGGATTAGGGGGTGTCCGGATGGCCGGACTATGACCTTTGGCCGGACTCCCGGACTATGAAGATACAAGATTGAAGACTCCGTCCCGTGTCCGGATGGGACTTTCCTTGGCGTGGAAGGCAAGCTTGGCGATACGATATGAAGATCTCCTCCCATTGTAACCGACTCTGTGTAACCCTAGCCCTCCCCGGTGTCTATATAAACCGGAGAGTTTTAGTCCGTAGGACGAACAACAATCATACCATAGGCTAGCTTCTAGGGTTTAGCCTCTCTGATCTCATGGTAGATCCACTCTTGTACTACCCATATCATCAATATTAATCAAGCAGGAGTAGGGTTTTACCTCCATCGAGAGGGCCCGAACCTGGGTAAAAACAATGTGTCCCTTGTCTCCTATTACCATCCACCTAGACGCATAGTTCGGGACCCCCTACCCGAGATCCGCCGGTTTTGACACCGACATTGGTGCTTTCATTGAGAGTTCCTCTATGTCGTCGCCTTTAGGCCCAATGGCTTCTTCGATCATCAATCACGACGCGGTCCAGGGTAAGACCTTTCTCCCCGGACAGATCTTCGTATTCGGCGGCTTCGCACTACGGGCCAACTCGTTTGGCCATCTGGAGCAGATCGAAAGCTACGCCCCTGGCCATCAGGTCAGGTTTGGAAGCATAAATTACACGGCCGACATCCGCGGGGACTTGATCTTCGACGGATTCGAGCCATGGCCGAGCACGCCGCACTGTCACGATGGGCATGATTTAGCTCTACCGCCGGACAACGCCCAGAGCGTCGCTTAGGTGTCCGCTCCGACCACTAGCTCGGAGCCCACTGCGCTAGTCAGGGATGGACAGTTGGACGCCACCCCGGGAGCCGCAATCTCTACGGCGATAGAGCCGAATACCAGCCTAGTCCTTTGCAAGGCCCGTGACTCTAAGGTGCCGGACTCCGTTCCGGACTCCGTATATCCCGCACCTCTTCGGATTGAACCCGATTGGGATCCGATCATGGAGTTCACCGCTGCGGACGTCTTTCAGCACTCGCCCTTAGGCGACATCCTGAATTCACTAAAGTCTCTCTCTTTGTCAGGAGAGCCCTGGCCGGATTACGGTCAGCCTGGTTGGGATGCGGTCGACGAAGAAATTCGAAACCCACCCACCACCCACTTGGTAGCCACTATCGATGATCAAATCAACATGCTCGACTTCGACTCCGAAGACATCGATGGTATGGACGCCAATAAAGCAGACGAACAAGAACCAGCACCTATAGGGCATTGTAAAGCCGCCTCATCATACGATGTATACATGGTGGACACATCTAACACAAATGAGAACGAGGATCAAAAGGGCGCAACCAGGGATCGCTCCCTGGAAAAACAATCAAAGCGGCGGCGTAAGCGCAAGGCCAAGCCCCACCTTGACAAAGACCCAGCCATAGAGCAGGGTGAATCAACGTAAGACAAACATGCCATCGAGCAACCGTCTAAACAGGGCGGACAATCCAAACAACCCATCCCCGGGAAAGATAATAGTCCGGATGACGTCACACCGGACAAATTACGGGAACATCAGAACCTCCACCAAAGGCTCGTTGCCACTGCACGTATCCTGAAAAAGCATAATCGGAGCCTCAAAACAGCGGAAGATGCACTCAGGATCAGATGGGGCAAAGTACTCAATACCGCACACAAATACGGCAACAGTCGTCATACAAAGAGCTATCCGAAGCGGAAACTACTTCCGGAATTTGATGAAGAGGACATAAAGCCTCAGCAGTAAAAGAAAAAGGAATCCACAAGGCCGGATAGACGACCCCACGATCGATCTCAAGCAACGAAGGACGCCGCACTCAATACGGCGTGCAACCCGTCCAAGAATTCGCATCAAAAAACTAGCCCAACCAGATCCATCTACGGGCCGAGAAAGCAAGCTCCAGTGGGCAATGCAATGCAAAAAATATCCGAACATCGCGGCACACCTAAATACAGGGGCACCGCGCATCCCCTATGTTTCACCGATGAGGTGCTGGACCACGAATTTCCAGCGGGATTCAAGCCCGTAAACATAGAAGCATACGATGGAAAAACAGACCCTGGAGTCTGGATCGAGGATTATATCCTCCACATACACATGGCCAGAGGAGATGACCTCCACGCCATAAAATACTTACCCCTTAAGCTCAAAGGGCAAGCCCAACATTGGCTTAAAAGCCTTCCCGAAAACACCATGGGAAGTTGGGAAGCGCTCGAGGATGCTTTCCGGGCAAATTTTCAAGGGACCTATGTCCGACCTCTGGATGCAGATGATCTGAGTCATATAACTCAGCAGCCCGGAGAGTCAGCCCGGAAACTCTGGAACAGATTCCTCATTAAAAAGAATCAGATAGTCGACTGTCTGGACGCCGAGGCTCTAGCAGCATTCAAACACAGTGTCCGAGACGAATGGCTCGCCAGACACCTCGGCCAAGAAAAGCCAAGAACAATGGCCGCATTAACAAGCCTCCTGACCCGCTTTTGTGCAGGAGAGGACAGCTGGTTGGCAAGAAGCAGTACTAGCGACCCAAATACATCCGAACCCAGAGATGGGAACGGGAAACCGCGCCGTAACAAAGAACCGCGCCGGATAAGGACAATAGCCCGATGAGCACGGCAGTAAACGCCGGATTCAAAAGCTCTCGGCAAAATCAGAAAAAGCCGCCCCCAAAGATGACAGGGACAAGCTATCCAACCTCAACAAAATCTTGGACAAAATATGTCAAATCCACAGCACTCCTGGGAGACCTGCAAACCATACTCACAGAGATTGTTGGGTCTTCAAGCAGTCCGGCAAACTCAACGCCGAACACAGGGGCTCGACACACCAAGCAAGGATGACAACGCACCCCACAAGCAGAACACCACTGAACAAAAGAAGTTCCCACAAGAAGTCAAGACAGTAAATTCACTTCAGATGACAAAAGGGAAAAACAGAACGGTGCTTACGAACACACGCGTCGTACGGCCAGCCCCAGAGGAGCACCGCCACTGGTTGTTATAACCAATCACCTTCGATCATCAGGATTACTCCAAAGGAGCCCGGAACGCAGGCTGGACTGCCTTGGTCATGAATCCGATTATTAACGGACTCCAATTTACAAACGTCCTTATGGACGGCGGCAGTGACTTGAACCTGTTATATCAGGACACAATCCGCAAACTCGGGGTAAACCCAGCTATAATCCGCCATGGCAACACTTCCTTTCAAGGAGTCACGCCGGGTCCAGATACCCAAAGTATGGGTTCCCTTCAATTAGAAGTAACGTTCGGCTCACCCGACAACTTCCGAAGCGAAAAGCTAACATTCCACATCGCCCCATTCATAAGTCGCTATCAAGCGCTACTGGGACGTGAAGCTTTCGCCCACTTTAACGCAATACCGCATTACGCATCCCTTAAACTTAAAATGCCTGGCCCAAGGGGCATCATTTCATTATAGGGGAATATAAATTGACCCCCAAAGTACGGGCAAAGGTGCGGCCGCCTGGACAGCCGCCCACTAATCCAGCCCTACTATCCCGGACACGGCTCGACGAGTCCGGCGTAAACATGCTTAATAGCCGCATAACCCCATACAAGGGGCTCCGCATGTTCACGCCCGGAGACAATACGGCTCAATTCTTACTCCAACTATATTTTGTTTATTTTAATATAGATTTCTCGCACGCTTATTTTTTACTAAGTTCCTCTCTTTCGCAGACGAACATCATGCTACGCCTGTCCAGGATACGGCACAACGGAGACACAGGCGCAGACGTGCAGCAGGGACCCGTTTCAAGGATTCTTTTCAAATTAAGACCCTGCGTAAACCATTTTTACTGTCTCTTGTTGACAACATCCCCTGGTTTTCTCTATAACCGAGGAGGAGGCTGGCGTCTAGGCATGTGGCCACGCTAGAATTTTTGCACGTACCTGGACACCAGGGGCTTTTTACCAAGGGCTCTATTTCGGCCCGTCCTCATAAAGACCAAATACCTTAGGGAGTTTTCGGCGTCGCGAGTTTGGCCCTATATGCATCAGCTCCGAATCATGTCTTTGGTCAAATGTTGGGTTTGCCCAGCTCCCATGTCTTGCTGCCTTACGTTCCGTCATATCGGCTAACGCGGCACCAGGAGAACTACTGCGATTGTGCCCTGGTTCGGCCAGGTGAGCACCTCAGTAGAGAAAGCCGAAAACTGACTGTCATGATATAGCGTGAGACTGGTCAACCACTCGATGACTTTTGGACTCTTTAGGATTCCTCCGCATTAATGAAGGGCTGCTTCCCGGTCAGGCACACTCGCGCCCCGTATTCGGGTGAGCGCGGTGCCCCTAGGGGCTATTCAGTAGCCCCACTGTCAAACTCCTATGGCTAAATGAAAGTGATAAAGCATTATAATTCGGTTGCCTAGTTCGCCGCGCCACCACCTCCTTTATAGGACCAAGACGTTGGATTAAGTGTGAAAAGGCGCCTTTTTGCGAACACCCCCGCATTCTATGCGTGGGGGCTGAAGCCAACGACTGCCATCTTTCTGGTTATATACAAATATATACATTAAACGGCCGCACAGGAGGCATCATAATTCTTGCAAGCACAAGTATAAAAAGCTTTTTCCATCAAAATATTTGTTTTACAAATAGTATAAGCTATTCGAACACAACATCCTTCGAGCACCGTGACTCTATTAAACGAGCGCCATGGAGAACTTCCTCAAAATAGTGCTTAGCAGGTACTCGGCTTTCATCCAAATCTCGGGATGCAACAACACTGGCCTTCATATCCGCCCAGTATGTTTTGACACGGGCAAGAGCCATCTGTATGCACGCCGACCTCTTCATTGCATCAGCATGCGACACCGAACCAAGGAACTGCTGCACCAAGCCAAAATAACTCTTCGGCTCCGGCTTCTCCGGCCACAGACGACTCGCAACATATCTCATGGCGAGTCCGGATAACCTGTTCAGCTCCGCCCAGGCGGCCAAATGGTCGAATACCGAAAGTGGGCGTTCTGGATTGTGGAACTGCGACCAGAAAAGCTCTTCCAATCCATGGTCACCTCGGCCGCGGAAGTGTTCGGTCGCGTCCGCCGCACTAGCTGCCAAATCCAGATAAGTGTTTTCCACACTCCACTGCCGGTCTAACGGAGCATACTTGGGGTCTCCGAACTTCATCCGCAGCATATAGGGCTTTCCAGACATGATATCTCCGGCCTGACGCAGCTCCTCCTTCATAGCTTTCGTTGCAGAGCGAGTATCCTTGGCTTCGGCAGTGATCTTTTCAAGGTCCTTCTGAGACGCTCTATCTTCTTGTTCAAGAAATTTACAGCGATCGGTAGCATCCTTCAATTTTACGGCCATTTCGTCTACCACCTTTTTGCTCTGGCAGTGAGCAACTTGTTCAGCTTTTAGCTCTTTAGCCGCTTTAACGGCAGCCGCATCACTTCTCCTTGCTTGCTCCTTGGCTCGGGAAAGTTCCACCCGAAGGTTCTCCACGGCAGCAGCACCATCTACATTAAGCACATATATATAAGGCCCGAGCATCGAGCTCCTATTACCAGATGTCTTTGGAACATACCTTGTGACTTGTCCAGCCGCTTATTTACAAGCCCGATGTCGGCATCTGCTACGTCAAGTTGCCTCTTTAGCTCGGCAGATTCATCAGTCCGGCTAGCCACCGAACGCCTCGCCACCTTCATGGAAAAGGCGACATGTTATACTTGGGGTTATGATCCTCTGTGCGCCGTCACTCTTGACGACACACAGAGTCTCAGGGGCTACTATTTATACAAGGCACATTTAATATGCGGCTCTACCAAAAGGTACAACTTTTTGCGTACCTCAAAGCCTGTTAGCAAACTCTTGGCAGCCTCGTACAATCCACTTTCCGCGGATGAAACCCTTCCAATCACCGTATTCATCAACATACGATGTTCTTCTGAGATGGACGCCCTACCAAGCAGATCCTTCAGCCCCTCCGACTGTGCACCAGAGGGTGCCGGACTAGCCTGACCACCTTTTTCAGGGTCCGAACTTGGGAAAACCCTCCGAGACGACACCTCGGGGTCGCCTGCCTCGTGAAACGGTGCAACAAGAGGAGGCATTTCGCTCTCTATCATCTCCGGACGAAGATCCCCTGAAGATGAGCTCTGCTGAGAAGGGTTGAGATCCGAACTGCAAGGTAATGGTTCGGTCACTTTCCTTAGAAATAACACAGGAGTGTCCTTTATTATGGAACCCCTCCCTTCACATACGTCTCGGGAGAGAGCGGGTCCCATTTAGGGGGCGATTCGGCTGGGGCATTCTCCGGTGCCGAACCCTCTGGTGAAGATTTCTTCCCCCGTTTTGAGGCCATCACCTCCGGGTCTTCAGAGGCAGTCCTTTTCTTTCCCTGGTCGGGGGAATTCTCGATTCTTCCCTTCCTAACAGCCTCCTTCGCGGAGGCAGTAGCTCCTTGGTCCCCCCCCCCCCTTCGCCTTCCGCCAAAAGCACGACCTCCAGCATCCTGGTTAGCATGGGATTCGGCGCGGTCTCGGGCAGGGGGGTTGGACACCTGATAAGCTTTGCCTTCACTATCCACTCCTGTTCAAAGGACAACTCTGTTAAGGGTAATTTTGTGATAAAAATACGGATGGTGTGTCCAAATACGGG
>NC_041391.1:219316935-219374322 GCF_002162155.2 Triticum dicoccoides
TGGGGCATTCTCCGGTGCCGAACCCTCTGGTGAAGATTTCTTCCCCCGTTTTGAGGCCATCACCTCCGGGTCTTCAGAGGCAGTCCTTTTCTTTCCCTGGTCGGGGGAATTCTCGATTCTTCCCTTCCTAACAGCCTCCTTCGCGGAGGCAGTAGCTCCTTGGTCCCCCCCCCCCTTCGCCTTCCGCCAAAAGCACGACCTCCAGCATCCTGGTTAGCATGGGATTCGGCGCGGTCTCGGGCAGGGGGGTTGGACACCTGATAAGCTTTGCCTTCACTATCCACTCCTGTTCAAAGGACAACTCTGTTAAGGGTAATTTTGTGATAAAAATACGGATGGTGTGTCCAAATACGGGGCTACTTACCTTAGCATCCGGGCGGTTGCAGCTCAGACCTGCGTCCTCAGACAAATCCGGACACCTTGCTTGTGATCCGAAGAACAATTTGTACATCTCCACGAGTGTCGCACCCATGAAATGTTGGAGGACTCGCGGTCCCTCCGGATTAAATTCCCATAGGTAGAGAGGTCGATGTTTGTAGGGCAGTGTGCGGCGAATCAGCAAGACTTGCGCCACTACAATCAAATTGATATCTCTTTCTAGAAGATCTCGAATGCGGTCCTGCAGGAAGGGCACGTCTTTGGGCGGCCCCCAGATAAGTCCTTCATTAACCCATGACGCTAGCCGTGGTGGGGGACCCGAGCCAAAAGTAGGTGGCGCCACCCATGTGGTGCCCCTGGGGGCTGTGATGTGAAACCAGTCCCATTGCCATAAGCCGAACTCCTCTTGAAAAGAGCCTTCGGGCCATGGAGCGTCGTCCATCTTGCTTATTATAGCTCCTCCGCACTCAGCGTTCTGCCCCTCGATCATCTTCGGTTCCACCTTGAAGGTTTTTAGCCACAATCCGAAGTGAGGAGTGATATGGAGGAAGGCCGCACACACGACAATGAATGATGAGATTTGGAGCATGGACTCCGGAGCTAAGTCGTGGAACTCCAGCCCGTAATAAAACATAAGGCCCCTCACGAAGGGATAAATCGGGAAGCCTAGCCCCCGAAGGAAGTGAGATGCGAACTCCACGCTCTCATCGGGCCAGGGAGCGGGAATGGTCTGCCCTTGAGCAGGCAGCCTATGCGAGATTTCGCCGGTTAGATACCTGGCATCTCTCAGCTTTCGCGCATCTTCTTCCGTAACGGAGGAAGGCATCCACCGGCCTTGAAGGTCGGAGCCAGACATCATCGAAGGTCTGAAGCGCCTAAAACTAGAACTTTGGGTGTTGGAACTCAAAGCAAGGGGCGGATTCGATTGGATTGAGAAGAAGGGAGCCGAGCCTTGGTGCCTTTATAAAGGAGTTGAATGCCAAGAGCCCTCCCCGTAACCGTTTGAGACTCACTTTCAATTAGGGAGTCATACCAAAGGCATGGTTGGTTTACCCACACCCGTAATGATGAGAATCCCGGAATAAGGGGACACGATCTCTGCTTTGACAAGACGTGCCAAGGAAACCGCCTCGCTAAACGCGCTGAGGTGGAATAGTAAAACGATTCGAATAACGGCTTGGTCGTGACGTCATGCTACGGAATACGTCAGCATATCTGATTGGTGCAAATATTATTCTCTCTACGGTGGAATGTGGAACTTATTTTGCAGAGCCGGACACTATCCTGGTGTTCAACATGTTCTATGAAGTATTCGGAGGAGGAACCCGCCTTGCAATGTCGAAGACAACTTGCGCGCCGGACTCGTCGTCATTGAAGCCTGGTTCAGGGGCTACTCAGGGAGTCCTGGATTAGGGGGTGTCCGGATGGCCGGACTATGACATTTGGCCGGACTCCCGGACTATGAAGATACAAGATTGAAGACTCCGTCCCGTGTCTGGATGGGACTTTTCTTGGCGTGGAAGGCAAGCTTGGCGATACGATATGAAGATCTCCTCCCATTGTAACCGACTCTGTGTAACCCTAGCCCTCCCGGTGTCTAGATAAACCGGTGAGTTTTAGTCTGTAGGACGAACAACAATCATACCATAGGCTAGCTTCTAGGGTTTAGCCTCTCTGATCTCGTGGTAGATCCACTCTTGTACTACCCATATCATCAATATTAATCAAGCAGGAGTAGGGTTTTACCTCCATCGAGAGGGCCCAAACCTGGGTAAAAACATCGTGTCCCTCGTCTCATGTTACCATCCGCCTAGACGCACAGTTCGGGAGTGCCTACCCGAGATCCGCCGGTTTTGACACCGACAGCACCCCTGACAAGCCAGCTAATCATACCAACAGAGAATGTTGGGTCTTCAAGCAAGCCGGCAAGCTCAACGCTGAACACAAAGGGAAGGGACTGCAAAGCAAAGACGATGATGAATCTTGCCAGCCGAATACGGGGGGACAAAAGAAATTCCCACCGGAGGTAAAAACAGTGAACATGATCTATGTCACTCATATCCCAAAGAAGGAGCGCAAACGCACACTCCGAGAAGTATATGCGGTAGAGCTCGTTGCCCCCAAATTCAACCCATGGTCGGCCTGTCCGATCACCTTCGATCGCAGGGATCATCCGACTAGTATCCGTCACGGGGGTTCGGCCGCCTTAGTGCTCGACCCAATAATTGACGGATACCACCTCACTTGAGTCCTCATGGACGGAGGCAGTACTCTCAATCTGATATATCAGGACATTGTCCGTAAGATGGGGATAAATCTGTCAAGATTAAAGCAAAGCATCACTACTTTTAAAGGAGTAATACCAGGTGTAGAGGCCCGCTGTATGGGCTCTCTAACTATGGTCGTTATCTTTGGATCTTCTGATAACTTTCAAAGCGAATAGCTAATCTTCGACATTGCTCCATTCCGAAGTGGCTATCATGCACTACTCGGATGAACGGCCTTCGCCCGTTTCAATGTAATCCCGCATTACGCTTATCTTAAACTCAAGGTGCCTAGACCACGTGGCGTTATCACGGTCAGCAGATACACGGAGCGTTCTCTTCGTACAGAAGAATACGCGGCGGCTCTAGTAGCCGAAGAACGAAGTGGCCTTTTCAAGCCAAGCAGCTCATCGGTCCTCAAGACCGCGGACACAGCCAAACGTGTTCGCCGCACACCTATGTGTAGCAGCTCAGATAAAACCGAGCTTTCTTAGAAGCCATGCCCCCATAGATCGCCCCATAAGAAGATTGTCATTGTTTTCCCGTATACATAAATATACACTCAAAATTCCTTGGGTAGCGCCGGGGGCACCCTGCACGTAAGAAGTCTATAGTTCGGCTTGACCCTATTCGGACTCAAGAAGCTACAGTTCATGGTTCATCAAAACCAACAAAACTATACCCGCGGCCGTACCAGATTCTTTCACCTGGTTCTTTCTTTTTTTAGATAGGCCATCATGATATACCCTTCAAGGACACGACACAATGGAGACAAAAGGTGCAGACGTGCAGTAGGGCCCCGTTTCAAGGTTTCTGTTTAGATTAAGACCATGTGTAAACCTTTTATTATTATTAGTATCTCTTGTTGTTTCATACCCTCCAGGCATGCAAAACGCCCAGGAAAGATATCGGGAGTACTTGGGAACTTACGATTTGCTGTACCAAGATGGATGATTATAGAAGCAGCCGACGGTGTGCTTTGAGAACTATATTCTCACCACAGGTGCTCTCTACTCATGCCGGGTCATAGCACGTGCCTTGAATTCAGGGTTCATTACCGGGGGCTGTACCCAGCCCAGTATATATTGAAAAGTCCGAATACCTTCGGGAGTGTTTGGCGTCGCGAGTTTTGGCCTTATATGCATCAGCTCCGAATCATGTCTTGGGTCAATAGTTGGGTTTGCCCGGATCCTGTGTTTGCTACCTTATGTTGCGTTCTATTGGCTAAGGCGGCCAAGGGAGAACCACTGCGATTGTGCCCTGGTTCATCCGGACGAGCACCTCAGTAGAGAAATCCAAAAACTAACTGTCATGATATAGCGAGAGCTGGTCAACCACTCGACGACTCAGCGAAATCTTCGTGATTCCTCTGCATTAACGAAGCACCGGTTTCCTGGTCATTTATGTAAATGCGCCATATTCGGATAAATGCGGACATACCAGGGGCTAAATAGTAACCCCACTGTCAAACTCCTATGGCTAAGTGGAAGTGTTAAAGCTCTATATTCCGATTGCCTAGTTTGCCACATTAACACCTCCTTAATTTACCAAGACGTTGGGTCAAGTGTGATCAAGTGCTTTTCTGAACACTCCCGTGTTATACGCGAGGGGGCTGAAGCCGACGACTGCAAACTTTCAGGTTATATACATATATACATAAAATGGCCACACAGGAGGCACTAAAATACTTTACGGGCAAAAGTATAAACACAACCTTCATTGTCATAAGCATTGTTTTTACAATCCGGATACTTGTTACTCGAACATAATATTTCTCGAGCACTGACCCTCTATCAAGCGGGCACCCTCTAATACTTCTTCAAAATAGGGCTCTGGTGTGTCCCGGCCCTCGAGTGGACCCCGGGCTGCAATATCGATGGCCTTCATCTTCGCCCAATATGTCTTCACACGGGCAAGGGCCACCCGTGCACCTTCTATGCACGTTGACCGCTTGAAAGCGTTGATATGCGGCACCGCACGAGTAAGCTATTGCACTAAACCAAAATAACTATTCACAGTTGGTCCCTTAGGCCACAACCGGTCTACAACAGCCTTCATGGCAAGTCCAGATATCCTGTGGAGCTCGGCCCATTCGGCCATCTATTCATTCAACAGCAACGGATGCCTTGGCATGCTAAACTACGACCAGAAAAGAGTTTCCGCTTCATGGCCTTCTTGGGCTTGGAAAAACTGCGTCGCATCAGCAGTACTCTTTGACAAGTCCAAATATGCGTCCGGAGAACTCCACATTTGATCAAGCGGGGCATACTTTAGATCGCCGAACTTAGTTCGCAATAAAAAGGGCTTCCTAGCCGTGATATCCCCGGCTTGCCGGATCTCCTCCCGTGCCGCTCTCGCCTCCCACTGGGCTTCATTTGTCTCTTGTAAGGCCTTCTCAAGGTCATCCATTTTTGCTTCATTATGTTTCTCGAGAAGTTCATATCAGCTAGCGGCATCCCTTAGCTCAAGCGCCATGTTGGATATTTTCTCCTCACTCAGGCGATGAGAAGCCTGTTCGGCTTTTAACTCATCAACTGCCTTCTCGGCAGCCGTGTTGCTTACCCTGGCTTGCTCCTTGGCCCGGGCAAGCTCAGCCCAAAGGGTCTCCACGGCGGCAGCACCATCTGCAGTCAAACATATTATAAATTCCAGCATCTTGCTCCTATTTATAGTCACTGACCGCCCAAAAGACATACCTTGCACCTCGTCAAGCCGCTTGTTCATGAGCGTGATGTCCTCATCCGCTACGTCAAGTTGCCGCTTCAGTTTGGCAAATTCGGCAGTCCGGGCACTGGCCGGGGGTGCAAGAGCTTATGTACAAATTGGCAAAATTATTACTTGAGGTTATTTATATTTTGATCCTTTGATCACCTCGTTTGGATGGCGACCAGAGTCTCAGGGGATACTATACACAATGCACCTTGTGTTTACAGTACAGTTAAAAAATGTCACATTACGTACCTCAAAGCCTCTTAGTAGACTCGTAAAGGCTTCATTCAATCCACTTTTTGCGGACGAAATTGTCTCAATCACCGTACCCATTAAGGTACGATGTTCCTCTGAGATTGGCGCTTGCTGCAGAAGACCCGTCAATGTGTCCGGCTGCATATCAGATAGTCCGGGGGTTTTGTTGTTAGTCTCTCTAGGAGCCGAACACCCCGGACCTCAGGCGGCTGAAGAGTCACCTTCCGGCCTGGCCCTCCTTTGCGTATTAGGAGAGATCCTCCGGGACCACACCTCGGGGTCGTCTGCCTTATGGGGAGGGGAAGTAGGAGGCGGCGTTAGGTTCTCCATCCTCTCCAGAAGATCTCCCGAGGACGAAGATTGTTGAGGGAGGCTATAAGCCGAACTGCAAAGCATGCGTTTCATATATCACCTTCACAAACATGAAAAGAACGGGGTATGTTTATTAAACACCCTTGTTCACTTAAGGTTCGGTTAGAGGCTATCCCCCTTGTGGGCGTTGTGCGACACTATCGCCTCCCGAATACGGGCCCCCTGATAGGGATTCTTTCCCCACTTGGAGGCTTCTGCCTTCACGTCTTCGGGGGCGTCCCTCTTATTCCCGTGGGGGGAGGGAATGTTAGATTCTCCTCCCCGTTCATCCTCCGACACAAGAGTTTTGATTTCCCCGGGTACGGTGCGTGACGTACCTCCGGCATGAAGGTGATTTTTGACCTCCCCGCTCCTCTCCTTTTCTTCCCCCGCCGGCACTTGATACGGCACCGGAGCCAGCATCCTTGTTAATAATGGATCAGTAGTATCCTCAGGAAGTGTAGCCGAACACCTGATTCTTTCCGCCTTCTTTAGCCAGCCCTGGCTAGATGGAGTTTTATCAGTATGTTGTCATGAATAATTAGACTAGGACATGTTCGGGGATGGAGTACTTATCGGAGTATCCGGATGATTGCAGTCAAGACCGATGTCTTCTGTTATATCCGGACACTATTTTCGTGCACCAAAGAATAATTTCCACATCTCCTTGAGCATCATGCTGGAGAAGTGCTGCAGAGTCCGTCGACCTTCTGAATTAAATTCCCACATGCAGAGAGGGCGTCACTGACAGGGTAGGATCCGACGGACTAGCATTACTTGGATTACATCCATGAGACCGGTGTCCTTCTCAATAAGGTTTCGCATGCAGCTTTGTAGTGTCCGTACTTCATCTGTAGATCCCCAGTCCAACCCCTTGTTGATCCATGATGCGAGCCATGGCAGAGGGCCAGACCGAAACGCAGGAGTGGCAACCCGCTTTGTATTGCGGGGTTCGGTGATGTAAAACCACTCCCATTGCCATAAATTAGAAGATTTTGCAAAGGAGCCCTTTGGCCAATTGGAGTTGGTAAGCTTGCATATTGAAGCACCTCGCACTCTGCTTGTTCCCCGTTGATTACCTTCGGTTTCACTTAAAAAGTCTTGAGCCATAAACCGAAGTGTGGGGAAATACGGAGGAAAGCCTCGCATGTGGTGATAAACGCCGAAATTGAAGGAGGGAGTCCGGGGCTAGATCGTGGAAATCTAGCCTGTAATAAAACATGACCCCTCGAACAAAGGGATGGAGTGCAAACCCAAGCCCTTGAAGGAAGTGAGAGATAAACACAACCCTCTCATTGGATCTGGGAGTAGGAATAACCTGCCCTTGAGCGGGAAGCCTGTGGTAGATCTCCGCAGTCAGATATCTTGCCTCTCTGAGCTTTGAGATGTCTTCCTCTGTGACAGAGGAGGCTAGCCACCGGTCTTGAAGGCTGTGTTCGGACATGGCTGGAAGCTCGAAGCGATCGGACTGACTCTTGGGTGTTGGAACTCAAGGTAGGAGGAGAGGAAGGGACTAGCGTAGAGGAAGAAAAGGACGGGTCCCGGCTTCTTTATAGAGGTGACGAATATCAAGCGTCCCCTGCGTTGCCTTAAAATATGCCTACTCCCAACGAATCATACCAATGGAATGGTTGGGTTACCCACGCCAGTGTTGATGATAATCCCGTAATAAGGGGACACGATCTCCGCTTCGACAAGAAGTGCCAATAAAACCACCCCGTGAAGCATGAAGTAGCAGGCCGGAAAAATGAAATAATGGCTGGATAATGACGTAATGTCGTGTCGTAAAAAGCTATTAGTGGATTGGAATCGTGAAAACATTATGTTCTCCACGGTGGTATATGGAATTTATTTTGCAGAGCCGGACACGATTCTTATGTTGAAGAACAACTTTGGAGTATTCGGAGAAGGAACCCGCCTTGCAATGCCGAAGACAATCTGCGGGCCTGACTCATCATCATTGAAGCCTGGTTCAGAGGCTAGTGAGGGAGTCCTGGATTAAGGGGTCCTCGGACAGCCGGACTATATGCATGTGCCGGACTATTGGGCTATGGAGATACAAGATAGAAGACTTTGTCCCGTGTCCGGATGGGACTCTCCTTTGCGTGGATGGCAAGCTTGATGATTCGGATATGTAGATTCCTTTCTCTTTAACCGACTTTGTGTAACCCTAGCACCCTCCGGTGTCCATATAAACTGGAGGGTTTAGTCCGTAGAGGCAACAACGACAATCATAATCATATCGGCTAGACTTCTAGGGTTTAGCCATTACGATCTTGTGGTAGATTAACTCTTGTAATACTCATATCATCAAGATCAATCAAGCAGGAAGTAGGGTATTACCTCCATCGAGAGGGCCCACACCTGGGTAAACATTGTGTCCCCCGCCTCCTGTTACCATTAGCCTTAGACACACAGTTTGGGACCCCCTACTCGGGATCCGCCGGTTTTGACACCGACACATACCAGGCCGTTGATGGAGCCACGCGGTGGGCCACAGGTAGGCAGGGCTGGATACCCCCGAATCCAGGACGTCGACCACCTTCCCCTTCTCGGCTGTCGAAAACCTCCTCGCGGCGCCAAGGAAGCGAGGCGGAGAAGGAGAAGAAGCGGGCGTCAAGAAGACGAAGGAGAGATGAGTGAGAGGGCTCTGTCCCTCTCCCACATTTATAGCCCAGGGACGCCAACCACCGGCCTCCACGACCTCGCTCCATGATGATCTTTTGCATGCCGCATCGTTACGTCAAGTCGAATAGTTGCCGAGGCAGCATGGGGAAGTGGAGATGCCCACATCCCATCAATCGCTTACCGTCATCAAGGCCGCAAGCGGTTAGGGCCTGCGGTGCTCCACACTTGCCCCTTGGCTTTGCCTGGAAGCCAAGTCCGACCGCGCCTTGGGCCCAGGGGATACTATCGGTGTTCTGGATATGGGGGTATCTAGACTTGCCTACCTGCGGCCCACCACGTGGCTCCACCAATGGCCTGGTACGGCCCAGCTTCAGCGTCAACAACTCAAGACCTTCGAGAGGGGCCAAGCCTTGCGAGGAGGACGACAACATGACCCCCGAGGGGATCGGCCTCCTTAGGCTAGCTCCCGAGAGGCGGAGAGTTCTATGCAAGGTGCACCTCATGAGGATCAGCTGACGTGAGCCGTCACGACCAAGGCTAGATGGGCGTTAGGCGGGCGCAAAGCAACAGATTCCTCTTTGGTGCAAGGTAGGCAAGCCACAGGCGCGGAGTCCCGAGGAGTCGGCCCAAGGTTTCCATTCTGGTGCAACAAGACCAGGACCACCAGGACGGCAGGACGAAGGTCATCACCGAGCCCACCGCAGCGTCACGACTAGGGGTTTTTCGCATGCGAAGACCACTTTAGTCAGGATAAGATGTACTACTTGTCCCCTTTCAAATCCGGCCATTGTGGGATCCCTTCCCGCCAACATTTGGGAAGAGGAAAAAGGCCACTATAAATAGGACTTAGCCACCACCATATCAGGGGAGATCGAATGCACTCTTATCCGACCACCTCCCCAGCTGTCTTGAGCTCAAGAACACCTCACCTCCTGAGGCAAGTTCATCCACTTTACTACTTCATCCTCAGCCCCTCGAGGCAATCCACGAAAATGCTTGAGTAGGGTATTACACCGCAAGGTGGCCTGAACCTGGATAAACTGGTGTGTCTCTTTGTCTCTTCGAGCTCATCTCGCTAGGCTTACGAGGATCGCGAGTAAACAAGCTGCGTAGGTTGAGATCTCTGCACGCGCCCAGAGTTCGAACCTTTCAAGCGTTTGCAGAACCCGTAATCTGACAGACACTAAGTGGCGCATTAAATGCATGCTATCAGCGTGTAGAGTTAGGTATGATAGCACTGTTTGCTATCATATCAGTGTCTAATGACCAATTTGCCAGTGTGGTAACCCCTTGGACTATAAAAGGAGGCCCATGGCAATGGTTAGAGAGGTTGGAAGCTGAGACCACTCATACCCCCGTATGCGCGTAGTCGCCACTGCCCCAAAGCGACCCTGCCAGCCAAGCGCACTACGCACCACCACCACCTTTCCCCAATCAATCCACCAAAGCAGGAGTATGGTTTTACGCCTCGCAGAGGCCCGAACCTGGGTAAAACTGCGTGTGTGATCCCTGTTATGCTGCCTTGTGTTGGTCTGCTCTTTGTGCAATGCGACTCCCCCTGCCGAATCGGCTGAGAGAGTCCTGGATTAGGGGGTACTCGGACAGCTGGACTATATGCTTATGCCGGACTATTGGAGTATGAAGATACAAGATTGAAGACTTTGTCCCATGTCCGGGTGGGACTCTCCTTTGCGTGGAAGGCAAGCTTGGCGATTCGGATATGTAGATTCCCTTCTCTGTAACCGACTCTGTGTAACCCTAGCCCCCTCCAGTGTCTATATAAACCGAAGGGTTTAGTCCGTAGGACAAGAACGACAATCATAATCATAAGCTAGCTTCTAGGGTTAGCCTCTATGATCTCGCGGTAGATCAACTCTTGTAATACTCATATCATCAAGACCAATCAAGAAGGAAGTAGGGTATTACCTCCATAGAGAGGGCCCGAACCTGGGTAAACATCATGTCCCCCGCCTCCTATTATCATTAGCCTTAGACTCACAGTTCGGGACCCCCTACCCGAGATCCGCCGGTTTTGACATCGACATTGGTGCTTTCATTGAGAGTTCCACTGTGTCGTCACCATAAGGCTTGATGGCTTCTCAAATCGTCGTCTACAATGGTGAGATCCAGGGTGAGGTTTTCCTCCCCGGACAGATCTTCGTATTCGGCGGCTTCGCACTATGGGCCAACTCGCTTGGCCATCTGGAGCAGATCGATAGTTATGCCCCAGGCCATCCGGTCAGGTTTGGATGCCTGAACTACACTGCCAACATCCACGGAGACTTGATCTTTGATGGATTCGAGCCCATGACAGGTGCGCCCTACAACCGCGATGGCCATGACTTAGATCTACCATCGGACGGCGATTAGGAGATCACACCTGGAGCTACCCCGGCTTTCAATCCGGAGCAGATTGTGCCATCCGAGGACGGGTGGATGGACCCCGCCACGGAGGCCGCACACTCAGCGGCGATAAAGCCGAACACCGATCTCACTTCCAAGGAGGTCTGTGTCATCGGACCCTCGGACTCGTCTCCGGCCATAGGCTCCGAACCGTGTACATCTGTGCCCATCATACGTAACTGGGCGGCAATCATGGAGTTTAGCTCCGCGGATATCTTTCAGCACTCGCGCTTGGGACACATGCTAATTTCATTAAAGTCTCTCTCCCTGTAAGAGGACTCTCGGCCGAACTATGTCCTGCTTGAGTGGGAAGCGGACGACAAAGGAATTCGTTGCCCACCCACCACCCACTTAATTGCCACTATCGATGATTTAACCGACATGCTTGATTTCGACTCCGAAGACATCAACGGTATGGACAATGATGCCGGAGAAGAAAAGGAACCACCGCCCATAGAGCGCTGGACAGCCACCTCATCATACGCCATATATATGGTGGACACACCCAAAGAAAACAATGGCGAGGATCAAAAGGATGCAATGGAGGCTGGCCCTCTGGAGAAGCAACCTAAGCGCCGACGTCAGCGGCGCCGCTCTAAACCCCGCCATAGCAAAAACAGCGATACCGGCACTAGAGACAATAGCACTCCGGATAATGCCAAACACGAAAACAATCCCACCGAGCCAAGCTTCGAGCAGGCCGGACGGGAGAACGGGCAAGCTAGCCCCGATGAACAGGCAATGAATGAAGATTCGGAGGATGACAATTACATACCCCTCTCCGAAGATGAGGTGAGCCTCCCGTAACGAAGAATTTATCGTGGCTGAGGATCTCGTCGAGCAGGAGCGCTTCAAGAGCTGGCTTATAGCCACTGCAAAGAGCCTGAAGAAAAAACTGCAGCAGCTTCAAGCTGATCAAGATCTGCTCACTGACAGATGGACTGAAGTCCTGCAGCTGAGGAATACGGACTCGAGCGCCCAAAGAAAAGCTACCTGAGGCGCCGGTTGTTACCTCAATTCAAGGATGAGGCACTGGAGCCTATACTACAAGAGCAGGATGCGGCTGACCGATCACCTCGTGGCCAAGATAAAGTGGCATATCAGCCCGAACACCAGCCCGCACCACGTCGCCGAACAACTAAAAACACCAAGGCCCGGGGCTACATGCATGACCTGCGAGACGAACTAGAAACCAAAGAAGGACAATCAAGATCGATCTATGGATCACGGGGGCGCGCCCTAACGTGTGACGACGATCGCCACGCCGAATATACTAAATAAAAATCCGTTTAGGCCGAATACAGGAGACCATATTCATCTGAACTGCATCGCGATGTAGGCCAGCACAGAGGCGCCGCACACCCCTATGCTTCACTGACAAAGTAATGGAACATGAATTCCCATAAGGGTTTAAACCCGTAAACATCGAACCGTATGATGGAACAGACCCCGCGGTGTGGATCGAAGATTTCCTTCTCCACATTCACATGGCCCGCGGCGATGATCTACACGCCATCAAGTACCTCCCACTAAAACTCAAAGGACCAGCTCGGTATTGGCTGAATAGCCTACCGGCAAACTCCATTGGTAGTTCGGAGAACCTGGAAGACGCATTCCTCGACAACTTCCAGGGCACTTATGTGCGACCACCGGATGCTGACGACTTAATTCACATAACCCAACAGCCTGGAGAGTCAGCCAGAAAATTCTGGACTTGGTTCTTAACTCAAAAGAATCAAATGGTCGACTGCCCGGATGCCGAAGCCCTAGCGGCCTTTAAGCATAGCATCTGTGATGAGTGGCTTGCCCGACACCTCGGCCAAGAGAAGACGAAGTCCATGGCAGCCCTCACGACACTCATGACCCGCTTTTGTGCGGGCGAGGATAGCTGGTTGGCTCGTAGCAACAGCACATTAATAAATCATGGCACTTCAGACACCAGGGATAGCAACAACAAGCCCCGACGCAACAGACATAAGCGTCGGAATAATGGTGATAACAACGAAGACACGGCCGTCAATGCTGGATTCAGTGGCTCCAAATCCGGTCAACAGAAAAAGCCATATAAAAGAAACAATCCGGGCTCGTCCAGTCTGGACCGCATACTCGATTGTTCATGCCAAATCCCCGGCACCCCCGATAAACCAGACAAGCACACCAATAGAGAATGTTGGGTATTTAAACAGGCCAACAAGTTAAATACCGAAAACAAGGAAAAGGGGTCGAATAGTGATGACGATGAGGAGCCCCGATCGCCGAACATTGGAGGACAGAAGAAATTTCCTCCCCAAGTGAAAACGGTAAATATGATATATGCCACCCACATTCCCAAGCGGGAGTGGAAGCGCGCACTAAGGGACGTCTACACGATGGAGCCAGTCGCCCCAAAGTTGAACCCATGGTCTTCCTGTCCAATCACCTTTAATCGCCGGGACCATCCGACCAGTATCCGTCATGGCGGCTCAGCCGCACTGGTCCTTGACCCTATCATCGATGGATTACACCTTACACGAGTCCTTATGGATGGTGGAACCAGCCTGAACCTGCTCTATCAGGATACAGTGCGCAAAATGGGCATCATATCATGCTTAGTCGACCACGTTTAAAGGTGTCATACCAGGTGTAGAAGCCTGTTGCACAGGCTCAATCACAATGGAAGTGGTCTTCCAGGTTAATCTTCCAGGATAACTTCCGAAGCGAGGAGTTAATCTTCGATATCGTCCCCTTCCGCAGTGGTTATCATGCACTGCTAGGACGAACCACATTCGCTTGATTCAATCCGGTGCCACACTATGCCTATCTCAACCTCAAGATGCCCGGACCTCACGGTGTTATAACAGTCAATGGAAATACAGAGCGCTCTCTCTGTATGGAAGAGCACATTGCAGCCCTTGCAGCTGAAGTACTGAGCAACCTCCTTAGGCAGACCTCCAATTCGGCGATAAAGCCCTCGGACACCGTCAAGTGAGTCCGGAGTACTCTACAAAAGGATCGTCCGGCCTGTCCAGAGCTCGTCTAGCAATTAGGCCTCCATCCTAGTCCCAGTCAATCGGTGAAGTTTGTGCCGCGCGTACAGAATTACGCACTCAAAATACCATGGGCACAAATGGAGGCACATCTAGACAGCGGTCCACAATGCGGCTCAACCGCCCCAGATTAGCATACCTTCACCTTTTTCTTTCTTTCAGGTTCTTCTCTTCATGAGGCTCTTCTGGTAACCTGATCATTGGACCCATCGCGGGACGGATATATCAAGGAATCAAGGAGCTTTGATATACAAGGGAATCCCCATGTGGTCTCTACTAACGATCGTTATACCTATTTTGCATACCCACATGTTGCTCGCTCTTGGTAAAGGCATGTCAAATAGCCCTACTTTCTTATAGCACTACTTGTATACATACGCCTTGACGTATCATTCAAATAACAATTGAAAACAATTTACAGCGTCAGCTTATTATTTCATTCATTTTCCTTGACTGTGTATATTTTCCAAAATTGCAACCGTACATTCTGGTATGTTTATTCGCCAGGGGGTTCAGGGTACCCCATAACACGGCAGGTAAGTCCGAACACTTTTGATAGTGCGGCACCCCGAACTTATAGCATTATATGCATCCGCTCCGAATCATGTCTTTGGTAGAATGTTGGGTTTGCCCGGCTCCCATATTTTGCTACCTTACGTTCCGCTATATCGGCTAAGGCGGCTCAGGGAGAACTACTACGATTGTGTCCCGGTTCTTCCGGACGAGCACCTCACTAGAGAAAGCCGAAAACTGACTCTCATGATGCGGCGGGAGCTGGTCGCTGTTCGAGAGGTTACAAATCCTTAAAGATTTTTTCCGCTTTATGCAAGGAATCGGTCTTTCTCCGGTTTAGGCGTGTATAGCGCCCCAAGTTCGGCCTTCCGAATACCAGGGGCTACACCAAAATTTAAAATTGTAGAACTTTTATGGCTAAGTGAGGGTGATAAAGCTTTATAAGTCCGATTGCCTTGTTCGTTGCCCTAAACACCTCCTTAAAGGACCAAAAATTTGGATAAAGAGTGTTTAGATTTATCCCGAACACCACTATGCTCGTTACACGGGGGGCAGAAGCCGACGACTTGCCAACTCTCAGATTTTGTAAACGGCCGCACACAAGGTAAAATTTTAAATCAACAAGAAGTATATTGCACAAATGAACTTGTTTCATATTATAGGAAAAACTGAATGTATTCGTTCAAAGATTACATCCTTTGTACATTGCTCCACCATGAGGCGGGGGCCCTTCAGGACGTTGTCATAATATTTTTCGGGCCGGCGGTGCTCCTTGCCCTCCGGTGGCCCCTCGGTCATCTGCTTTTCAGCATCCATCTTTGCCCAGTGCACTTTTGCGCGAGCGAAGGCCATCCGCGCACCTTCAATGCAAACCGACCGCTTTATGACCTCCAGTCGGGGGCAGGCACTCACGAGCCGCTTCACGACACCGAAGTAGCTACTCGGGATTGGCTGGGCAGGACATAGCCGGACTATGAGGTCCTTCATGGCCAGTTCGGCTGCCTTGTGCAGCTCGACCAGTTGCTTCAGCTGGTCGCTCAAGGGCATCGGATGTTCCGTCCCAATATATTGAGACCAGAACAGCTTCTCCATTGAGCTCCCTTCTTTGGCTTGGTAGAACTCCGCGGCATCAGATATGCTGCGCGGCAGATCCGCAAATGCTCCTGGAGAACTCCAAATTCGGGTAAGTAAAAGGAATGTCTCCCTCACATGCTTGCTTTGCATAATGAATGCCTTATCCATCACAATCTTCTTGGCTCCCTGGATCTCCTGAAGGGCCTTTTGGGCTTCGGCCTTGGCGCCTTGCACGCTCTGGAGGGCCTTAGCAAGCTCGGACTCTTGAGTCTTAGAGTCACACTCCAAGGACTCGTATTTCTAGACGAAATCCCGGAGCTCTTGCTAGACCTCGTTGACCAGGGCTTCTTGATTCTCGCACTCGGTGCGTTCCTTGGCCGCTCTGTCTTCGGCCTCGGCCAGCGCCTTCTTCAGGGCCGCCACTTCGGTTGTGGCCCCTATAAAAGTTCATGACGCTTCTATCAAGTAAAAACCATCTATCCTTTATAAATATATAGATGAGGCATTGCGTACCTTGACTTTCGTCGAGCTGCCTCTTCATGAGGCCGAGCTCTACCTCGGTCTGCTTCAGGTCCTGCTTTAGTCCAGAGACCTCCGCACTACAAGCGGCAGCGGCCAGCAGCTACGCCTGGTTATTTACATAGACATCTTATGATTAGACTCCTGATTATTTGATCCTCTGTTTGGCTTTTCTTTCCGAACACTAAACAGCGCATCAGGGGCTACTGTCTACACTGTGATATTCACTCACAATTTTATTACTTACCTCAAAGCCTGTTAGAAGGCTAGCGCGGGCTTCGGTCAATCCGCTTTTGGCGGACTAAACTTTCTCAATCACCGTACTCATAAGAGTACGGTGTTGTTCATCAATGGAAGCGCCACGAAGCGTGTCCAACAAACTGTCCGATGCCTCTGGATGGACAGAGGTCATCGGTACAGGCGGCTCGCCCCCTTTAGGGAGAGGTTGCTTGCCTGAATCCGGAACCACTTGGGTTTCCGGAGCCATATTCGGTTGGGGGCCAAACTAGCTGCGGTCCCCATTATTGGAGTCTGTCGGGGTCTTTCTCCCCATGTGTTCGGCGACCGGGATTTCGCCTGAAGGCGTCTCCGGAACTATCTCCCCTTGGCCTGGTATCCTTCAGGACAACACCTCGGTGTTGTCCGCGTCCTTGGGGGAGGAGGCCGTTGGAAGCGAATTGTTGTTCATCACCGCCGGGTCCAGAGACCCCTCCGAAGAGTTGGATATCTTGATGTTGTATTTGGCCGGGCTGTATATGCACGTTTTGCATGATGAGAAGCGATACAGCAAATGTACAGGAAATACTATCGTGTTCGGATACTTACGACTTGGCCAGGGGCTTGACCCTGGGTTGCCACTCCTCGCCGCTGTAGGTGGGTGCGGTGGAATAGTCCGTAGGAAGGTTTTCCCCTTCTTGGACACCTTGGCATTCCCCTGCGGGGTGGCCTTCCTCTTCTTTCTCCCCCCTGTAGGGTGGGTGGATTTCCTCTTCCTCCTCCTCGTCTCCGGAGGAGGAATGTGACTTGGTGTCTTCGAACGTCGTGTCCGATATCACCTTGCGCCGGAGACCATCTCTAGTCCCCGCGGCCGTCTTCTTGGCCTTCTTCTCCGGCACATCATAGGGCGCCGGAAATAGCATCTTCGTTAGAAGTGGCGATTCTGGATCTTCAGGAAGCGGAGCCGGACAATTAATCTGCTTCGCTACGGTTACCCAGGCCTAAAATATTGGCATGGAGGCTTAGGTTCCTCCCTCGTATGTGCTAGTAAAAGACATATCTTGTGAATATGAAAACTTACCAGATTGGCTTGGCGTCTTTCTCTGAGCCTGCGATCTTCGGTTGTGGGCGGTGGTACCTCATTGGCCTTGAACATCACCTTCCAAATGTCCTCGTGCATCGTGCCGAAGAGCTCTCGTAGCGTCAGGTGTATGGACGGGTCGAACTCCCACAGATTGCAAGCCCGTCTCTGCAACGGAAGAATCCGGCGGAAGAGCATAACCTGGACCATGTTGACCAGCTTGATTTTCTTGCTGATCATATTTTTGACGCACGTCTGAAGTCCGGTTAGTTCTTCCGTTGATCCCCAGGCTGCGACCTTCTCTTTCCAAGAGGTACGCCGCATGGGGATGTCGGATCGGAATTCTGCGGTCGCCGCCTAGTTGGCGTTGTGCGGCTCGGTGATGTAGAACCACCCTGATTGCCCCCCCCCCCTTCATGGTTTCCACAAAAGAGCCTTCGGGCCAGGTGACATTGGGCATCTTTCCCACCATGGTGCCTCCGCACTCCGCTTGTTGGCTGCTCACCACCTTTGGCTTCACATTGAAGGTCTTCAGCCATAGGCCGAAGTGAGGTGGGATGCAGAGAAAGGCCTTGCACACGCCGATAAACGCCGAGATGTTGAGAATGGAGTTGGGGGCCAAATCATGGAAGTCCAGCCCATAATAGAACATTAGTCCATGGATGAACGGGTGGAGGGGAAATCCCAGCCCGTGGACAAAATGGGGTAGGAACACTACCCTTTCCTGGGGCTTCGGGGTAGGGATGATCTGCCCTTCGGCCGGAAGTCGATGCGCGATGTCTGCGGACAAGTATCCAGCCTCCCGAAGCTTCTTAATGTCCTCCTTCTTGATGGAAGAGGCCATCCACTTGCCTCCCGCTCTGGACATGTTCGTAATGATTTTGCGGAGAAGGTGAGGGCTTGGGCGCTGGAGCTCGAGAATGGATGAGCAGAGGAAGAAGAAGGTGTGGGTGAAAAAGGGGAGTCCTTATCTCTCTGTAAAGGAGGCAGAAGTCATGCGCCTCCTCACTTGCCCTAAAAACTCGCTTATACCCCAAGTGCCATGTTGATGGCATGGTCGGGTTACCCACACCCATATTGATGAGAATCCCGTGATAAGGGGACACGATCTCCACTTCGACAAGATGTGCTAATAAAACTGCCTCGCAATATGTGCAGTAACAGGTTGAGAAAAACGGTTTGAATAATGACCAGGCTGCAGCATCATGTCATGCTATGGAAAAAATTGTCAGCAGATTAGACTCGTGAACTATTGTACTCTCTACGGTGGTATGTGGAATTTTTTTTTGCAGAGCCGGACACGATTCTTGTGTTCAGGATCTATTTTGGAGTATTTGGAGAAGGAACCTGCCTTGCAATGCCGAAGACAATCTATGCGCCGGACTTATCATCATTGAAGCCTGGTTCAGGGGCTACTAAGGGAGTCCTGGATTAGGGAGTACTCAGACAGCCGGACTATATGCTTATGTCGGACTGTTGAACTATGAAGATACAAGATTGAAGACTTCGTCCCGTGTCCGGGTGGAACTCTCCTACCTAGTGCGCAAAAGATGTCGTGGGAAACCACGACCACCTATGGGACCAGCACGACCCCTTGCTGGTGGTGGTGTCAAAATCGACGGATCTCGGGCAGGGGGTCCCGAACTGTGCGTCTAAGGCTAATGGTAACAGGAGGCGGGGGATTCGATGTTTGCCCAGGTTCGGGCCTTCTCTATGGAGGTAATACCCTACTTCTTGCTTGATTGATCTGGATGATATGAGTATTACAAGAGTTGATCTACCACGAGATCGTAGAGGCTAACCCTAGAAGCTAGCCTATGATTATGATTGTCGTTCTTGTCCTACGGACTAAACCCTTCGGTTTATATAGACACCAAGGGGCTAGGGTTACACAGAGTCGGTTATAGAGAAGGGAATCTACATATCTGAATCGCCAAGCTTGCCTTCCACACAAGCTTGCCTTCCACGCGAAGGAGAGTTCCATCCGGACACGGGACGAAGTATTCAATCTTGTATCTTCATAGTCCAATAGTCTGGTCAAAGCATATAGTCCGGTTGTCCGGATACCCCCTTATCTAGGACTCCCTCAGTAGCCCCCGAACCACGCTTCAATGACGATGAGTTCGGCGCGCAGATTGTCTTTGGCGTTGCAAGGCGGGTTCTTCTCCAAATCCGGCACACCCATTGTAGCGAACAGTGTCCGGCCTCCCAGTAAGGATGTACTCCTTGGCTGTTATGCTTCAATAATGGCCATCTCCACGTGTCGAGTGAAGACGAGGGGACGGGGCATTTTTACATTTGCCACCCTAAGCTTGTAGGCAAGCCGTCTATTTGAAGAGACGGGGTCCTCAGATCCAGATCACACCACCTTCTCCCGAGCAAGCACTCCGTAGAGCGCGTCCAAAAGAGGCCATCCCATCATGTCCGGTCGTCGCAGCCCTGCCCGTCGCTCCCCTAGATCTAAACCAGGGGATTGGGAAAAGTGTTCCATCCCTCACAGTCGCCTAATAAAGCTGCAGACCAAAGGGTTCCTTCCGCCCGCATACATGGTCCCCGTCTGATCCGGACTAGCCACCTATAATGGCGGGGAGCAAGCGGAGAGATTCCTTAACCCATCTCGGGGGAGCGAGTATGCCTTGTACCATATCTGCTAAGAGGCTTCGGGTTTCCAATCCACTCATTCCTCCGCGGGCTCTTGGAGTTCTACGGTCTCCAGTTGCATAATCTTACCCCCGCCTACATACTGCACATCGCGGGTTAGTTGCCCTCTGCGAGCTGTTCCTGGGCTGTGAAGCTCATTTCAAGTTATGGAAGAGGTTATTCTGCCTCGTCCCCCGCAACCAGGAGGGATCTACATACCAAGTGGGCAGAGCCGAAATATGACGCATCGCCTAGACCGGATACATGCCCGGTACTCCAAAGAAGGCGTCCGAAGACTGGCCCTCGGAGTGGTTTTATGTCGATGACGTTCCCCTTCTGGACCCAGTCCGGACAGGCCTTCCTGAGTTTACCAATGCTCCACTGAAGAAACGCCAAAGTTGGTTCCCTCAGAGCCCCAGGAGGAAGATAACAAAGAAGTCCTCTATCTAATGAGCCGGATAAAAACCCTGGCCAAATCAGGATTGACAAAATCGAAGTTCTGTCAATATGCGTAATAAGGGGAGTGCATCCACTTCAATATAGGGGAAAACCCATGTGGCACTACAATGGAGAAGACGATGCCTCCCGCTGCGGTTGCAAAGGTCCGGACTCCGCCACATCTTTGGCGAAGATATGTCCGATTTGTACAAAGGAGAAGAAGAGGAGTTCCTTCGCATTAAACCGCGGGACGGGTTCTCCATGTATAACCCCCGAAGCTGGGTAAGCTGTCATCTTTAGTCGACTCTTTCCATTCTCACCTTCCTTGTCACAATTATCTACCTTGCCGTTCCAAAATAGGAACTAAGGAAGGCCGTGAAACAGTTCAACAGCCCCTCTCCGTAGCTAGAGGATCCCCGCCGGGCTCTCGATCCTGGACTTGAAGAAGATCCGGACATATCCGTTGAATTTGCCAACGGGACTTTCTACCAGGCAAGCAGTGGCGACTCTTTAGTGGCCATCATCGCGGATTATCCCGGACTGCTTCCTGTGTCGCATGTAAGTAATGTAGGGGTCCCAACCTTCCGAAAGGATTCCTTTGTTTTGTTGTACCTTATGCTCACATGCCGTATTTTTATAGAAACGGCAGTTGGGACGCCGCGCGGAACCCGCGGGGGCCTCTCAGCAAGAGGCGCCTAGACAAGGTAGGCTTAAAGGGAAGGCGGTTAGGAGCGAGACGCAGGCGCAGAGGTATTCATTAAACTTGCCCCATGGTTATTTGGTCTTTTGTCGAGACATGACGACTTTAATTATGTCCTGGCAGGAAACACCGGACTATATCCGGGGACCCTACCGGCCATGCCTCCAGTAGCTGGATTCCTGAACCAGATTCACGGGCGGAGGTTGATGTGGGGACAGCACCGAACTGTCCTCCTGCGAAGGATACGGATAGGCTTTCCGCCACAAATTCTAATGTGGAGAGTGCCGTGAATCACCGGTGCTGATGGGTCGTACTTGGCGGTGGTATTTTTTTTGAAGAGGCGTTTAATGCCATCAATTCCGGACACACATATATCCGCGCTGCTCAAGATGGACTTGCCAGAGCAACGGACCAGTATGTGAAGGATATACGGGTAAAAAATTTAATACGTATGTGTAGTAGTAGCCCCTGAGACTTGAAACAGTTGGCACAACTGATTTAAGGATCATTAAATGCGTAGGTTCTTGTAGAGAAGAATTCCTAGTTGTCTCAAGAGATAGAGGAATGTAAGGCCCAAATGAAGGCCAATCTTGCCGAACAAGAGGAATCCAAAAAGGCCTCTTCTGGTAATAATTCCCTTCTACCAGTTTGTTTGTTCGGCATGTTTTATAAATCTGACGAAAGATTCGGCAGACGTTCCCAGAGGAAATCTGAAGACTGTGGGAGATAATGAGATGCACCTGCTAAGTAAGCTGAAGGCGGGCAAACGCATGCTCACGCAGTCTATCCAGGAGAAAAATAAGCTCCAAGATGCTAATATCCGACTGAGCGTCGAGTTGAAAGATGTGCGGGCTCAGCTCGCGGACTCCGTGAAGGAGAACAAGAGGCTTCGACGCGGCATTTATAGTAAGTGCTTGAAACGAGCTACAAAACAGTTCGGCGAGGAAGCGAATTAACAGAGTTTTGTCTGCAGGTATGTTGATGAGCCGTCCAGGAGAGGAGATGCCCGGATCCGTAGGCGATATGCTGCAAGATCTTTCACAACTGCACGAACGAGCTCGGCAGTTGATGTAGGATATTGCCCAGGCGTTGTGGCCATCCGCTTCCCTGCCAGGAGGCATGAGCGAACTTATAGAGATGCTCAAGGGAGCACGGTGGCGCTTTCGGTTATGGAAGATATCAGCCTGCCGGCAAGGTGCGAGAGAAGCTTGGCCCATGGTGAAGACGCGGTACGCCAAGGCTGACCCCAACCATATGGCCGAAGTCGGACCGATGGGGTCAGATGGACAAGAGATACCCGTTAGTCTGGTATATGACCAAGTAGTGTTAGCTGCAAAGTATTCCCAACATGATTGTAAGCTAGACAGCATGTTGGATGGTATATAGGAAGAGTACAGCCAGTCTAAATGACTATGTAATTTGAATGGGCTTATGTACTCCCTAGCCGGATTGAAAATCATTTGTCATGGCGGACCTTTTTGCGTCAGCCCCCAGACCCGACAGTCTGGGGTGTATCCGAATACCCGCACAGTTATAAAAAACCGGGGTATGCGTGGAAACCAGCCGTATGTTATATTACATGGATAGTAAGAAACATCTTCCAGAGAGAATAGTTCCGTTAGGGGTTCCTTTCTCTGGGTGCGCATGCATTGATGTGCATGTCCGGACTGCGAACATAAGCGCAGGAAACAAAACATCTGGGAATTTACGTTGTAATGAACGAGAACATCTTTTGTTCACCGATCGAATATTCCCTTAAGAATGCTAGCTTTCGGCTTCACCCAGTCTGAGGTACACATCCGGCTCAACCGGCAGTAACAATCGCAGAGGTGCTCCCCTTATGCCCTAGCCGAATTAACGGGAACGTAGGACATAAATACAAGAGCCAGGCAACCTAGCATGGCCAAAACTTAAGTCATATCGATGCATATGATGGTGAAGAAAAGGCACATATGGAAGGAAAGATGCATATGTGGCTGGCAAGGAGCCATTAAAGTAGTTATATTTAGCTTCTGAATAGGAAGCCCCCAGGTATAGTGTGCATGCATAGTGCGGCCGGAGTCATCAGGACATCCGTACAGATCTAAGGCTCTATGTTAAAAAAGGGAAGAGAGGGCGAGAAAGGAAGAAAGAGAACATAATTGAAGAGGCGGAGTTATGGAGACGAACACTGAGTTCGGCACTAGGCGTAGAATCTCCGGAGTCTGGCCGCGTTCCATGGGTCAGTTCGAGTCTGTTATCAGATGTACTACGCAGATGGTATGATCCTCCGGTGAGAACTTTATCAATGATGAAGGGACCCTCCCACTTGGGTTTGAGCTTGTCCTTCTTCTTCTCAGGGAGGCGTAGAATGAGTTTGCCAATGTTAAAAGTTTTGGCCCATACTTCTCTGCTTTGATACCTTCGAGCCTGTTACAGATAGAATGTTGAACGGGCTTTAGCGACATCATGCTCCTCTTCCAAAGCATCTAAGTTGTCCTGCCGATCTAGCTCGGCTTCCTTCTCTTCATACATGCGCACGCGAGGTGAGTGATGGATTATGTCGTAGGGCAGCACTGCTTCTGCACCGTACACCATAAAAAATGGTCTGTATCTGGTGGTATGATTCAGCGTGGTTCACAGCCCCCAGAGTACGGAGTCGAGTTCCTCGACCCAATGTGTGTCTGATTCCTTCAAGGATCGCACTAGTCTGGGTTTAATGCCGCTCATGATAAGACCATTTGCATGTTTGACTTGACCGTTTGTTTGGGGGTGATAGACAGAGGCGTAGTCGAGCTTAATGCCCATTTTGCCGCACTAGGTTATCACCTCATCGGCTATAAAATTCGAGCCATTGTCAGTGATGATGCTGTGGGGGACAGTGTGACGGTGTACAACCCCTGATATGAAGTCTATCACTGGTCCGGATTCGGCTGTTTTAACTGGATTGGCTTCTATCCATTTGGTGAACTTGTCCACCATGACCAATAAGTATTTTTTCTTATGGCTTCCCCCCTTTAAGGGGTCCCACCATATCCAGCTCCCAGACGGCGAAGGGCAAAGTTATGGGGATTGTTTGGAGAGCGGTAGGGGGCATATGGCTCTGATTGGCAAATAGTTGACAACCAACACAATGTTGGACAAGGTCCTGTGCGTCTGCCCGGGCTGTCGGCCAGTAAAAACCTATCCGAAAGGCCTTGCTTACGAGTGCTCGGGCTGCCGCATGGTGCCCGCCTAGTATGGAATGGATTTTGGCTAAGAGCTGCCGCCCTTCCTCTTCGGAGATGCATCATTGGAGCACTCCGGTGGTGCTCTTCTTGTAGAGCTCTCCTTCATGAACTTTGTAGGCCTTAGAGCATCGCACAATACAACGTGCCTCATTTTGGTCCTCTGGGAGACCTTGTCTATTTAGGTAGGCCAAGAAGGGCTCGGTCCACGGGGCGATGACAAGCATTATTTCGTGGGTCGAATGTGTTATTTCGGTGGCAGAGCCTCCGATTACGTCAGATGGTTCAGAAACTGGGGTTGTGTTTGGAGCCGGACTAGTAGTGCCGGACTCCCCCTCCCATGCCATGGATGGCTTGAACAGCCTTTCTAAGAAGATATTGGGTGGGATGGGGTCGCGTTTAGCACCGATGCGGGCGAGGATATCGGTCGCTTGATTATTTTCTCTGACCACATGGTGGAATTCGAGCCCCTCGAACTGAGCTCACATTTTGAGGATGACATTGCGATAGGCCGCCATTTTCGGGTCCTTGGTATCAAAGTCTCCATTTACCTGAGATATTGTGAGGTTCGAGTCCCCGCACACTTCGAGGCGTTGGATGCCCATGGAGACTGCCATCCGAAGACCATGCAACACAGCCTCATATTCGGCTGCATTGTTGGAGTCTGTGTATAATATTTCGAGTACATATTGGACCGTGTCTCCGGTTGGGGATGTCAGGACAACACCCGCTCCCAATCCGGCCAGCATTTTAGAGCCGTCGAAATGCATGATCCAATTTGAGTACGCGCCGTACTCTTTAGGGAGTTCAGCCTCAGTCCATTCGGGGACAAAGTCAGCTAGTACTTGTGACTTAATGGCCCGCCTTGGTTTGTATGTTATGTCGAAACGGGAGGAGCTCAATAGCCCATTTAGCAAATCGGCCTGTTGCATCGCGGTTATTTATTATGTCATTGAGTGGTACTTCGGAGGCCACCGTGATCGAACACTCCTGAAAGTAGTGTCGTAGTTTCCGGGATACCATGAAGACCGCATACGCTATCTTTTGATAGTGTGGGTACGGAGATTTGCATGGAGTGAGGACATTGGACACATAATATACCAGCTTTTGGAGCGGGAGCTTATGTCCGTCTGCCTCTCGTTCAACGACTAGCACTGCGCTCACAACTTGGTTTGTTGCGGCTATGTATAATAGCATGGGTTCGCCAATGTTTGGTGCTGTTAGGACTGTGTTTGTGGCCAAGAGTGCCTTTATTTCTTCCAGTCCAGACGTGGCCGCATCCGTCCACTCGAAGTGTTCGGTGCATCGAAGAAGGCGATACAGAGGTAGTACCTTTTCTCCTAAGCGGGAGATAAAGCGTCTTAAGGCAGCCACGCATCTAGTAAGTTTTTGGATCTGCTTGAGGTCTGTTGGGATAGCCAACTGTGACAGAGCTCGGATTTTTTCCGTATTTTCTTCAATTCCTCTATTGGAAACGATGAAGTCGAGCAATTTCCCGGAGGGTACCCCAAAGACACTTTTCTCCGGGTTGAGCTTGATGTTGTATGTTCGGAGGTTGTCGAACATAAGCCTCAAGTCATCTATTAAAGTTTCAACGTGTCTTGTTTTGATGACCACGTCGTCTACATAGGCCTCTACTGTCTTGCCGATTTGTTTTTCCAGGCATGTCTGAATCATGCATTGATAGGTTTGCGCCGGCGTTTTTGAGCCCGAAAGGCATGGTCTTAAAACAGAAAGGGTCATATGGTGTAATGAAGGTTGTTGTGGCCTGGTCGGACTCCGCCATCTTGATCGGATGGTATCCGAAGTATGCGTCGAGGAAGCACAATGAGTCATGTCCTGCTGTGGCGTCGATGATTTGGTCAATGCGGGGGAGGGGGAAGGGATCCTTAGGGCAAGCTTTATTGAGGTCCTTGAAATCGACACATAAGCGCCAGGATTTGTCATTCTTTGGTACCATTACCAAGTTTGCTAGCCAATCCGGATGTTTGATGTCTCTGATGAATCCGGCCTCGAGTAGCTTGGCTAGCTCCTCTCCCATGGCTTGCCACTTAGGCTTTGAGAAGTGCCTAAGAGTCTGCTTGACTGGCTTGTATCCTTTCAGTATATTGAGGTTGTGTTTGGCCAGCCTGCATGGGATGCCCGGCATGTCTGAAGGGTACCAGGCGAACATATCCCAATTCTCACGCAGGAGATCTCGCAGTGCGACGTCAATTGTGGGGTTCAACTGTGTTCCAATGGAAGCTGTCTTTGTAGGGTCCGTTGGGTGGACCTGGAATTTGACTATCTTGTCCGCGGGTTTGAAGGAGGTGGATTTAGATCGCTTGTCGAGTATCACGTCGTCTCTATCCACTGGTGCTCGCAGTGTTGTTAGTTCTTCATCCGCGAGGGCTTCTGATAATGCTTCCAGGGCAAGGGCGGCAGTTTTATTTTCGACGCGGAGTGCGATGTCCGGATCACTAGCTAGAGTGATGATTCCATTGGGCCCGGGCATTTTGAGCTTCATGTACCCGTAATGGGGTATAGCCTGGAAACTCGTGAATGCGTCCCGCCCCAAGAGGGCGTGGTATCCGCTGCTAAACTGGGCCACTTGGAATGTAATTTCTTTGGACCTGTAATTCTCCTGCGTGCCGAATACCACATACAGTGTGATTTTCCCCACGCATCGCGCATCCCGACTAGGGATGATTCCCCTGAATGTTGTGTTGCTTTGCTCAATGCAGTTCCTGTCAATTTCCATCTTGTTAAGGGTTTCCTCGTAGATGAGGTTTAGCCCGCTTCCGCCGTCCCTGAGCACTTTAGTGAGCCTGAAGCCGTCCATGATTGGACTAAGGACCAAAGCGGCTGGTGCTCGGACTATTCAGAACTGAGGTTTGTCACTGGCATTGTAGGTTATAGCCGTGTCGTTCCATGGGTTTATTGTTGCCACGTGGCAAACTTCGGCGAGACTGCGCTGAGCTCGCTTGCGCCTATTATTGGAGGCGAAAGTCTCGAAAACTGTAAATACCGTATTGTTGTTTCTGGCGGGTTGTTGTTCTGCTATATGTTCTAAGAGGAGATCCTCGCCGCTCTTTGCTACCTGCCAGAGTATCCAACATGCCCTAAGGCTATGAGTTGGTCTAGTATCCGTTGTGGTGTGAATTTTGCACGGTCCATTGAGCCATTCTTCCAATACGGTTCTGAGCCTTGTATCAGGCTTTGGCTTTTTGGTAATTGAATCGGGTAACTTACGAGAGCTTGCCCTTTTAGATCGGACAAAGGGTTTAGTGAGAGACGGATTGTCCCAGAAGTTCGTTTGGGTTTTCCAGGCGCTTTCCATCGCGCAGTACTTCTGCACTATGGCTGCTAAGTCAGCGAAGTGTACTATGTGACAGCGAATTATAGCATTGAGGATCCCTTTGTCCGTGCAATTGTTGCAGAAGAGGGAGATTGCGTCTTCCTCGTGACAGCCCTAAACCCTGTTTAACACAAGGAGGAATCTGGCCCAGTAATGATGTACTGTCTCTTGTGGCTCTTGTCTAATTTGTTGAATATTGTATAAATCTGGGTGGGTGGGTGGTTTGAATCTAAATCCTGACCCAATCTGAGACCCAAGGGAAAGGAAGTTCTCGAGCTTAACGACTCAGTCTCTGGGATGTTGCCCAATTCGTTTGACCCGTCACCCGATCCTAAGTTCGGGGTATGGGTCGTGTCCTCCTGCGAGCAGGTGTCCGGCTCAGAGAGCTCGGAAATCCGGACACAGTTCGTCCTCAAAATAGAGGGAGAATTCGTATGATGCTCCTCCACTACCGCGATCTCGTGGGTGACCAGCGTAGAATAAATCTCCCTTTGGTCGGGTTTAAGACCGATCCGATCATAGTTTGTAGCGCCCCCCAGGACGGTGATGCGATCCAAGAGCTCATTAAGGGAAGAGAGCTCCATTGGATCCATCTATTCGGCGAGTTCTGAACTGACATGGAGGCTGTTTTTGATGACCTAAGAGGTCATTATCGGTGCGACAGCCGATCGGGCGGTCATGATGAAGCCGCCCAGACAGAGAGTTTGGCCTTGGGCCAGTGCTCCTTCAGAGGTGATGTTCTCCCTGACAACGAGCGGGGCCATCAAGCCTTGCTACGACGACACAGAGGAACTCTCAATGAAAGCACCAGTGTCTGTGTCAAAACCGGCGGATCTCGGGTAGGGGGTCCCGAACTGTGCGTCTAAGGCTAATGGTAACAGGAGACTAGGAACACGATGTTTAACCAGGTTTGTGTCCTCTCGATGGAGGTAATACCCTACTTACTGCTTGATTGATCTTGATGATACGAGTATTACAAGAGTTGATCTACCACGAGATCAGAGAGGCTAAACCCTAGAAGCTAGCCTATGGTATGATTGTTGTTGTGTCCTACGGACTAGACCCTCCGGTTTATATAGACATCGGAGGGGGCTAGGTTACACGGAGTCGGTTTACAGAGAAGGAGATCTACATCCGAATCACCAAGCTTGCCTTCCACGCCAAGGAGAGTTCCATCCCGACACGGGACGAAGTCTTCAATCTTGTATCTTCATAGTCCAACAGTCCGGTCAAAGCATATAGTCCGGATATCCGGATACCCCCTTATTCAGGACTCCCTCAGCCAGCACGGGCGCGACCAAATCAAGTCTTTGACGGCGCCTCGATGGCCTCTTCTGATGCTCAGGTACGTCCAGGCCAATGGTGAATCCCGGAGGGTGGGTAGAGAGGAGACGTGTGCATCGCCGAGCAACACCGTGGAAACCTCCTCCGGCCCGACGGGCTCGGCGGCCCCAACGTCGACAAGCCCACTCTTGGTGCTGACGGGCTCCTACCTTTCAAGGTTGGCTACCTTGCCTTCAGCCATGAGTTACAGCAAGTCTGTTGGCCGTCCGTCCACACGTACAAGCCAGAGATACCTGAGAAATAGGACGAAAGGTTGAACCCAGCAGAGTTGCTAAGCATCTACACCATCATTGTTCAAGCCGCCAGGGAAGAGATGAGAAGGTGTTAGCCAACTACTTCCCGTTAGCACTCAAATCCAACGATAGGTCCTAGCTGATGCATCTGCCGGAGAACTCCATTTTGTCCTGGGCAGATCTGTGCCATGAGTTCATCGGCGCTTTCACCAGTGGCTACCAGGAGTCGGGCTACCCTGGCAATCTGCAGCTTCTCCAGCAGAAGGAAGGGGAAACCCTCCGTAAGTATTTGCAAAGGTTGAGTAAAGTTCATAGGAATATTCCGAATATCCCTCCACCAGCCGTGATAGCTGCCTTCCAGTCCAATGTGCACAACCGACAAATTTATGCGAACATGAACGTGCGGTTGCCCAAGACTATGAAGGAGATGTACACCCTAGTGGATAAGTGTGCCCGGATGGAGGAAGGGAGAAAATTGCCTGGAGAGGAAGATTGCATTGATGCTGATTCAGAGGATGATAATGAATCCACCAGTCAGAAGAAGCCTAAGAAGCACAGTAAGAAGTGAAGGGATAAAGCAGTGTTGATCGTTGAAGGGTTTGGCACCACTAGTACCGACAAGATCGCCAAGACTGAGGCCTCCGGCAAGGAGGTTGCCGTGTGCGCCGATTGCCGTGAAGCTACAGCTGCCGAGAAGGCCGGGAAGGATGATGGGCCATACTGTAAATCCACCGGACCAAGGGCCATGACCTTCAGGAATGCTATCAGGTCGAGCAGTTGGTCAAGAGACAGAGAGCAGAATATGAGAAGCAAGATAAGGAAAAGGGTCAGAATGTCACTGGTGGTAATGGCCGAGGCGATGGAGCAAAGTGCCCGGGCAAGCCCTTTTGAATAAAGGGAAACCAGCCGGCGGCCAAGAAAGGAAGTCTGTGGTGATGAGAGTGATAAGGGGGATCAAGAGGAAACCAGTGAGCAGGAGTTTCAGAAGACCACGGACGCTTTGTGCGTTGACAAGGTGCATCTTTGCACACCTCCCACTGCCGACTCAAGCGGTGGGCTCGAGAAGTCATTGCCATGGAACCAGCACCGGAGGCCCGGAAGCCGCTCAGATGGTCTCGTACGCCCATCATCTTCGACGAAGAGGATCATCCTAGCCGCACCACTGTGGTAGGATGCTTGCCTTTTTTGGTTTCTCCAATAATTCACAACCTCAAGGTTACAAAGATGTTGGTGGACGGTGGGGCCGGACTGAATCTGATTTCCCCGGCAAGGAATCACCCCAAGAATGGATTATGTATTTTGATGGTGCTTTTTCCCTGCAAGGTGCGGGGGCTGGCGTGCTTCTTGTTGCCCCCACAGGGGAGCACATGAAGTACGTCATCCAGATGCATTTTGCATGAGAAGAAGCCACCAACAATACAGCAGAGTATGAAGGGCTCCTTGTCGGACTCAGGATTATAGCAGAATTGGGAATTAAGAAGCTGATCGTTCGAGCAGACTCACAGTTGGTGGTGAGGCAAGTTAACAAGGATTATCAAAGTCCATTGATGGAGGCATACATCAAGGAAGTGAGAAGATTGGAGGAGCACTTTGATGGATTGCAAACAGAGCATGTGACCCGTGTGGGAAACAACTCCTCACAGCCTGTCGGACCACCCCCTCCTGCCGAGTCCATGGACCCCACGCACGAGGACAGTGCTCCCGCAGCAGAGGAGGTGCCGCTAGACCTTGTTGCTGAGCCACATGCTCCAACTTGGGTAAGGCACATTGTTTGCTTCCCCCAAACCGGAGAGCTTCCCGGCGATCAAGACGAAGCTGAAAGAGTAGCTTGGAGGGCCAGTATGTATCAATTTGTCAATGACACTCTGTATAGAAGGAGGCCCAATGGTGTGAAATTGAAGTGTGTCCGCCGGGAAGAAGGAAAGGAACTGCTGGCTGAGATACACAAAGGAATGTGCGGCTCCCACATTGGATCAAGGGCATTAGTTGGGAAAGCATTCCGGCAGGATTCTATTGGCCAACAACCCTCCAAGATGCGGTCGAGCTAGTCACTAAGTGTGGAGCCTGCCAGTTCCATTCCAAGAAAACCCACCAGCCTGCCCAAGCACTTCAGACAATCCCTCTATCATGGCAATTTTCGGTCTGGGGGCTCGATATCCTCAACCCCTTCCCCCGAGCAATCGGGGGCTTTGAATTCTTGTTCGTTTCCATCAACAAGTTTACAAAGTGGCTGTAAGTGACTGCCGTTGGAGAGGTGACTGCTCAGTCAACTATCAAGTTCTTGAAAGATCTGGTGTGTCATTTTGGAGTTCCAGCATGGGTCATCACAGACAACGACACCCAGTTCACGAGCCACACCTTCGTGCAATATGTTCATGCCCTCGGATGCAAGATCTCATTCGCCTTTGTGGCACACCCCCAGAGCAATGGACAAGCTGAGAGGGCGAACGCTCAAGTGCTATGCAGACTCAAGACAAGAACCTTTGATACACTGCAGAAGCCCGGCGGGCGGTGGAATGAGGAGTTGTCGATAGTTCTCTGGTCCCTCAGAACAACACCAAACCGAGCTACCGGGCAGACTCCCTTCTCCCTGGTCTACGGGGAAGAAGTAGTTATCCCCACGGAACTCATTTATGGGTCACCTCGAGTACTTGCCTATGACGAGATCATGTAAGATCAACACTGGCGTGACAACGCTGTGCTACTTGAGGAGAACCATCTCCGGGTTGCTACACGTGCTGCACGCTATCAGCAAGCCCTGCGTCGCTATCATAGCCGTAGGGTTCACGCCCGGAGTTTTGAGGAAGGTGACCTTGTCCTTAGGCGTGTTCACTCCGCTAAGGGTACACACAAGCTATCACCAAAGTGGGAAGGCCCTTACCGGGTAGTACGAGTCACCAGACCTGGCGCAGTCCATCTGGGGACCGAAGATGGCACTCTGTTGCAAAACTCATGGAATATTGAGCATCTCTGCAAGATCTACCCGTAAGGCGTGAGGCTGTCGGACCCTGCCCGGCAGCCACCCATTTGTACAGGCCTTGCCTCAGTTGCATGTAACCCCTTGTACAAAGTCGGGGCGATGACCCCGTGCGAGAATAAAGAAGCGCTGTAGAGGGGCCCCAACCTAGATTGCATGCATGCATGAGCATTTCAGATTACTGCATAAGCATTTCATGAGCATCTGCACATGCATATAGATAGGATTGCATCCTACATTTATTCTCATCTGCATAAAGTTACAGGTTCTCACCGTGGACTTGGCTTCGACAAAGGGATGAGAAGATTGCCCGGCACTGCGATCCCGAGAAGCCAAATAGATAAGTTCTACCTCTTGTCAATTCGTATTCTGTAAGCTATAACTTATGCATTAGAACACCTCGCCACTCCTTTTAGACTTAGGTGCTGCCGTTCCTGGCCTGAACGCTGCTTCAGTCATGGTGGTTGTAGTTGCCTTTGGTAAAGGGAAGTTGGCGGGGGGCTAGTCCTTCTGTTTGTAACCCAGCAGATAAGGTTCTTGGGCAGACAAAAAGAAGGCCGGCAGGATAGCCTGCCGGGGCAAACTTGTTTATTTACACTAAAGAGGCATCTCACCTCTGCATGGACGTATACATGCATGAGTTCTCGGCAAGGTTTATCTTTTTAATTAATATGATGATACAAGTACAAGCATTACAAAACACAAGCATGGACTTGAGAGAATACATTATTTGAATTAAAATTTGGCGAATGCCTACAAGTCTAAGATTGAAAAAAGATAAGAGCCCTGTAAATTCCTCTCCCTCTTCCTTCTCCCCCAGGATATACGGAGAGAAGAAAGAGGCCAGGAGCAGCACCCAAGACACAATCCACCCTGATCTCGTCAAGGCCTGTCGGGAGCGAGGCCTGACAAGATCGGGAGTGGTGAAGCTGCGAAGGAGGGAAATGGCCGGATGGCGCCCCTGGTCGCCATCGCCGGAGAGCTCCAGAAGCCCCAGCTCGAGCGACAGTGGAGTCATCAACCAAAGCTTAGATGGAAGACTGCTGGAGGAGGTGAAGGCCTCAAGAGAACAGCCCCCTCCCCGGCGACCAGGAGGTCGGTGATGACGGTGCCGGGGAGGAAAGGAGGAACGAGAAGACGAGGCGGCAGGACGTCGGGACGAGACGAACGCGACGATGTAATCATGCTCCGTCCTGATAACCTACCTCCTGCCTTCTCCATCTTCCCTGGCTTCGTCTTCATCAACATCTCGCCAGGGAAGTGCCAAGACCCCCGTCCAGCGCGCCCTCCGAAGAAACGGGGAACGACCAAGGCGGCCAAGGGGAGAGAAGCGCACCGCTCCCCTCCTTGGCAGGCAGGAAGGCGCGCCCCCCATCGACATCAACTCCAACTCCAAGGAGAGGGGCTGTACTAGGATTTCCAATGATCCCTAGCCCCTCACCTTGGACTTGGACCAAGCTCACTCCCCGAGCTCTAGCATCTTCAGGCAGCATTTTCGACCTGAAGCTAAAACCTGGAGGCCAGCCCCAGGCTCCCCTTTCCAGCATACTCAAGATGGATCAAGACAGAAGAAGGAGTGGATATTGTTGGGTGCCTCTATTCCACCCCCGCTCTCCCTTTTGTAGGCACGCGAGAGTGGGCTGGGGGCTGGATCCATGGTGAGTGATCACCACCCTCCTCCACCAGTTCAAGGGAGTCGGGCCCTCGCCATCATGCTCTCCCACGCCACGCGCCTCCGTTACCTACCCCGCGCGATGCATGCGGCATACGTGGCTAAGGATAAGGGTGCGGTGGGAAGAGTAAATTGGCAGTTTCTATCCCATGCGTTAAAGTCATTCACGTGCCATTACTAGAGCGGTCCCATCACCATTGGCCTTTCTCGACGCACGGGAAAACCGGAAACTAGCCCGGAATCAAGACTAATGAAGAAGTGAAGAATATCTCAAGGGACCAGCTTCTCCAGCAGCACTACGTGTGCACTTATTAGGCCCTACCCCAATGATGCTCGGTAGCATGTTCGGGGCAGGCCCGGGGGCTTCTGTCGGTGCAATAGACCCAGGGCCTGTTGACCTAACTGTGCACAGGCACAAGATCAAGAATGGAGCACCAGAACAAGAGACCAAGAGACTCGAAGAACTAGCTAACATGTCAGGAGGAACCGAGACCGAGGCAGAAGGGCCAAATGATACTAAGGAAGAGGCCTCCCTTGCGAGGCGGGCGAGCCCGGCAAGGGGCGAGGCCACTAAGGGAGTCCTGGATTAGGGGGTCCTCGGACAGCCGGACTATATGCTTATGCCGGACTGTTGGACTATGAAGATACAAGATTGAAGACTTCGTCCCGTGTCCGGGTGGGACTCTCCTTTGCGTGGAAGGCAAGCTTGGCAATTCGGATGTGTAGATCTCCTTCTCTGTAACCGACTCTGTATAACCCTAACCCCCTCTAGTGTCTATATAAAATGGAGGGTTTAGTCCGTAGGACAAGAACATTCATAATCATAGGCTAGCTTCTAGGTTTTAGCCTCTACGATCTTGTGGTGCTCTTGTAATACTCATATCATCAAGATCAATCATGGAGGAAGTAGGGTATTACCTCCATAGTGAGGGCCCGAACCTGGGTAAACATTGTGTCCCCCGCCTCCTATTACCATTAGCCTTAGACGCACAGTTCCGGACCCCCTACCCGAGATCCGCCGGTTTTGACACCGACAGCCACCCCCAGAAGAAGTAGACCAAGGCATCCCGGCAGGGCCTGCCGGGACTCACGGAGACTGGATCACCCCATCGACTGCCCCACCTCAACCGACGTTGTGGATCAGTGTGGTGTCAAGATGCGGGATGATTAAGTGGCAGCCATTCGCCACATGGCATCCACTTCCTACCAAGTGAACCCACAAATGACACCCCTCCAAAGACGTGTCAAGCGAGCCGGCATGGAGCTGGCGAATTAGCCCGGCAAGCCTTGCCGGGCAACCAATGACATGACACTAAGCAGCACATTAAATGCACACCGTCAGTCTACAGAGTTAGGTATGATAGCACTGTTTGCTATCATATCATTGTCTAATGACCAATTTGCCACTGTGGTAACCCCTTGGACTATAAAAGGAGGCCCATGGCAATGATTAGAGAGGTTGGAAGCTGAGACCACTCACACCCCCGTACGCGCGTAGTCGCCGTTGCCCCAAAGCGACCCTGTCGGGCAAGCGTACTACGCACCACCACGTCCTTTCCCCCAATCAATCCACCAAAGTAGGAGTAGGGTTTTACGCCTCACGGAGGCCTGAACCTAGGTAAAACTGCCTATGTGATCCCTATCATGCTGCCTTGTGTTGGTCTGCTCTTTGTGCAACGCGACTCCCCCCTGCCGAACCAGCAAGGGGTTGTCCTGATCTCATAGGTGACCGTGGTTTCCCGCGACGGGACCCAACGGGGTAATTTAACTTAATAGCGACCCAAGCAGAGCCTTGTGAGCCAAAAACAAAATGGCATCCCTCGCCCTAGAGGCACTATCCGAAGCCCTCGCGGCTGAAGAACTGACAGCTCTACACACTACAGTCGACAGGGATGATGTGGTTCTTAGTAAAAGACAAAAATCCACGTCATTCAAGCTAGAAGATGAAATAATAATGTTTCAAGTGCACCCAACAGATCCCAACAAAACAGTGTCCATAGGAGCACAGCTGGACCCTGCAGTCGACGATGCATTAAGGACATTCATGTGTGAAAATTGGGACATATTCGCCTGGCACTCCTCGGACATGCCTGGAATCCCATGCAGAAAAGCAGAGCACGGCCTCAACATCCTAATAGGATTTAAGCTAGTAAAAAAGACACTGCACCAATTCTTCGAACCCAAACGACAAGCCATGGGCGAGGAACTTGCAAAATTGCTGGAGCCCGGATTCATCCGTGAGATCAAGCATTCTGAGTGGTTAGCAAATCTGGTAATGGTGCCAAAGAAGGATAAGTCCTAGCAGCTTTGTGTCGATTTCATAGACCTTAACAAGGCCTGCCCTAAGGACCCTTTCCCCCTGCCACGGATAGACCGGATCATCGATGCCACCGCCAGACATGACTCACTTTGTTTCCTTGACGCATACTCCAGATACCACCAGATCAAGATGAAAGTGTCCGACCAGGCGGCAACCGCGTTAATTACCCCTTACGGGCTCTTCTACTTCAACACCATGCCGTTCGGATTGAAAAACACAGGAGCCACATGCCAGCGCATGATTCAAACGTGCCTAGAAAATCAAATTGGCAAAATGGCCAAGGCATATGTGGATGATATGGTTGTCAAAGCCAAACACATAGACCAACTAGTAGACGACCTATGCCAAACCTTTAACAAATTGCAAGCCTATGACATACGGCTCAACCCAGAAAAAATGTATCTTTGGGGTCCCCATCAGAAAGGTGCTTGGATTCATCACCTCTCATAGACGAATCGAGGCCAATCTGGCCCAAATTAGAGCACTATCTCAGCTCGCAATACCAACAGAGCTTAAACACGTTCAGAAGCTGGCAGGATGCATGGCAGCCTTGAGCCGCTTCATATCCCACCTCAGAGAAAAAGCATTGCCACTCTACAAACTGCTCAAAAAGACCAAGAACTTCCAATGGACACACGAAGCAACTGCAGCGCTCGAGGAGATTAAAACACTCCTAGCCGACAACCCTATCCTAACTACACCTAGTATCGGTGAGCCCATGCTTCTATATGTTTTAGCCACCAATCAAGTGATCAGCGCGGTGTTGTGGTGGAACGGGAATCTGAGGGCCATAAATTTCAAGCCCGAAGCTAATCTATTATGTGTCTTAGGTCCTAACACCATCAAAATGCGACACCTGCACAAACAATAGATAGCTTACACAGTCTTCATGCCATCCCAAAAGCTTTGACACTACTTTCAAGAATGTTTGGTCGCAGTGGCATCAGAGGTCCCCTTGAACGATATAATCAATAACAGAGACACCACGGGCCGCATCGCCAAGTGGGCCATCGAGCTCCTCCCCTTCAAGATAACATATAAACCACGTTGAGCCATTAAATCATTGGTGCTAGCTGATTTCATAGCTGAATGGACCAAAGCCGAACTACCCCGGGAGTATACTACATATTCACACCGGACAATGTACTTCGACGGCTCAAAGATGTTAGCCAGACTAGGGGCTGGGGTCATCCTAATATCCCCCACAGGCAACACTATTTGGTACGTCCTACAAATAATGTACATCGACTCCAACAATGCAGCCGAGTACGAAGCACTACTACACAGCCTTCGTATGGCCACAACAATGGGAGTGCAGTGCCTTGAGGTAAGGGGAGATTCAAACCTAGCGATCTCTCAAGTCAACAGAGAATTTGATGCCAAGGACCCCAAGATGGCGGCATACAGAAACGTAGTCCTTCGGATATTGGCCCGATTTGAGGGCCTACAGTTTCACCATGTCATTAGAGACCACAATCAAGCAGCTGACGTCCTCGCTTGTATGGGTGCCAAGCGAGACCCTGTTCCTGAAAACACCTTCCTCGAGCAGCTCTTTAAGACCTGTATGGAGTGGTAGGATGATGTTACCAGCGCACCAACCAACGAGCCGGCTAACAACGCCTCACCAGAAAATGAATCAGACAACCATAACATCGGCGACTCCGTACTCGAGGACACAGCCTCCGCCCATGAAGTCATGGCCGTAATCCCAACCTGGATAGAACCCCTTCTAGCCTATCTCACATAACATTAGCTTCCGGAGGATCAAACCAAAGCACGATGTATAGTTCGGCACTCTAAAGCATAAAAGGTCCATGAAGGCGAACTCCATAAAAAGAGTACCACAAGAGTCCTACAAAGAAGCATCTTCGAAGAGGAGGGGCAGCAGCTCTTGGTAGAGATACACACAGGCATGGGCGGACACAATGCGGCGGCTCAGGCTTTGGTTAGCAAGACTTTCCGGCCAGGTTTCTTCTGGCCTACCGCCCGCGAAGATGCCCGGACATTAGTTCAGCATTGGCGTCGGATGCCAGCTTTTCGCAAATCAAAGCCACATCCCCCCCACAGCCCTTCGGACGATACCGATACCATGGACATTCGCGGTCTAGGGCCTTGACATGGTCGGGCCACTCAAAGGAGGGACAAGCAAAAATAAGTACCTATTGGCCATGGTCGATAAATTCACCAAGTGGATCGAGGTAAGACCGGACATTTCGGCAGAATCCGGACCAGTCGTCGACTTCTTATCGGATGTCGTACAATGTTATGGTGTCCCCCACAACATAATTACCAATAATGGTACCAATTTCACTGCCCAGGAAGTCAAAGACTGGTGCGGCAAAATGGGCATCAAGCTCGATTACGCCTCTGTGTGCCACCCACAGACCAATGGGCAGGTCGAACGAGCCAATGGACTCATTATGAGCAGCATTAAACCTTGCCTAGTTCGATCCCTTGGACAATCAGGCCCCCATCGGGTCAAGGAACTCGATTCCGTACTATGGGGGGTGCGCACTACTCCTAATCGGTCAACCGGATACATACCATTTTTATGGTATACGGTGCGGAAGCATTTCTCCCATGCGACCTTATCCATGACGCGCCTAGAGTGTGCATGTACGAAGAAAAGGAAGTCGGGCTCGATCGGCAGGTCAATCTGGACACTTTGGTAGAAGAACGAGACATAGCTCGGGATCGGTCCGCGTTCTATCAACAGTAAGCACGACGTTACCATAACCGCCAAGTCCGGGTAAATACATACAACGTGGGAAACCTTAACCTTTGACTCCCTAAAAACAGAAGGATAAACTATCACCTAAATGGGAGGGACCATACATCATCGATGAAGTACTTGTAGGAGGAGCATATCGTCTTTGCCGCCCATCTGACAACAGCCTCGAGCCTAACTCATGGAACGCCACTACTGCAGGATGCTGCTAACGCGATACTACGATCACAGACCCTTCGAGAAACTGTGTGTGATGCAATAATCGCAAACGGTGGTGTAAGAGAACCGTCAAAAATGTGCAAAACGTTTGCGATGACGGATGCATCAAACATGGTTCAGATTTTTGTTGCATGTGCGATGCAGGGCATACGGTTTGGTTCAATTAACTGTTTGCGATGAGGAGGAACAAAAGAAATGGGCAGCCAGATGAAGGCGTGTGCAATACACAGCATATGGTTCACTCGGATGAACTATTTGTGATTAGGCAACACAAAACAAACGGTCAGCCATATCAAGGTGTGTGTGCGATATACATCATGCGGTTCACTCGGATGGATTGTTTGTGTTGAGACAAGAGAACATAAATGGTTCAATATAACAAGATGTGTGTGATATGCAGCAAACAGGTCTGTAATCAGAAATGTGTGGGAAGACCGATAACAACACAGACAATTCCTGTTAACAAGCCGTGTGTGTTGTGAACAAACGATTGCTGGTATACAATTGTCAGTGTTGATGAAATCATCACCGACATGTTCCCTTGTTTAGTCTGTGTGCGATGTGATTTGCTCTATCTATAGAGCATCAACATATATACTTAAAAAGAGAACATTGCATAACCAATTAAGCATACAATTACACAAGTGACTACACAGATAACATTTTCACACACCAAAGTAAGCAATTACATGCATACTAAACTAGGAGAAACAAGGATCTAATCATCTACTTCTTGTTGCAATGATGCTTGCCATTGCTCTGCTTCCAGCTGGATCCCTAGCCATTTTAGGGAAGGAGGCACTTCCTCATGTCAACGATCCGCCTGTACAAGTCGTAGCACGTGTACACCTCCTTGCCGCGTACATGACATGTGCTTTGTCGAGTTTCTCCATCAAGGCCGAGTGTTAGGCACACTTGTCCTTGTTGCAGGAATCCTTCATGTCTCCGTAGTACGGGTCGATGACGGCCTCGGCGCGGTGAACCAATGAGTCCTTCTCATGCTCCTTGCTGCCCCCGATCTTGTATTGGCCCTGGATGTCGATAAGATTCTGGCAGGCGAGGCCTGAATTCTTCAGCACCTTGACATAGTTGGTGATGTCGACCGTAGCGAACATGTAGTGGGAGATGTTGACAAACCTAGCGAAATGCTCGCAAGGCCTTGTGGGCAGGAAGTAATGGTAGACGAGGAAGTGGTGGCCCATGCAGATCTGGGCAACGACGACCTTGGGACGAGACCCGGCACAAGCGCGGGTGTGCTTGATGTCGAACCCGACCACCTTGTCCTTCTCGTCGGCAAGCAACAACCCCATGATGCGGATGGAGTGCTCCACCCAGACCGGGTAGTTGGTGTACACCACCAAGAGCTCCTCAAACCTTTGGTGGGTGTCCACCACGGCATGGATGGTGAACTGCTGCTCGTCGTCGGCAGCCGCTCGGAGCACCATTGGAGCTGCGCAAGATACTCTCTAAGAATTTGTCGTGGTGGGTGTGCTTCTTGCAATGGTGGGGCACGATCGAAAGGTTGAAGAGACACAAGGATTAAATAGCCACCATAACAAATGGGGGCCATCCGGCCTGTAATCATCACGTCTTGTCACGGTGTTCATAGCGGAGGATTCTAGTGCATGCTTGACAACACCGCACTATAGTGAGGATTCCAATGCACGCTTGACAACACCGCACCGCAATTTGACCACGCGTGGGCTCGAAGAGGCGCCAAATTAATGTATCGTCGGTGAGCCTTTTCCCGCGCTACCGTGCAGTTTACCGTGCAAGCTACCCGCCCGGATTGGTTTGCCACGCGTCGCCTAGAAGACGGACAAATCGTTGGCGTTTATTGGCAAAAAGCTTTGTAAAAACAAAGTGTGTCAAATGACTTTAGTCGTAAGTTTACCCGTGGGTGATGAGGTCAAAGTTACACAGAAGGGTTATGATGGACACTCGAATGCGATAATTAATTCTACGCTCTACAGGGCACATGGTGGAAGAAACCAACTATGTGCAATAATGTCCAAGATCGCAGTCGAGTTAGCTATAGAGATCGTGTGCATATTAAGTTCATTGCATATTAAGACCATTGCATTATTAAGTTCAAAATAGTGCTACCTATATACAGATCGTATCGAGTTAGCTATACAGATCGTATACAAATTCGAGAATGGTTGATAAAATCAAATCTAAGACCATTGCATATTAAGTTCAAAATAGTGCTACCTATATACGATGCCATTTCAATGATTGTACCACAAAGGCTCCAAATATTACAAGGTTCAAATTCCAGAGTTATATGGCTCAAATTCGAAGATTACAAGGTTCAAACTGATATTAGAAATGAAATTCAGCTCATCAGCTGCAAACGCTCATGCTGATTCGCTGAACATGGATATCGGAGAGGCTCAAAGTAATATTACTACTTCTAAGTCTGGTTTCGAAACCTCACAACTTTTGCAAAGGGGTCAGCCACTGAGAAGTCATGTATGGGGTTGACACAATGAGTTCCGGTTACACTGTCATCTGAAGTTCCAAAATGAAATTCAGCATTTTTGGAGCCTATTCCATTCTTCCGCCGGCGCTAATCAACAAATCATTCATTTTTCCGAAATAAATGTAGGGCAAACCTCACTACCTTCAGCACCCTTGCTCTGACAACAAAGAACCCGATGAATATAATCTTCGATAAGGTCCCTCGGTAGGAGTTCAAAGTAATTTCTGAGAGATGCAAATCTAGGCATTCGACGTGATTGTTATATTGTATCACATTATCCACCATGGGCTTAATCTTATCTGCAAAAGAAGAAAATGTGCTAGTGCCTAGATGCAGTTTTGAACACTACTACAGGCTTATTTGGTTTGCAGGATTTATAAAATGCACTAACATGCCATCTTTGATCTGATGATTAACATGGGCATTAACATGCCATCTTCATCTTCACAAGATGGTTGAAGTGGATGACAAGTTCCCTAAGAAAGCTAGTACAGATGAATCCAAAGGAGAAATACATATGGATTGTAACCATATGGATCAAGCATTGTCATTGTAAACTTGGAAAAGGAGACATGTATGTACTGAAATCCTCCAAAAGACTTCTTCACAAATCGTAGTACATTGTCATTGTAAGCTTGGAAAAGGGTGTCACAAATTGAACTCCCTTATGGTTAACATTTAACAGAAAGGAACATCACCTCGATATATAGCTTCTCCAGGTACGGAAAGCATCTCAGGAAAGTGACAACATGCTCCAGGTTGGGGCCGATAGATTCTAGTGCCAAGACCTTCACTGTGCACAGTTTCACTGTCAGGCTTGTCGGAATCATTTTCTGAATGACAGACAAACAAACATCTTCAAAATTTTAAATAATGTTAATTTGTAGAAGGAGAGGTAGAAGGCGGCTATTGTACCTGAACGAGTGTGGATCCAATAATAAGTTTGTAGTATTTGTCAGACGAGTAGCCCAACACTGTCAATTTTGGCGCAGAAATGACTTTGATTCTTGTTGGACCTACTTGATCAAGTACAAGTAATCTCTCAAGTGCAGGTGTGTCCTCAATGACCATACCGTGGTACACATGTTGTGATGTCTTCTTGCCGAACCAGCAACACACATAAATAGTCCGGAGAGTCATGGAGCTAATGTGGAATGTACTCAACCCATTGATCGCCTGAAGACGAAGGTACTCGAGTGCAGTACAGCCATGGAGCGGGCGCTCCATGTCACCGTTTGAGAGGCAGACGGCAACGAGCTCGAGGTGCTTCAATGGTGGTAGAATAAGAGCGGGCGCGTCTTTAAGAGGGGGGATGACAATTCCTGAATTTGGCGACGCAGCGTGGGCGCGAGGCGGAGCGTGGACATTGGCAGCGAGCGGAACTTGCCCGTTCTATGGCCTCTGGTTGGGCCAGGGTGACAGCCGAGGGTCTTGGAGAATGCATCCAAGCTTTTGTGATAGCCATGGCAGAGCTCGCGAGTGTCGATGAGGTCGAGAGGGGTGAAGTTCCATAGTGGGCACCACCGCTGGGAAAGGACGGTTGCCACGCCCCACATTTTATTGGAGGAGGGAGATGATGACTGTCAACATATCATCGAGGAGGCTGTTGATGAAGTCTATGCCTGCTGGAGTCGCTTGCGGTTCTAGCTCGCCCCACCTACGCTTGTTGGCAGCCCCGTTCTCCACCTCCAGAGTCTCCTTGTCAGCGGCGCTTTCTGATAGAAATGAGAGTAGAAGGAATATTTAGTTAAAATAGGGCAATAAAAAAGTGTATTGGTAACTACAAGTTATTAGGTTGGAATATAGTAAGAAAAGGGAATAACAGTTGGTTGCTTAAATACTACACAATTCATTTAACATTGCTCGATAAGTCAACATGCAGATAGTTGAAAAGAAAACTTACTTCGAACAAACAGGCCGCCCAGTCAGGAGACCTAACAAGCACGTGTCACCAATCTTCATTAAAATATCAATGACGTTTGTCACACAACGTGGTACAGTCGACACTTACCGAATATGCCACCTTTCAGCTTATGGTTTCCTCCGGGGATTGGGCCAGCTGAGCTCTCAAGCTCTTAATTTCCTTGGCTTGGCGTTGATTTTCTGCCTTGAGCTCATTTTTCTCATCCTGACTCCGCGTCAGCACTCATTTACCACCCTCCTGCTCCCTCTGCAGCTCGCTTATAGCTTCTGCGGCTGCACGGAGAATACGACATTAATGCTTGGTATACAATGTATACTTAGAAAAGCAGCCTTTACTACTCACAGGACAATTCTCTACTGGCTTTTCGAGTTGCATCTAGTTCAGCCTTGGCTACGACTAATTGTGTCCGGCCCACTTCAAGTTCCTCGGACAACTTTTTGTTCTGATCCCTTGTGGCCTACAAAAATAATATCATTATACACCATTAACTCGGTCGCCCCGCCTGAATTAAATCTTGGAGGCTAGTTGGTTAGAGAACATGATATGCTTTTAAGCTATATATACCTGCACCTTGGCGGCAAATAGACCAGGAATCCCGTCCAGACTTGTGTGGGCTACTCCAAGGTACGCGTCCACCAAACTAAAAGCAATGAAATCCAGATTGGCAAAAGCAGTATGACATAAAGTCTCCCTCCGACCGTGATGGTTCATTACACTCTCGACTTCAGAATTACTGACCGAAACATCATCGGAATCTGTCGGGGCTACGCCAGTCGTTGCATGTCCGCAGGACGCTCTAGCTTGTGTCGAAGGCTTGGGACCAAAATTACGGTTTGGCGCATCCAGGTGATCTCTGGATTAGTGTAGAGGCATGCACCTTCTGCAAAATTGAGCAAGACTTAATAAAAAGAGTGTCATAGGTGACTCTTGCTGCGATTCCGAAATATGTTTCCTCTGGGCCGAGGAGGCAGGTGCCTCCGCTTCTATGGAGGCTTTTCGCTTTGATCCCCCATCAAGGGCCTGAGCCGGCGCGGTCCATGCTCCTCTCGAGGCATTCTTACGCGTAGAGCGGCAACCCTTGGGAGTAGGAGTCAACACATGGGGGTAGCGCGAGACGAGTGTCCTATTCGGGAGTGGTTCTTCTTTTCACTTACTAAGGAAGAAGGAAGATCCCCGAGGTGATCGGTTGTCACAAACACCTTGGTGCTGTCAAGGCCCTCCTGATAGAACACCCCATCTTCAAATTTGATCAATGTCTTTGGATCGTCATGATACTCCGGATCTCCGTCTCGAGAGTCATTCTCTGGTTGAGGAGGAGGACAATTAATGGACGCAACCTGGCGCCTCCATCCCTATTCATGTGGCGACCAGTAAGAGTTTGGCGTGATTTGTGGACTCAAAGTAATGGATTGTGACTTACCTAGTCTGCAGGATTATTTCCGGAGCAGACTTCTCGAATACTCATGCGAGCTAACTCTGCTTCGTCTCCCTTGTAGAGATCAGCCAGTATTTTGGCTAGGGCCGCCTTCTTGTCTGGCCCGTGTCGTTGGTGATGAGTTACATCGTTGGTCCTGTTATAACACCACAAAGGGTGACCCCGCTGTTGGAGGGGCTGCATCCATCGTATCGTGGATTTGTCATGGCAGATGTCCTAGGTTGAGGACTTAGTCATGAGGCCAACAAATCTATGTGGTAGCTTGAGAGGGGTTGGTCGAAATCGACAGACATGGAGTTTTTCCCAGGTTCGGCCCCTCACGATGGAGGTTAAAGCCTACATCCTACTTCATTGATATTGATGATGATGATGATGATGCTCACGATTACAAGGGTGTTCTTTCGCTACCTCTATCTCGAGAGCTATTGATTTGTCTGTCTAAACTTAACTTGTGAAACTTGTCCCTTTTGGGGTGCCTTGTCCCTCCTTATATAAGTTGGAGGGGCAGCTTACATGTGGAGTCCTAGTAGGACTAGGACTACTCTATTACAAGTGGGATCCTAGTCTTGCTTCCTTTGTAAGAGAATACTCCTTATGCCTTTCCTCTTAAGCCGGCCTACCATAACAAGAGCCGTCCTTCCATGAGCCACCTTCTGGGCCACCGGATCTTGTCGTTCCTTTGACCCGCTTGCCGGGTCACCCATGTGTCGTCAGGCTCGAGCGGTCACTTAGTGAGTTGTCCAGTCAAGGTAGTCCTGGTCATGACAGGGAATAGGAAGATGAAGGATGCCTCTTCTGAACATGTCATTAATGACAGTCTACAAAAGGCTAACAGCTAAAACAAACAGAAGAGGGAAGACAGGATCCCCCTATCTAACTCCCTTTTTTCATATGAATTTCTTGCCAGGCACACCATTAAGCAAAATAGAGGAGGTGCTAGTAGATAAGAGTTGCTTCATCCAAAGGATCCACTTCTCATTGAAACCGTTATACCTCAAAATTTGGATAATGGCCTCATGCTCCAGGAAATCAAAAGCCTTCTCAAAATCTAGCTTAAGGATTACAATTAGTCTCTTGGATTGGTGACACTCGTGCAAATACTCAAAAGTCCAGCCAATGCAATCCTGAATTGTTCTGCTTTTTATGAAACCATACTGGTTCTTATGAAGACACTGCATAATCACATCTTGGAACCCATTAGCTGCCATCTTGGCGAGAAATTTCAGGCCCATTCTAGTTAAAGATATAGGTCTAAAGTCTCCCACCTCCTCAAGTGATAGTTTTTTGGGCACCAAAGTGGTATATGAATCATTAATATTTTCCAGCTTAGCAGAACCATCAAAGAAAGCCTGAGCGAGCTCATAAAAAATCCTTGCAGATTATGTGCCAGCGCTTCTTAAGGAACAAACCATTAAAACCATCAGGACCTGGGGCTTTATCCACAGGCATGTGCTTCACAACATTGTCCATTTCCTCCTTCTCAAAAGGCCTAGTTAGATTATCTCGACCCTCCACGGGAGTGATGAGGGAAGAAAGGTCAAAACCCATCACAATACCCCTTGAAGAACCCATTCTGTTTTAAAACAATTCCAAATAATTCCCTCCATTTGTGAATGCTCAGCCACCACAGTCCCATCAGACAATTTTAAACTTGCAATGGAGTTCCTTCTGTGCCTCTCAGTAGCCATGGCATGAAAAAACTTTGTGTTTTCACCTCCCACTTTAATGTACCTAATAGTACATCTTTTCTTCCAATAAAGGAATTGGAGCTGGAGCAACTTTTCCACATAGGCCTTAACCACTCTTCTGAAATTGGACTCATGTCTGTAGAGTGGCCTATATTCCTCAAGCTCATCCAAAAGCAGAATAACATAATTGCAATTACACACCAGGGTTTTAAGTTTGGAAATGGTCTTTTGCCACCTCTTAAGACACATTCTTAAGGACTTGAATTTATCAGCAATCGTAGCAGTGATGTGACCCTTCCAGGATTGTTTTTGCCAAGATGAATCAACACAATCCATAAAATCATCCAACTCTAACCAATAATTCTCAAATCTAAAGATATTAGATTTGGGAATAGAAGTTTTAATGGTAACCACGCAAGGAACATGGTCAGATGTAGTTTTGGCAAGAGGGAGCACTTCAGTCATAGGATAGTCAGATATCCAATCAATAGAAGTGAAAAACCAGTCCAGCTGCTCAAGAAGAGGAATATCCTGCATGTTTGACCATGTATAAGATCTACCTTTGATAGGTAATTCCAAGAGGCCCAAGTGCCCAATTATCTCATTGAAGATGAACATGTCATTCAAATCACCACCAGGTAAGTTCGTATTATCCAAGAACCTCAAAATATTAAAATCCCCTAGCAGCAACCAATTTTCCTCCATGGGAATATTCAGGTGATACAACCAGTTGACAAAATTATCCTTGGCTTCCCCCTGGCAAGGTTCATAGACAACCACTAAAGTCCATTTCTCATTGTTTTGCCTTGAGACAAACTCAATCACCACAACAAATTACTGGACTTCCAATAGAGTCCCAGCAAAGATAGAAGAGTTCCAAACTACAAGAATTCCACCAGATGCACCCAAAGAAGGGGAGTAGGCAAAACTGTCAAAACTCTTAGGACAGAAACTTTTGATTGTTCTAGAATCAAATGAGGTGCACTTAGCTTCTTGAAAGCAAGCAATGGCACAATGGCTTTCATCAATTTTTTGTCTAGCAGCTCTTTTTCTATTCTCATAATTTAAGCCCTTGGCATTCCAACACAGAACATTCCACTTTCTAGATGAAGTACTCATAAATAAAGATCTTTAAAAGGTCCACAAACCATATGACACACAATGCCATATGTCCAAAGAGCACATACAAGTCTAAACCAACATTATTACAATGCAGTTTCCCAGAACATAAAAACCAAAAGCAGAGAGCACATTTAGGGGCTTGCAAAACCCAGCATAACATAAGAACACTAATCATTAGTGGCAGCATTTTCAGCATTAGCAGGATCCACGATAAGTGCATCCACACATAGCAGTGTAGCATCAATTTCCAGGTCCTTCTCGATTGCCTGCAGATGACTGATTGGAGTAGGTGGAGGAACATCTGCATGTGCAGGGTCGTCAGGCATCTCAGCAGAGAGAGAGGCTTGGCCTTGGGCTTCTTCCTCCTGGGTTTCAGAGCAAGCTCATGGAAAGTGGGCTTAAACCCATCACGCTGGGCCGAGCTTCTGGTGCATCTTCGAACAGAGGTTTCAACAACAGGAGTTGGCGCCAAAGTCTTGCGTGGCCTCCTTGCCTTTGAGCGCACAGTGGGAGAGGGAATAGCATCTGGTGCATCCCTTTCAGCATCATCAATGAACAGGGCTCGAGCAACAGTTCGGGCAGGATCCTGCTCCTTCGACGTCAGCAGAGGAAGATCATCTTGCTTGAAGGGAAAGTCCCAGTTCCTCTTTGATAAAATTACAGGAGACGAAGGTTGAGGCAGTAGGGGCTTAGGCACCTCAAAAATAGTAGGTGCATTCATAAGATTTTCAAAAGAACGTCTCCAAATCATCTCAGGGGGCAGAGGCGGCCCAATGGGAACAGCAACAACAGGTAACTCCACAGCTTCAACCTCAATCACGGGAGGTTGATAAACCACAATTGCCCAATTATTAACATCCACCATAGCATGTTCAACCACCATAGGATCAACTTGATTTTCAGCTTGGACCTCATCAATGATAATGACAAGATCAGGATGCACCTGTTGCTGATCAGAACTGGGTTGAGCGGAGAGGTCAATCACCATTGACTCTTGATCCTGGACAACAGGTTGTTCCTTAGGCTCATTCTAGTTACCACAATTGTCATCTTCCACTTCATTATGTGCAGGTTCAGGCGGAGGGGGTGGCACATCCTTCCAACCCAGAGCAAGGTAAGGAGGAAAAATAAACGGTGGCATCTCTGGGAAGGGCACACTAGGAACTGGGTGAGGATTTCCATTGATGGGCACTCCTCATCCTGGGGCATTTGCTCAGCAAAATTCGCACCATGTATATAAAGAGGTGTTGTACAAGACACCCTAGGCCCTCCCCAAGCAGCAAACTCCATAAACACTACATCCCTGGGCACTAGAATATCCTTTGGAAAGGATGCGAACACTAGGGTTCGAACAAGGTAAGGGTCCTCACGGTTCTAATGATGAAATTTCCCAAAGGTCACTACAAAAAAATACACTTCCGTGATGATACGTGTTTGTCATAGCAGGTCGCGTTTTTTGTCATGCATGTACATCCATGACAAATTTATGACAGAATCAAGATAGTCATACATGTGCTGTCGTAGAAGTGTTCGATGACATTACCAAAATTATCATCACGAAAGTGTCCACTTCCATGACGATAAATCGCGCGTCACAGAAGTGCTTTCATCAAGGGTGACCGACACGTGGCATCCACCGTAACGGAACACTGTTAAGCTATCGGGTCGGGTTTTGGATCCGATAACCCGTGAACAGCCCCGAACAATGGGGATTTTCCACGTGTAAAATCATCATTGGCTAGAGGAAACACGTGTCGGCTCATCGTTGGGACAGATGTCATCCACTCATTGGACAGAAGGCGCCTATGATACGTCGACACGTGGGACGGCAAATCAAGTTTGAATGGGCCGGCCCAACTAAAGGCCCACAAGATTTGGCGGCCCATAATGGGCCGGCCCAGTTAAAGGCCCACGAGATTTTGCGGACTACAATGGGCTGGCCCAGCTAAAGGCCCACAAGATTTCGCGGGCCATAATAGGCCGGCCCAGGTAAAGGCCCACAAGATTTTTGTGTGCCATAATGGGCCGGCCCAGGTAAATGCCCACAAAATTCTTGCAGATCATAATGGGCCGGCCCAGCTAAAGGCCCATGAGATTTCGCCGACATTAATGAGCCGACCCAGCTGTAGGCCCACACGATTTTGAGGAACCTAGTAGGCCGGCCCATTAACTGGCTGCCATGTTTTGGGCCAAATGTCGGCCCATAATTGATCCGGTCCATTAATGGCCTGCCACGTTCCGGGCCTAGTAATGGCCCATATAAGATCCGGCCCGTTAAAAGCCTCCCACTTTCTGGGCCAAATCACGGCCCAGATCAGGTCCGTCCCTTTAAGAGGCTTTGGGCTCAATTATGGCCCATATCAGATTCGGCTCATTGACTGGACGCTATGCTTTTGGGCCCACTTGCTAAAGGCCCATTTAGTAATTTGACCTGATATTAGTTTTAGCCTGTTAAGGGCCCATTTAAAATTTTGGCCCTATATTAATTTCGGCCTGTTAAAAGCCCATCATATAGTTGGGCCTAACTACGGCCCGGTTTGCATCCGACCTGCTCGCAGCCGGTATCTGATTGGGCCAAACAAGGACCGAGACAACTTTGGCCTGTTAAAAGCATGTGAATTGATTCGCACAATCATGGGCCGGGGTCCATTTCGGGCTGCCGCCGGCCCGTGAGCTATTTGGCACGTTTTAGGCCCAGCCTACTTCTCAGCGTCCTAAAAGCCCATTGAGTTTTCTTGTGAAAAGTGGGCCGGGGGTTAGTCGGCCTATTAAAGGCCCGAATCTACTAGTGGGCGAGTTTGACGGGGCCCATGATGCGGATCATACATTGTGATTGCATGACGGCCCGATTATGTACAGTAATTTTATGGTTTGGCCGGTTTACTGCGAAGACAGAATATATATACAGTAAAATAACTGCAGCATCGTGAATAAGAAAAAACCTAGACTATACAATAAAGAAATTACGACATATTACATCCACTGGGCATCAAAGTTTGCCACTATGATAATAAAGCACAAGCGGACAACAGATTACATACACTGGGCATCAAAGATCGCCACCAGTGCAAATAAACACGCCAACAAAATAATATACAAAACCGACAGCACTTCAATAGAGTTCAAGAAAGGTTAGCCCTATTGGGGAGATGCAGCGCAAGCAGCTGAGCAAGATGATGAGACTGCACTTGTTCAACACTTATACCTTCCTCACTCTGAAAGATAAACAAGCAGACAGATGACAGGTTTTGCACATAAAAGTATCAGTGCTGACAATTCATCACCTTTCTTACTGACGAATAAAGTGACACAGTTTAAAATTGCATTAACACAATATGGTATTGTTCAGGTCAAGACATGGCAGGAATTGACATTGTGAAGGAGTTGGCAGCTTCACGACACCACTAGATTACAGATCAAGAACTCATAAGTATCAATGGTCAGTGTGCTGTCAATTTATCCCATTTCAGATTGGCAAATAAAGAGGCGGTTTAAATAATAGTAGAATGATATGACATTGTTCATAGTTAAGACATTGCAGAATATGACATTGTGCTGTAGTGGGTAGGTTCACCACACCACTGGATCACGGATGAAGAACAGAAGCATACATGCAGTGCAAAAGAAGATTACTTGCTCTGTATAGTTTAATTTACATGGTATGAAGAAGGAACTTGGTTGTACAACTGAAAACTTAAATTAAGAAGGACAAACTTTTGTTTATGAACTACATAATAAACTTTAAACATGCAATTCGATGCAAACAACAAAAATAAACAGTTGTTGCAGTCATGCCTAACCAAATATACAAAACAAAGTTTGAAGGCTTGAGAAGGACAAACTTACATTACTGGTGAAGACATGCTCTATAAAGCCCTTGTCCATGCTGATGGGGGGGGGCAATTCAAGAAGTTTAGTACAGAATGTTCTTCATAAGCATTGCCTTTATTCTACATTTTGTTAAGAGTAAATATAGATGTGATAATATACGAAAAAATGGAGAATATTTAAGATAAGATGAAGAGTGATGCTACATAATGAAGTAGCTATAAATGTATGTGCAGCAATACAGGCAAAAGGCACAGCCAAGAGCAATGCACAGTTAAACTTCTTCAGTACCAACCTTATGGTAAGAGTAAATATAGATCTGATGTGTAGAAAATGGAGGGCAAAGGAAAATAAGTTGCAGAGTGATGGTACATGAACAACTACCTGTCAATATAAGTACACTGATAAACGATAACATGTACTTACAAGAACAATGCAGAGCTAAAAAAATTCATTGGCATTGGATATATTCTACACTAATGTAACCATTCATACATATCAGATAATTTGGAGCGAACAATTGATAAGCAAGCTATCATGCATACTGCTGTCACATAATGAACCAGGTACGTATGCAAGTACAGTGATACAGGACAATAGGTACTAACAACAGCAAAGGAGCGGGCATCATATTTGCGATATCATGTCGCTCTTTTCAAACTGGAATTCTTCTTTGAGCTGATTTCCTGCAAAAAAGATCCATAAGGCACATGCGGAAAAGTAGAAGTTCAAATTGTCATGTGATTTCATAGACAGTACCTCATCCTGGGAACGAGACCAGTGCATAACAAGGTTTTTCCATTCAATGTCTTCTAAATTTAGCACAGGAGACTTCACCGGAAATTTGTTTATAGACTTGCCATCAAAGTGTGATTTCCTCAGGTAACACCGATACTGCTGCAATGCTTCCTTGAAAAGCACAAGCAAGATTTGCTTGTCATGACTATCCAGATTGACCCTCATCTAGTTACAACAATGTAATGTAAATCATTGATGTGTTCGATCAGCAGAAAACAGGAAAATAATAACCATGAATAATAGCACTTACACGTAAGTTGGACATGAAGATGTGAAAATGGTGTTTGTCTTCACTATAATCTTCCCATGATGGGAATATATGCACGTAGTCCCTAACAACATTGAAAGCATTGTCTTTTAAATTGGGAATAAATGGAATGGGGTTCCAATCTGTAGGGAATTGGCCGTCTCTTCAGTTGGGATAGGTCTTCGGCCGGTGGACTTGCTGTACTTTTTGCTGGAGTGGGATTTTTCTCTGGTACGGCTGGTGCTATGGCAAATGAAATCGGTATACCTTTTGCTAGAGTGCAGGTCCTATGTGGTGGGGCTAGTGGTGTGGCCAGTGAAGTATGGGTACAGTCTGCTGGAGTCGGTCCTATGTTTTGTGTCACTGGTTGTACATCCAATATAAGTGGGGCGCTGTCTGATTTCTCCAGCACCACCACGTTTTTCAAGGACTTTGCTGGTGCTCCTTCAGGTTCGGCTATCACCCTCTTCCTTTTTGATGTCTGATACACAAGAACAACATTTGAGTGGAAAAACATGGTATGATGACAGATGGAATATGTATTGATAATGGATGGTCATAGCATCTCGAGTTATATGATGAGTAAACTAAGCAGATGGTTGTGCAACAAAGTAGAAGAAATGCAAGACAACATATGCAAGATACATGCAATCAATAAAACCTTGTCAAATTAGAACAAGCACCTTGATGGGTGAACAGGACAGGTCATCTGCCTTTCACTCCTCGAGGTTAGAATAGTCATTAGAATGATGTTCTGAACAAGAATCAACAGGTGGGGAGCGTACGAGTTTCATTGCTTCCAAAATGGCACTCAATGCCTTGGTGCCAATTTTGTAAGTCATTGCAGTGTTCCACAATATTCTTCTGATGCGTGGATTCTGATATTCACAATTGCGTATAATATCTGAGAACCATGAAAACATAAATAGTTGTGAGATTATCTTTGTAATGCAGATGATATTCTAATATAGGGGCGCCCCTGTAAACACTTATGTGCTATCACTAGATTCTGATGAGAGAGCTCATGTGTGTTGTAATATCGTGCGTGCATTTATATAATCTGGAACAAGTACACAAAAAAAATAGGCTCCGGAAGTAAGGATAGCTGGCAGATGATAGGTTCTTAATATACTGTATAGATAGTTTATTGCCAAACCATGATAACAAGAGCACACAACAAATAGGCAGATCATAGTGTACGTAACAGGGGTACACCATAACCATGATATATAAATTAGGAAAGTGGAACTGGCTTGAAAATACGGTGTTGTATTGCCACTAGTAATTGAAAGCCTATCGATCGCGTATAGGCCAGTACTATCGACATGGTAAAGAAGAGCAAGCAGATTTTGGATAATAAAATGTTGGATGCGCAGTGCCCACACATGATGAACCAGAGCGCATTAAGAATGCAACTCCCAGTTGTCTCTCAACCATTTCAGGCGGTTGCATGAAGATCTTACGTCTCCTAAACCTTCATCTTCCTCGTCTGTGATTCTTCCCATACAGAACACCGCACGGGCCGCCGGCCGGACCACCAGCACCCACCGCCTGTGTTCCTCCGCCACCCCCACCCCCAATCCGTGTCGAGTTTTCTTTGTTCGGCGAGGCCCCACAACCTCCCGAGCCCTCTGGATCGCACCGGCGAACTCCGGCGAGCTCTGAAAAATCGACTGACCCAATTTTGAAATTTAGTCTACTGTGATTTAACTAGTGTGGAATATAAAAGGGGAAAACCATAAGCATTGGGAGTATAGTGTTGAGCATGCCATGGCGGATCGGAAGGTGCAAACTGGACAAAGGCAACTTCGCAACCAAGAAAAGAAATTAGAGTAAAAGAGTGGCGATCTATTTTCCTGCTGCGATAAATAAGTTGAGCAGATACGAAAGAGTACCACCTCTGGTGCGGCACCGTGTACGCATCTGGTGAGAATTTGATGGTGTTGCGGTAGCAATGGCTGTCGGCGGCGTGGAAGCAGATCTAGGAGGGTAGACGGTGGCGGCGGGGCGCGGTGGACGAGACGATCGTAGGAGCGGCGCCGGCAAGGTGGACGATAGCGGGGATGAAGCGAGAGGACGGGATGCAAGGATCCCGGTCCGAAGGCGTGGATGAGAGAGGTCAATCTCTTGTAATGGACGGCGGCGGCAGGGTATCATCTCCGGCATGGTGGAGGAGGACGGCGGTGGATGGGGTGGCGGACGGCGGTGGACGGAGGAGGGTGGGGTGGAGAGGGTGTTTTGGCGCCCACGGACTACGAATGGGGAAAAGGGAGGTAGAGAGGAAGGCGGAACCATGTAGTCAGGGCGCGCTTGTCTCAAAAGCGAGGAAATTTACAAACTTAGCCCCCGTTCCAAATTTCTACTACGTCACAGCAACATTAGACGGTTGGGGATAGGACGGTAATCTCGCATACACCAAATATTTGCCGACGAGAGTTTGTTTTTAGCGCCCACCGTGTATGAATATGAATCAGGGAGGGAGTCAATTTCAGCCAAGGGCACACTGTGTTTTGGCGCTCACCGTGTATAAATCCGGGTGAGAGGCGGTTACGTCACGTTTGGGTGAAATTACAAACCTACCCCTATCGAAACCTATAGAAATCCAGCAGATAGGCTTTGCGCGGCAGGGATAGGTAGTAGTGATTTCCATCTCGCAGATTTTGGTTTCGAGCAGTTACTGCGACTTTCCCCGCTTCGTTCAAATTTTGCACAGTGCACGTTTACCGTGCCAACTCAATTCGAATCCCGATTGTATTCTACTATTTTTTTCGGGCGGGATCCATTATCAATTGGAATTACATTCTATATACATCATTTTTTTACATATATACTTTCAAAAGCACAACACCATTTAAACATAAATATGGTTTACAAATGGCATGATCTCAGATTCATAAGGTTGTGTCCATCAATTTGGATTTTCAAATATTTGAAACCACTTTATGTTGAAATCAAATCTATGCATTCCTCGCTAACTGTCTCCAATTAATGTGTGTTTCATGCAGGGGTTTTTTAACTTCTCAAACATGTATAATGTGTTTCACACACGCAACATATAGTGTAATCCCGTTTAGACACTAATTGCATATAAACCATAAATTGTTTGTAATTGAAGAATCTATGGATCACCAATATTGATAAACTATATAACATTACACGTGTGCCCAAATTCAAATGAATATGCATGTTTGATACACCAATTTGCATTATGATATTATCGATGTCGTGATCTCCAATTTAAATATTTGAATCCCCTTTAATCCAGATAATCATCTCATATAGCTATCACTCATGCTTATATAGGACTATCTCTCTGGACCTATACGCGTTCATCGTCTCTCAGGCATCTCTCGTGCTACCTGTACTTCGACAATGATCTTTTATCTGCGTAACACACTGACGGTACTCTCTCCATCGACCTTCATCGCTCTATCTCTCTCTAAGTATATCTCGCTCCCTGCTATGTGTCTCTAGCTATGATTCTCCATGTGGAATCTCTTTTTCTCACACAAACACAAAACTTTGTCTCCCAGGGTCTCATTTCTCTCAACTATTCCCATGTGTGCCACTCGCTCCTTAGATATGAGAACCTACGACTCTTCCTCTTCAATATCTCTTTCTCACACACAAACACAAACTCTGTCTCCCAGGGTCTCATATTTCTCCATTGTTCTCTTGTATGTCGCTCAAACACACCCTCTCTCGAGAGAGATATCTTTCGTTCCCTCATATGTCCCTCTAGCTATCACTCTCGTTGTGAAATATCTTTCTCTCTCGCAGACATAAAACTCCGTCTCTCTGGATCTCATTTCTCTCTGATATTTGTTTGTATGTGACTCACATGCACCCTCTCTCTATCTCTCTCACACCCACACACATAACCCAGCCTTCTGATCCACTCGACTCCTATCTCTAGCGCACACTAGCTAGCATCTTTATCTTTCTATTTATCTGTTTCTCCATCAACCTTCTTTCTCGCCCTCACTCTTGATTCCTATCACGCACACTACATATGTTTCTCTCTACATGCATGCAGTCAAGTGCCCTCTCCCACACATATATAACTTCACCCTTTGAACCACCCGACGGTCATCTCTGACACCCAAACTAACGGATGTCTCTCTAGCTAGCATCTCCATCTCTGTATCTACCTGTAGTTTCTCCATCAACATTTCTTTCTCGCACGGTGTCTTGCTTCCTATCACCCACACTATATATGTCTATCCATACATATGCATTTATAGGTTGATCTCTTTTGCACAATCGTTGCGCCTCACCCCCTCTGCTCACCATAGATGCATGCTCCAGCCCACGCCAATATCTCTTAAAGACAAAAACACATGCTCAATTGTTGGGCATTCTTCCCTGCATTCTCACATGCATGCATATTGTCATACCGATCCGTCTCTCCCATGTCGTTGATCTTAGGACTTATGTCTTCTTTCTTTTATCTCGATCATGCGCGCGCGCACACACACACACATCCCACATATACATGTATACCTATCACACATGCACGTTCAAGGTCTCTATGTCTCCATACGTAGTTAATTACCCTCAATCCTAACGCCACATCGAATCGTTCTCCTATTTTGTGCACATAACTTCCGCCTGGATGGGCAAAACACA
>NC_041391.1:219374774-219389803 GCF_002162155.2 Triticum dicoccoides
ACACACACACACTTAGACTCCATCTCTCTCTCTCTTACACACACACAAACTAAGACTCCATCTCTCTCTCTCTCTCCTCTCTCTCTCACTCTCTCTCTCTCTCTCTCTCTCACACACACCACACACACACTAAGACACCATCTCACACACACATGCTCTAGGCGGACCATTTGTTCCTACCACCCTTCATCCAACCTTACCCGTATGATAAACAATCACCTTTATTTACATGCATAACATGGACAGATTCCACTTTACTTTAGTAGTTAGCAAACTTATCATCTGTATACCCTTATAAAAAAACGAGTTGGCGATGATGGTGTGCCTGCCATCTTGTAATACAGACCGTATGATCTATATCTGATGTATAGGAAGCAAACTATGATAATTTTACAAAAGATACCCGCACCTCTCTCCACATCATTATCTCCCGCCACCTCATTGCTCAGCAATTAAAAAAGTAATAAGTCTCTGGAACAATCTAGCATGCATGGTGGCCGCTGCCGCCTGCCGGCGCCGTCAATCCCCATGCCTCCGCCCATTCCGACCACCAGTCACCACCACGGTCCACTCCTCCTCGCCTTATCTCTCATCTTTCATTTTTTCGATGACATTCTCGAGATACCAGTTTTTCGATAAAATTCTCGAGATATCATTAGTTTTTACACATGGGATTACTCTTGCATGGGTCAATCACAACAGGTGTTTTGTAAAGAAAATGCATATTGATGTTCCGTGCAATGCACGAGAATCTTGCTTGTAATTATATAACGCAAATCATGAGCAGGAAGTGACATTTTTTTGACACAACCACGTTGACATGGCCACGTAAATCACGAGCAGGAAGGAGAAGGGAAGCGGGCTGTGGAGTAACGTTTTTTACCAGAATTTCTTAGGAAACTGAGTGCAATAATTGAGTAGTTTTGCAAACTACCATTACTACTACACCTGAAACGGTTCAAAACCTATACTCCCTTTCCAGCACGCGCTTCCCATGTGAAACGGTCAGCGTCGCCTGGAGCGTCAGTGCCGCATTAATGCCCGGCCAGAGCGGAGGCAACCTCTCACTGGCGCCGGCTTTGAAGTGGCACGACGGCCGAGAGAGTGCCGCTTCCCAGTGCACGCGACTGCTCCGCGTCGAGACTGGCCATAGGCCCTGTTTGGATCCATGGGTTAGAGTTAGTTTGAGCTAGTTGGGGCTCAAATAGCCCTAAAGTATCCAAGCGAACCAACCAAAAAAAACTATCCCACCCAAGAGGTGCTAACTGGAGATAGTTCTCATTGGGACCACTGAAAAATCACTTTTCTCTCTCCATGAAGTGCATTTATTGTCAATCTAACCCTGTCACCCAAACACCTCTTTGCCTACAGTTAGTTTAGGGTTAGTCATGAGTTAGTCTAACCTCTAGCTAAGTTAGAGTATCAAACAGGAGCAGTATAGGACATGCAAGTTGCTCAAAGCATACAGGCAAATTCGTACGTGAAAGGATTTTTTTCTTTTTGAAAACGGAACGTGAAAGGAATTTTTTTAGAATGCTCTTGGCATGTCGCTAACATGTGATAGTTAACCGACCTCAATAGACGGTAGAAACGCCAGCCCGCCGCACTTTGATAGAGACGAGGAGGGAGAAGCGATACAGGCTGCTGGATTACTAGAGATAGGCGTGGCACGGAAGCCAAGAAATATGGTGATAGCGTGGGTTAGCCATGTACTAGTATGATGTAACTACACTGGGCTGCCGTGTTTCGTACTCTTCGAGTCCACTGTGGAGATGATTGGTTAATTTTATATCGTTGAATAATATTAAATATTATGAGTGCAGACGCTCCACCACGAGGTTCCTTGCTCCTTCTCGGTCGTCCGGAATCTATGTTCTTCCACTCTTTTTTTACGTGAGCTTTGTTCATCCTTTTGCCAACACGCGAGACATCTAGCATCAAGGTGCACGTGTTATGCAACGATCATTCCATCCATATGAAGAACACGTGGCACTGTAACTACGAGATGGACATGTACCCAGGAGTGGACGTACGAACCTGAGTAATGTAGCGCAGTAAGTGAAGTAGAAAGGCACAAATGGTATGAACATGCGTGGCATACAGGGTGTGTTTGGTTGCGTTCTCGTCTCAGCATAGTTGTTCCCTCTTCATGCATGCTCAACTCAACACCCCTCTTCATGCATGCTCTCTTCATGCATGCTTCTAGTGTATTTGTGCTAAACTAATATGGACTCATGCACCCTCCATACACTCTACCAAACACCCAAAAGTAGGTCGAGAAGGGAACTCTTGGGCGGCATTTGTCTCTTACTACGTACTACCACTAAATGTTGTACGTGCAATGCACGGTGATGTTATGGAGTACGTGTCTAAGTACTCTACTACTACTATATTAGTTGGAGGCACATATTAACTTTTATATTTATTTACGTGTATGCCCCGAGACCTTCCAACTAGACGTGTCATCCTCTCCAGGTCGCACTTTGTATCGTTCATACAGCTAAGTACTACTACGTGTGGTCTCCTACCTAGAAGTGGAAGAAGTGGAGACGCTCTACCATGCTGTTTTTTTTATGTTGGGCTCTACCACGCTGTTCATGTCCCACTCCTTTCGCTGACGTGTGGGACATCCAGCACGTGCTGTGTTTTGCACCCTTCATCGTAAGAGTTGAAACGCTAGCATTCATCAGAAATAAAAAATAATTATAAATCGGCAGTGATACTATTTTTTTGCAAACGAATCAGCAGTGATACTATACCACGCGGTTTCCTTGCTCCTTGATATCGGAAAGAATACTTCCGTTCGCCAACATGTGGGACGTCGACCATCCTGGTCCACTTGCCATGCATGCAGAACTCCAAGGGAGAGTCACCCAGGTCGTTGCGCCGCAGTAACAATGACTAATGAGCCGTCAAATCACAGGCCCACTTCCCACTTTGAAGTTGCTCGGACGAAGGAACCATCATGACTTCGTTGAATTCCGCTTCTTGAAGTAAACTACTGTACTAGCAGTACTGCTAGCTACAGTATTTACTCCAACAGAGGCCTCCTTTCGTTCATAGGATAGGAATATGAAAATCATAGGAAGTGAGATGACATGCATCTCAATTCCTATAGAGAAAGAGATGCCATTTGATGCATAGGATAGGAATTTTTCCACTTAGTCTAGGCCAATGTACTGGTAATTTGCTCTAAAAACTATAGTAGTAACTAGTAGTACTGGTACATGCTCGTACTCAGACACAGACACACACACACACTAACTACTAGTACTACTACTTCTCACATGCTGGCCAGACGTCGTCGTTCTCCTTCCCGGCTTTGTCGGCGACACCCCACCATGCTTGGATCTCCGCCGACCTCTCCGCCGACCTCTTGCTGCGGCAGGCCTCTCTTTTCTTGAGTGCTTTCTGACTTTTCCGCTCCCTCTGTGCGGCTTTGGCCGCCTCTTGCTCTACCGCCCATTCGGCCTTGGCATCTTCAAATTCCTCCCACATAGTTGTGAGGTTGCGAGCGGCGATGAACTCGGCACGACGGGATGCCATTGCTTCCCTACCATTTTGTGTGCGTTCATGGGCGGCGAGGAACTCGGTGCGGCGGGATGCCATCGCTGCCTTACCGGTTAGTGTGCGGCGCAGTGGCATGAACGACGCTTGGTGAGAGCTCTGGGGTGGAGTGGCCGGACAACCTTATAGTGCATTGGTTTGTCAAGAGCTCAAGGACAGAAGACGAAGAAAATTAGGATTCCCCTTCAATCCTGGTCATTTATTACCGAGTAAAATGCATTGACGGTCATCGAACTTGTCTTGATAGCTCACTTTGATCATTGTATATGAGGTATGGTGATTATACGGTCGCTGGCTCAGCGTATAGCTCCGTATTTGTATGGTTGACCAGTCAAACAGTCCGCATGAGCCTGAAACGGTCACCGTCTCTCCAGAATGTCAATGCTGCATTCACTGGACTTAAGTGCAGGTGCAATTGGTGTGTCACTGATATGCGGGCCAGACGCCTGTTGGGCCCACATATCAGTCACCCAAACGCATCTGCAGTTAAGTCACTGAAGCAGCGTCCGCATTCACGCCCGACGAACCTACTCCGGCGCTAGTTGTCCATCCGTCTGCCGCGGCTCATTGCCATTCGCCCGCTATATTAACTTGAGCCCCAGCTCCCAGCCATAGCCAAAGACCCACACTTATTCTCCTCCGGTCCCTTCCTTCTGTTGGCACCACTTCAACCATGGCCCTGTGGCGCTCCGTAGCTCTCTTGGACGTACTGTCGCAGGAGCAGACGAGGGACATCGGCGGCTCCGCTCCGGGCGCACTCCAAAGCTCTCTTCGATGTACTGTCGCAGGAGCAAACGAAGGAGATCACCGGCACCCCCCGGCGCGTCCTCCGCTGCCACGACCACGAAGCCGGCGCGCGTGCGCGGCCACAGCCGGCAGCAAGGAAGAGTAGTACATGGTAGGTCGCTGCCGCTCTGGTCCCGGGAAGGCCACTGCTACTCCACTCAGTTGACGCCAAGCTTGGTGGGGTAAACATCGGCGGCCGATTAGCCGCTTGACGGTGACGTGGAGGCAGAAATCTTCATAACCTTGTGCTCCGGCCGGAGGAGGAGGTTATCGAGGCGGATGACGAGGAGGCAAAGGCAATGGCCGACTTTCTCGGGTTCATGGCCGGACATGGTGGTCGAGCGCCGGCGATTGTTTAGATTAGGTTTACAGTAGGTTTAGTACGGTTTGTGCGAAATATGTAATGAATTCCGTCCAGTTTGTAGGAAAAGTTTTTGAAATGTAATGAATTTCATCCTGTTAATTTGAAATTTGCTTTGTTTGCATGAATTTTGTCCGGTTAGTTCGTATAGTTGTCGAAAGGTATGCGGGCAGCATCGGATGGCATCCATCAGTGTCCTCGGACAGATGCCGGTGTAAATTTATGGGCCAGCGCTGGAGATGCCCTAACTATCATGCTATAATAGCTAACAATCCTCCATTATTTGGCAGGGAACAGTTATCCCTCGATCAAGATCAGACCCGCGGTATTTCGCACTCCTCCCGCGTACGAGTGTAAACTCTTGCTTACATAAAAATGGAGCAAGTGGACGGCACTGTAGCACGTCATATCACTCGAACTAGCCCGCCTAACGAGCAGGAAAGCACCGCCCTCGTCATTTTGTTCTGGATTTCTATCGATCGATCCCGCGAAAATGTTACGCTTCGCAAGTTCTAAAGGAAAAGGCAGCACACTTACGACTCGTACGCGTCGCAACCCCGACAGTCCGGCTCGCACGCCTCTCACCAAAGGGGACACGCATTGTCTTGCAATTTCACTAACATGTGGGACCATAATTGAATAAACCGTCGATAGCCGAAATCTAATCGCTCGGCGGGCGTCGGCTGAGAAGAGAGAAACGGGGGAGGGAGAAGAGATCGCCCGCCCGCCGCGCACAGACTCCAAGAAATATATGGTGATAATGTGAGGTGGGCCATGCTGGAGTCCGGACCACTTCCGGAGCCCGCTCTCACTGCCCTGGCCCATCAAGACGCCAGCTGCCTGCTGCAAGCATAGCAAGTAGTCCCCGCTTATGTGGAGGAGAGAGAGGTATTGACAAAGTCAAGGAGTAACAGTGGAGACAATAGCTTTCATCAAAAATAAACAATGAATACTCGTTGCTCGTCCTCTATATCGGAAAGAATACTTTCATTCACCGACATGTGGGACGTCGACATCCTGGTCCACCTGCCATGCACAAAATTATGCTGGTCTACCCCGGTCGTATCGCAGGCCCAACCTTTCCCATCGTAAGTTGTTCGGATGAAGGAACCATTATGACTTTGTTGAATTCCGCTTCTTCAAGAAAACTTACTGTACCCGCAATATTGCTACCACACGCGAAGACTGGACGGCACTGTACCATGTCATATCACTGAAACCCACTAGGCCAAACTAGCCCGCCTAGGTCATCAATTTTGGAACGGAGGGAGTACGTCCCAGCATTGCTATGATTTTGTATTGCACGTTCTCTGTACTTTTGCTACAATTTTCCTACCCTATGAACCAAATGAGGCCTGAATGTATGTCGACCTTTGTCTGATCGATCGCTAAGCCTACAATTTTAGGAGCTAGGGCTATTGGTCGATCGACGAGGGATAAGTATAAGCGTACCACGAGCTCATCAGCCCCAATGTTTCTCTTCGGTGAGTGTTTTGCAAGTACTATAGCTCGCACAGTAGCTAGCCTACTAACACCAAGAATCATCAAACAAGCCCTGCTGATATGATAAACAGTTCAAACTTACATCTAAGCATGCCATATATTACATCAAAAGCTGGTGAGGATACATCTGTTTCCATAACTCGGAGAGGGTTCGCATGATTCATCGCATGATTCACTATCAAACAAAAATAGCAAGATCCGCCCACACAAGATAGTGCACTAGCCCTAAGATGGTTTGATAACACGCATCATTCTGGTAATTAAACACAGGGCAATGCAAACTACCCTGAAGGATTAGCACGACCAACTATTTGTTGTCATCCATCTCTCGGGCAATGACCACAGCACGGATAGCGGCATGGGAATCGATTTCTGGGGCGATGTCCACAGGACTGACCGCGACATCGGAATCGATCTCTGGGGCGATGTCCATAGGATGGACAGCGGTATTAGAATCGATCTCCGAGGCGATGCGAACAGGACGGGCCACGACATCGGAATCATCAAGGACAACCACCGGCACCTGCACAACACTAACATATTAGCAAGAAAATTGCAAATAATCAAAAAGCAAGCACATTGCAAATAATCAAAAACCACAACTATGGTAATAAGCCATTATTTTTTACCTTGTGCAGCTCACCGGGGGATCTCATCCCTACGGGGGGCATCTCCTCGTCCTTGATGGGGGCCATCACCTTGCCAGGGGAATACTGCTTCCAGGGGAATACTGCTTCTCAACGGCGACTATCTCCTCAAACTCGGTCTTGAGCCTTACATAGGTGGCAATCAGAGCTCCTGGGGTAGGCATGGCGGGGCCCTTGCTGTTCTTCCAACTTTCTTTGAGGAGTTCGTCCGCCAACGGCCTCAACTCTTTGGCCAGTGCTTGTTTCTTGGAGTTCTTCGTCTCCATGGGTTGGCCCGCCAACATGGTCAACTCGTTGGTCGGTGCTCACTTCCTGGAGATCGCTGTCTCCAGTGGGTTGTCCACGGTAACTCTTTGCCTAGTGCTCCAGGATCCATCAATGAACTGACAAACAAAAAGCAATCGAAAGGAAACCACAATCGCAATGAAAACGGGAAAAGAATAGGATGTGAGAATCGGTCGGTGCGTCGCAAAAAGAAGATTGTTGGAATGAAAATATAGCAGCATAACTGATTCACCCACCTTTCCTTCGTCGGTAGAGAAGAAAAATGGCAGAAGTGAGTAGCCTGGAGTAAGGTTTTCTTCAAGAAAGGGAAGAAAGGGCTTGACGAGCGTTCCATTGGAATGATGGTTGCTTCGTCCAGTCCAACTTGGAGGCCACCTTACCACTGCTGGTAAAGTTGTGGGTTTTGTGATATGACTGGTCATGATGGCCACACCGGGGTGATAGGTGAGTCTCGACTGTAGCACCTCGCTGTGATTTGGTGGATGGCATGCGGGCCCGGATGCTTTGAAATGTCATTAACTTGATTTTAGTCTCTTTAGTATTTGGATCCAAGCATGGATGAGGCTAACAAGTTTTAGTCCCACTACTTTTAGTCATGAGACTAAAACGTATCAAAGCACTCTCTCAGGCTGGTCATAGTGGGGAGTAACTTAGACTAGTGTCATGCAGATGACACTAGTGTAAGTTACTACCTCCATAGTGCAAAGTAACATAGTAGTAGTATCATAGATTGCTTCATTTATTATCTCATAGACTCATTTTGTCTTGGAAAGCGCTATGTTACAGTAACATATTATGTTACCACAAGCACCTCTTTCCTCATTGAATACTTGCCACATAAGCAAAATTGTCTTAGGATGTGTTAAGTTACTACCTAAGTTACTCCCACTATGGCTAGCCTCAATATTGTGCACCGCGACCAAGGCAGAGAGGAAAACATGAGAACTACGTAATTAATGCATGAGTTTAATTAGGGTAGTTTTGTAAAGTACGAGATACATTCCTCCAATCGCAAAATCCCTTGGTTCATGAGATTTGAGATTTGAGCCCTATAAACCGGAGGGGAGGGGGTACTGCACACGGTGTAGTCTAGTCACTTGTTTTTTTGAGCCGAAGTCTAGTCACTTGTTGAAATCTCTAGAAAGGCAAATACTCCTTTCTGGTTTACAGGTCTATACTAGTCCCTCCGTCTAGGTGTGTAAGTCATCTTACGAAAACCAAATAGTCCCAAAACACTTAGGCGCGGTGCATTAACTTCTACCTTGTCTCTTGTTTCTTGACATACGTATCAACAAATAACAGATGAGAGGTGTGCATGCTTTTAATGACTTGCAATGGCTAGTTCATTGCATGGAATGCTATTAATTAGCAAATAAACATTGGTGACCCCAGGAGGAAACGATGCTAAGCGCGTGGACCTATGCAGAATGAGTATCAACCAATGGATAATGGAGTTTAATTGTTAAACAATAGCAATTTTGTCTCATGCAAGAGCCTGGCTAGTACTCCAAGGAACCGCACCACGCGAGCATTCGCAACTGCCACGTTCGGTTTGCACTTGGCTCTTCGCCTCTTTGAGAAGACGAACAATGATGTTACTCCTACTTATACAGTATCGAATCCACTACTGCATGTCCGTCCACCTCGTGCGGGAGGGATAGCGTGTAGCGAAAGCTTCTACTTACTGCTCCTGTCTTTGCATCCATGCCAGGTGGGCCCAACAGGTGGTTCGCCCACCTGTCATGCAACCAAAGGCAAGTGCAGTTAAGGCACCGGAGCTCAGTCTGCGAGGGAGAGGGCGTCGTAGTAATCAAATTTCTCAGGCATGTACGAGTTGACGTGACACATCAAAGCACTGCATTCGATAAAACTCTTTTTACACATTTCAAATGGGCTACTTCATATGTAGGAGTAGACATATTCTGCTTCGTATGTACTCCCTCCATTCCAAAATATAAGTCTTTTTAGAGATTTCACTATGAACTGGAGTACATACGAAACAAAATGAGTGAATCTACACTCTAAAATATGTCTATATACATATGTATGTAGTTTGTAGTGGAATCCCTAAAAAGACTTACATTTAGGAATGAAGGGAGTAGTCACTTGTTGCAATCTCTAAAAAGACTTATATTTGGAAACGGAGGGAGTACAACGCATGCATGCATGCCGTGACTTTCCTTTTGATACTTGCATGTGTTGATTTGATGCACCTTGCCAAATTTTGACTATAAATTTAACTAACCAAATTTTCATGCATGGCACAAAAAATCACGGGGCTGTTTGGATTGTGACTATGTTTGTCTTATGTTGCCACATTATTTGTCCCACACTTGCCAAACTTGCCTAACCCGAGTTGCTCAAATTGTTAGACACACTTTGGCTTGCCTAAGGGAATCTTGCCACAATTTTTGTGTCTATGACATGTGGGTTCACTACTAATAAAAAAATTCTTGTCTTAGGTGTGGCTAATAAAAAGACTTATATTTAGGAACGGAGGGAGTAGAAAATATAAATAATAATGCATGTTGGGGCAACCCACGTTTCCGCTAATTTTAGCCGTGGGCTTGTTCACAATTTTTACGAGGGGGTGGTTCTTCATTTAATGGAGGGACTTGTAGTACTACCAGACTTGAATGATACAAAGTGCAACCTGGCACACCGTAACACCACTTGGAACAAGCGGGTAGCTATCTCAAAAAACAATCAGCAACTAAAAAAACCGTGACCTGGCATGTAGTATAGTACACAATTTTAAACGATTATTTTGATGGAGTGAAAAAGGAAAACTACCCCACTACTTATATATAGGCCGGAGCCTCCGCGCTTGCTTGCTAGGGCTGCTCTATTCACACACTCTCATCCTCTCTAGATCTAAACAAGATAGGGGTAGTAACCCTGTCTTTCTCCCTTCAATAAACACGGGCTTTCTATCCTCACCGCTGGTTACAGATCCGGACGTATCCCCCTCCGCCAGTGAAGGGGAGGAGGGGTAGCATTTAGGCCATCGTCGATAGCGAGGGAGGAGACCCACTGCCGGCCGCACCGTTATCTCTGGCCGAGCGCCGGCGCGGGAGGTCCTCCGATCCCTTCGCCGTTGCCTGTGGGCGGATCCGGCCTCCCGCCGCCCACCTATCCACATCCCGATGACCTTCAGGTATATCTTCGTTCGAAACCGCCTTGGCTCTACTTCCCCAGCTTGCTATGTCGCTGCATGTGCATCATTTTCTACCTCTCAGCCCCTCTCGATCGGATGGTCCAACGTCACCTATTTTTTCTTCTTCTATTGTTAGAGGTAAAGCTACTTCATGGAGTCGAATCTAGTACTCCCTCCGTCCGAAAATACTTGTCATTGAAATAAAGTGGGGGTGGGGGAATTTAATATGTACATCAGACTTGGTACAAATAGGAAGGAAAGGGGATGAAAGTAGTACAGACTGGTCATCCAACCGGTCTCTTGGTCGAAAAGGGAAATATAGGGGTCACGCTGTACACAGTGGTATGACCAGGACTAGATTTGCTATCCACACATAGGAGTAGGTGGCTAGAGTGAACAAAAATGGGACCAACCCAGATATGTTTCTTGGATGTTTGTTTCTCGGGGCAACAAACTATGAATCACCACTTTATACCCCTGTTTACGTACATGGTGCTGTACGGCTGGTGCACCCACTGTCCCATGCCCTTATACCAAATATTTAGGCTCCGGTCAGATAAAGGTGCAGAAAACATAGGTCTTGATGAAAATAGAGGAATAGCAAAGGAATGTAGGTATAAAACTATGGAACAGCGAACCGGAGGAAACTCTCTAGAGAATGTGTTCGGATGGACTACAAAATGTACAGAGTTGTTTTTTAGAGTAGCATGCTTGGCAGTATGAGATGCTATTTGTTTATTCAGGCAAACACAGCACAACAACCTGTCTAACGTATGGCAGCGAGCGCCTGCCTCGGGCTTCCGCCCAAAAAATGAGCAGCGCGTGGATGTTTCTAATCCGATGGAATCAATACTACCAGACCAGCTTTCCTATGAAACACTATTCACCTTTCCCGTGTTCCGAACGGATGGAAGGGAAAGAATACGGTAGGAATTGTGTTCCTACGAAAATCCTGCACCAAATCTGTGAACCGAACGCAGCCTTAGCTATTCTTAATATAATGTCCCTGGTAAAAATGAAGCCATGCCACTGTTTTTGCCTGTAATTGTTTCAGACTCTGACAAGTTTAGCCAAATGTTTTTGCCTGTAATTGTTTGAGACTCTGACTGTTTCCTCTGTGCCTTTTTGTGCAAACAGGGATATCCAATTCACCTGGTTGCTGTTGTGACCTTTTTGTGCACTGCACAAAACTCTTCTTAAAAGAAGTGACTTTTGTGCTTTTTAACTAGAATGTCAGATGGAACAGTTGGTTCATTTTGGTGGAACTGCACAAAGGGAGATCTGTGTTCCAATCCTCATCATCCATATTGGCGCCATAACCTTCCTTTAGGTAAGAATGATATTTAATGCGTGTGTTCATCTCTATTTTCCGACTGCCATGAGAAAATAATGATGTTTTTTACTAGTACACTTGTACTCCCTCAGTGACAAAACCAATTTTGAATTAGAAGTCCAATCATGTACTTGGTTTCACCAACTGGTGAGGAGAGAGAGGAACATAGCATGAAGAGGAAGAAGAAGAAGAATAAACAGTGCCAAGGCGATCTTGCTGAAGCCCGAGGCCTCAGTCGAGGCTATTCAAGGGCTCCGGCAACGACTACCTTACATGTGAGACGACCTCCAGGGAGCCCTTCCACTTCTGCTGTCTCACTTAATTAATTAGGAGCACTTAAGTACCACTAATTTATTACTGCCTAATTTTCCTATTGGAGTTAAACAAATCTTTAGTAGGACCCTATGATGAATCATGTACGTGTGAATGTTTGTCTATGGAGGTGAATCATGTGGTGGAGCAGGGAGGGAATATTTTTAGTGGCATGACATAATAGTTCTATTGTTTTGCATGTCAATTTATTGCCATTGGTTCAATGAGGCAATGTTTTGCGTATTATCCATCATGAATTCGATGCTACTGTTTGAGTAATATGCTAATGTCTTCCTATCCTTTATCACTAAGCTAATGAAGGTTTCACCTTGTTCCTACTTGTGCAAACAGGGATCATGTTGTGCCAATCATACATTTTAGTGGAACTACACAAGACAATACAATGAAGTGTATCCCAGCCAGTGCTTTAACTCTGCTGGAAGTTCTTGATAATCTTTCAATATAATCTCAGCACTGGTAAACAAGAGTGATTTCAACCATACATTTGAAGTGCACAAAAAATATATACTATTGTGTGATTCCAATGAGTGCTTTATCATCTCTTATGGGACTACATGAATAAGCTTTTTTTCTCAGGTTGGTACGGGCCTAAGGCCTCCATCCATATTAGTTTGATGTCATCTCTATTTATATCGTGCTACTGTCATGAGAAACTCCTTTATCTTTGCACTTTTAAGTTTTGCAACCTATGATAAATGGCAATGCTTTGAGTGTTGAGTTGAGCTAATTGGCGCAGATTAAATAAACTAATACCTCTCTTTAAGCAAGATTACTATGTTGCTAAGTTTACCCATTAAGATAATGAGGGTGCTTCTATTTGTTAGTGTATGTTTCATCAACTAGTCCCACTATTACAGTAATCTCACTCTCTCAATATTTGTGCCAACAGGGATGCTCGATTTTGGCGGAACTGCACAAAAACTTTGGGTGCTTCATTGCCTCGACAACTTTCGTCCTTTCCTGTCAGACGCTAATCTCCGCTTGCTTTCTTCCTTTGCTGTCAGTCGCTTGGCTAATCTCAGCTTCCAGTCAAAGGAAATAGTAATTGATATGCTACCTCACACAGGTTGGTACTGGTCTTTATCCTGATTATTGTGCCTGTCATATGTATTGGTAATTTGGTATTGTGCTACTGTTTGCCGATTTCATAAAGGAGTAATTTGTATCCTGAACTCACAGAAAAATCATTACATCGGGTGATTTCAGTAGAACTGCACAAAATGATCAGATGGACATGTACTTATGCTGCTACTATGTACTCCAAAGTTCACTCAGACAAGCATCGATGTTGAGAAGAAGTGCCTATATTCATTCGACTATCAACCGGCGTCAACCAATTGTCAAACTCCAAGTATTAGGAGAGTGAACGCCAAAAATATTACTTGGTGCATAGCCCAGAAAAACGCAGTCCAGTCTTTGGTCCCAACTTGTGCCTTTTGGTTATCGGCACATATGGTAGCGAACTATATGGCATGGAGTCTAAAGATTCCAGACAAGTTCGTTGATGTGTATATTCATCTGGGACTTAATCAGTTTGCACACCAATGATGCTCCATTTCAGTTGAACTGCACAAAAAATTTGGGTGGTTCATTTTCTCAACCGCCTCCTTTCTCATCTGCAATGTAGAATTTTGGCAAGATATAGGACCAAGATGAGCCAGTAAACTAGTTGGATGAAAGTAGTGGCCAAGTTGCTCAACCCTCCGTCGGCACGAGGCCACTATTTGAGGATAAACCTACAAGCAAAGTTCAGATTGTATGTGCTGCCTCTTATGTACTCGAAATTTTACTCGTACAAGATCTAATTTTAGCAAGAAGTACCTCTGATTGAACACCATTTACCAGTATGTACCCTAGGTAATTAAAGTTCGTCCATGGATCATATTGGCTGTGATCTCAATCATTTGGATGCATAAACATACTGAACATGTGTATATCTGAATGTTTTTGTGAATTATGTATGAATATTGTCGTGTGATCTATCAATCATTTGGATGCATAGATATGCTGAGCTTGTGTATATATGAATCTTTTGAGTTGTTGATAGTGAATGTTGGCTATGAATATGAACGTGTCCTGTGAACCTGAGTTTGATATGAATTCCAACAGAACCAGTTATGACCCTTCTCCTCCTCTCAATCTGTGACTCCACTGCCGCATTTTCCCATCTCTGAGTCGTTCCTGTCTGGGGCCTCGCCGTCGTCCACCGCCTCGCTGTGATTGGTGCGGCGTGGTAAACAAACGAGAGTCATCGGAAGAGGACTGTATGTGGAGAGCCTGACGGCTGGGACCCACGAGATCCATGGTCGCACACAAGGAAAGTTCCTCCTTATTAAGCTGAAAAAATGTTTCCTCCACCTGACAGCTGGGACCCACCGGCTGTATCTTCGCACGGAAGGAAGTGCCTCCTTGTTTTGTGAAAAAAATTATTCATCCCGTTGATAGCTAGGACCCGTCAGATTTGGTGACTGACTTGTGGGCCTGCTAAGCAGACGTGTACGCACGACTTTGTCAACTTAATCAACAAATGATTCTAGCAGCTGGACCGTTGGATGTTAATCCAACAGCCGTGCTCCTTCTTCAACCTCTGTTCTTGCTCATGTCTCCTGTGGGCGGCACCACGGCTATGCTGCCGCGCACCCGAACTAGTGAAGTTTCCCACTCCTCTCCATCTGCGACTCCACTGCCCCGTCTTCCCCATCTCTGGGTCGTTCCAGTCTGGGTGCGGTCGGCACGGTGTGGTCCACGTGGTCAACAACCGAGAGTCATCGGAAGATGACTGTACATGAGAGGCTGACAGTGGGGACGCACCACACCCGTGGACGCATGCATGCAACGGAACGCAATGAGGTCAACGTGGTCAAGGAACGACTTCCATCGGAAGTATACTGTACATGGAGAGTCTCAGCTGGGTCCATGGCCGCAGCAAGTAAGTGCCTCCTTATTACGCGGAAAATAATGATTCCTCCAACTGACAGTAGGGACCCACTGGACGGGCCACTGTATTTTGCGAAAAAAACGTTTCCCCCTGACTGTTGGGACCCACCTGACGGGCCA
>NC_041391.1:219390217-219393568 GCF_002162155.2 Triticum dicoccoides
CCTTATTACGCACACAAAAATGAATACTCCCCCTGCTAGCTGGGACCCACCTTGGTGGGAGGCTGACTTGTGGGCCTACTAAGTTGACGGGGACGAAGGGCTTTGTCAACTTAGTCAATATGAACAATTCTAGCTCCAGTGACCGTACGATGTCCATCCAACGACCCTAGTGCTTCTTCAACCTCTGGTCTTCTTGCTGCAGCTGCCCAAACCAACGTCGGTCGTGCCTCATGCTCCTGCCTCCCGTGGCCGGCTTTGCTGCCGCGGAGGACTCACCGCCCCCTACTATTCCCACCGCTGGCCAGGCCCTGCAGCGACGGCAGCCTCACACTGCAGCTGAACCAGTGAACCCTCGTACTCCTCTCGGCGCGGGCTCCCACTATCGCGTCTTCCCCGGCTCCGCATTGTCCCCTTCCTAGGCCTCGCCGTCGTCCACCGCCGTGGTGCTCTCCGCGCAGCGTGGTCAACGTGGTCAAGGAACGACTTCCATCGGAAGAGTACTGTACGTGGAGAGGCTGACAGCTGGGTCCACGGCCACAGCCCATTTTTTTGTAATTTGCCAAGTAAGTCGCTTTGTCAGGCCTGTTGGGTTGCAAATCTTTCTAGACGAGGAGAGCTTTCATTCGGCTGGCCGAGAAAATGGCCCATCAGTAATGAGAAATGGGTTGCACATTTTTAAAACACATCAAAGGGGCAATTAGTTACAAATATCTTTTTTTTCATTTCGAGATTTTAAGTTACATTAATTTTTATGCGTGGAGAATATGTTGGATTTTATATTGATATACATTTAGTTTTAAATTCAGTTTGAATGTGAGTCGAAATTTCGGGATTAAAAACAGTTCAGACCGCAACAAAATATGCAAAATTTCGTATAATTTTTTAACCGTGGCCACAATATGGGCTGTAATGCTAACAAAAAGAATATGGGCTCCAAACAAAACCTTAAGAATTAGCAAATGGGCTGTAAATTATTAGAAATAATGGCAGATGGGCTGTATGCTGTTTTCCACAGATTTGAGGCTTTCTTAAAAAAGGTTGACGCACAAGCAGTGACTGTTGGATGGCCATCCAACGACCGTCGTGCTTCTTCAATCTCTGCTCTTCATGCTCCAGTCGCTCAAACAAGCGCCGGCGGGACTGCCTGCTCCCTCCTCCCCGCGGCCGGCTGTGCTGCCGTGTAGGCCTCACTGCCCCACCGTACTCCCATCGCTGGCCTAGCCATCCCTCTACTCACCCACACCTGCTGTTATTCTCCGGCGGCGGCAGACGAACCAGTAAACCCTCATTCGGTCGTACTCCCCTCCGCGTGGGAAACAACTGCTGAGTCTTCCCTGCCTCCGTGCCGTTCCCTTCCTAGGCCTCGCCGTCGTCCACTGCCCTGGTGCTCTCGGCGCGGCCTGGTCAACATGGTCAACGACCGACATGCATCTGAAGTGGACTGTACATGGAGAGGCCGACAGCTGGGTCCACGGCCGCACACAAGGAAATGCCTCCTTATTACGCGCAAAATAATGATTCCTCCACCTAACACCGGGGACCCACCGAAAGGGCCTCAATATTTCGCGAAAAAAACGTTACCGCCGCTGACAGCTCGGACCAACCAGCTATATCTTCGCACGCAAGGAAGTGCCTCCTTATTACGCACAAAAAAATGAATACTCCCCCTGTTAGCTGGGACCCAGTATAGTGGCAGGCTGACTTGTGGGCCTACTAAGTTGATGGGGACGGAGGGCTTTGTCAACTTAGTCAATATGCACGATTCTAGCTCCAGTTACCATACGATGTCCATCCAACAGCCGTAGTGCTTCTTCAACCTCTCGTCTTCTTGCTCCAGCCGCCGAAACCAGCGCCGGTCGTGCCTCGTGCTCCTGCCTCCCGTGGCCGGCTGTGTTGCGGCGGAGGCCTCACCGCCCCCTACTAGTCCCACTGCTGGCCAGGCCATTCCTCTACTCACCCACACCCCCTGTTATTCTGCGGCGACAGCGGCCTCACACCGCAGCGAACCAGTGAACCCTCATACTCCTCTACGCGTGGGCAGCCACTGCCGCGTCTTCCCCGGCTCCGCGTCGTCCCCTTCCTAGGCCTCGCCGTCGTCCACCGCCCTGGTGCTCTCGGCGCGGCGTGGTCAACGTGGTCAAGGAACGGCTTCCATTGGACGTGGACTGTATGTGGAGAGGCTGACAGCTGGGTCCACGGCCGCAGCAAGGAAGTGCCTCCTTATTACGTGCAAAATAATTATTCCTCCACCTGACAGCGGGGACCCACCGGATGGGCCACCATATTTCGCGAAAAAACGTTTCCCCCCTGACTGCTGGGACCCACCAACTACACCTTCGCACGCAAGGAAGTGCGTCCGGGCAAAAAAAACGATTCGCCCCCCTGACTGGTGGGACCCACCAGCTACATCTTCGCACGCAAGGAAGTGCCTGACAGTCGGGAACCACCTGGTTGAAGTGTACGTAGTGTTGTCATTCTGGTCACGAACGTGTACATACATACTGGTCGATGTAGAGGCGCGCATGTGTCGTAGATGTAGAGGCGCGCACGTATCGTAGTAGAGGTGTGCACGTAGCATGTACAGGTACGTACAGCAGCGAGGGTGCAAGAAAGAAAATACAGCCACGTACGTACATACGGGCAGGGTCTCGAATGCCTACTCGCGCATACGTACATGGCTGGGTTGGAACGGAGAAAAAGCATCATCGTCGTGTTCATGGGGAGCCAACTGGCTGGGTCGGAACGGAATGTGTGGTCGTGTTCATCGGGAGGGCTTTGACGGAACAGGCGATGGAAACGAGGCCTGGCATACCGCACAACGGAGGAAACGGCCTTGTGTTCGACCGGCCACGTTCGAAACGGGGTCCTGTTAATTGGGAGGGGCCTGGCGTACCACAAAACGGAGGAAACGAACCTCCTACGATCGAAACGGGGGTCCTGTTGATCGGGAGGGGTGTGGCGTACCGCAAAACAGATGAAATGGACCTCCTACGGTCGAAACGGGGGTCCTGTTCATCAGGAGGGGTGTGGTGTACCGCAAAACGGACAAAACGGACTTGTGTTGGAGTGTTACGGTCGAACCAGGGGGGAGGGGTGTGGCGTACCACAAAACGGGACTCCACGAGATACTGTTCATCTCCACCGTCGCCCTCCTCCAGCCTCCATGGGCTACCGTCGACCTCCTCCAGCCTCCACTGGCTACCGTTCATCCAGCCTCCACCGCGCGCTACTCCGCCGGCTACTGTTCAACCACCCCTCCACGGGCACCCCTCCACCATCTACTGTTCATCCAGGCCTCCACACCACGGGGTCCTGTTCAACCACCCCACCACGGCCACCCCTCCACCATCT
>NC_041391.1:219393747-219401251 GCF_002162155.2 Triticum dicoccoides
CCTAGAGGCAGCATCGATCGGCTTCAGTTAGCAGCAGTAGCGAAGGAATCGCTCCATCGGGTTTAGTTAACAGCCATCGATTGATCGCTCGGGTTTAGTAACGTGTAGCCTGCAGTGCTATCGCTTGGGTTCAGTTAGAGCCCAATGCCTCGCTCGGCTTCAGTTGGAGCCAACGCCTCACACACACGCGCGTACGTACGAGAGAAACGCGCATCGCTCCGCCCCCGACCTCCCACCGTAACCGGCCTCCACGGGCTACCGTCGACCTCCTCCAGCCTCCACGGGCTACCGTCGACCTCCTCCAGCCTCCACGGGCTCATGTTCATCCAGCCTCCACCGCGCGCTACTCCACCGGCTACTGTTCAACCACCCCTCCATGGGCACCCCTCCACCGTCTACTGTTCATCCAGCCCTCCACACCACGGGGTCCTGTTCAACCACCCCTCCACGGCCACCCCTCCATCGTCTACTGTTCATCCAGCCCTCCACACCATGGGTTCCTGTTCATCTAGAGGCAATGCCACCGCTCACTGTTCATCCAAACCCCGCCTCGCAACGCCCACTGTTCATCCCAAAGGCAGCACCGATCGGCTTCAGTTAGCAGCAGTAGCGAAGGAATCGCTCCATCGGGTTCAGTTAACACCCATCGATCGATCACTCGGGTTCAGTAGTGCGTAGCCTGCAGTGCAATCGCTCGGGTTCAGTTAGAGCCTAACGCCTCGCTCGGCTTTAGTTAGAGCCAACGCCTCGCACACACGCGCGTACGTATGAGAGAAACACGCATTGCTCCGCCCCCAACCTCCCACCATAACCGGCAACTCCCCGAAATTTTCCTCCCCCTCGCTTCTATCACGGTTTTTTCCGTCATGGACGGCCCAAAGAATGTCATGTAGCTGCGTCTCCGGCCCGCCCAGGATGAAAAGCCCATTTTCTGTCATGATTTTTTGTCATAGAAGTAGGAGCACACCACATCTATGATGATACTGGGTTTTGTCACAATTATCGTCATAGAAGTGTCATATGTATGACAGAAAAAAATTCGTTCGGCCCACAATGTAACGGATGTGTCTTTTTTTTGTAGTGGGTGTTGACAGCTGCTCTGATACATTCAGTGTTGCGGAGATCAAGTGGAATCCCTAAGAACATGAGCAAGCCCTGACAGAAACCCCGGGCACCCTGGAAAGACTCGCCCTCATCATGCTTCATGAATCGAACAAAATGACCATTGCCAAGGGGTTGCGGTGGAAACTACAGAAGCGAGAATCTGACATCTGCATCTTGAAGCTCAAAAAGACCAACAGACCAAATCCAAGGTTGAGCAGACCTCACAAAAACCCCATGAGCTTGAAGCCATTGGACCACTTCTTCCCTAGCAGCACTGGTCTGATCAGGAGGAGGGATGGGCATTACCTTAGTGAACATGAACTCCTCGTGGCGGCGCACAATTGGGGTATGTGGCGTCACAAAGGTCCAAGGCACACGAGCTTCACCTCCATCAACAATGTGATGACCCGCTGGCACATACAGCATGGGGTCGATGTTGAAGTTGGCCATCGAAACAGAGAACCCAGGGCTCACCGCAGACGGCAAGTACTCCGGCAAAGGAGGGGTTTCAGGCGGTACGGTCGAAGGTCTCTTGGGACTGGGGCTGATGGAACTGGTCGGTGGAGTAAATGTGGATGTGCAAGGGAGGTCCAAGTTTGGTAAAAGTTGTGTCAAAGAGATATTCTCGGTAGGAGCTGAGTTATCCTTGGAAGTTGCAACATTACCGGGTTTTGGTTGCCAAAATAAACCCAGGATCCATGCAAACCTGTTACAATATTTTTTGACATGCCCCACCCGCAGACAAGAATTAGACCTGACCTTGGATGTGCATGCTGCAGCAAACTGGACCTTTCTCGAGCACTTTTGACCGGTAAAAATTTCCTCAACCATCCGATACCAAATTATCAAAATCTTCCTTGGCTTGCTGAGATGAAGGAATATCGGAAGGCCTAATAGAGTTCATCGGCTCGACTTGGACCGTGGCACGTGCAATTGACGGCCCAACATGGGATGACATGTCCACATTCAAAGAACCAAGATTCCTGCCCGAGATAGACGGCGTCCTATCCGCTGGCGCAAGCAGATCTTGAATCATGCCAAAAAATATGGAAGGCCTCATCGACGTCCACAGGATTCAGCTGGCGGTGAGGGATGAATGACCACCCTCTCATGCGCAGGAAGAGTGTACTCCGCATCTATGGCAGTTTGAAGGAAGTTTTGTGTGGCCGGATAACGATAACCACGACAAATAGGATAGTTCTGAAATATTGAAAAAGAAAGATTCTTGGCATTGGAATGAAAAGATCTCATCGAGGACTTAGATGGCTTGGAGTGCATAGCTAATAAACCAAGGGCAACACAACCTTTAGAAGGACTAACGATGATCCATTCAGCATCACATTCCAATTTCCAAATCTTGAACTCACGACCCCAATTCGGGCCACCATTTCTGCAAAGATGAAAATAACATTCAAAATGATCACAAGAGAACGATCGAAGACTGAGAATGATCATAGCTACGGCCTTGCAAGTCACTTGAAAGCCAAAAACCTTATCCTTGATCAAGAAAACCATAAACTCAATGGCTGAGCCACCAATGGCCGCCTCAAGCGCTGCCGCCAGAGAATCTTCATCCAAACTAAAGTCATGATGACCGAAAAGAGACCACCATGGTAAAGAAGCCCGTCTCATCCATGGGGTGCACCGAGAAGCCCGTAGATTGAAAAACCTTATCCGCAAAAACCAAACCCTTGGAGAAGTCCAAGCCAAGGGTGGATCCATCAATGGAACCCATGAAAGATGGGTATGGGGGTGAAGATCACAGAACGCTGAAGATATCTATTGGAGGGAAACTAGAATTTGGTGGCTAGTGGAGGAGATCGCCGGAGATGGTGGAGATTGCCGGGGTGGAATGTGGGAGCCATTCCTCTTGACTATCACGTCAAATTATGGCATCTAGGCCTCTAGTTGTACTGCTTTATAGGCGGGTCGTTCAGGTAGCCCATGCCGAATTGGATCGGTGAGGGGAACATCTTCGATATAAAACAACTCCGAAGTCCATCCTTTGGGATATTTCTATGGGACCCCGATTGGGTACCCTGTCCCAGCAATTCACCATACTTTTGCGCCGCCTACCTCAAATATAGATCCCTCCCAAAGGCGGGGGGACAAGAAAGAAATACTTCCTCCAGAAGTCAAAGTGAGTCTCGCAACTCAGAAATATCTCGCGCAAGGCTACCAAACCAGAAATGTGCAGTATCGACCCCGGGGTGAGGTTGTGGATAGGGTTGGAAAAAAGCTCGAAACTCATGAGCTAAACAAGTAACTCGTGACTCGGCTCGAATCGACTTGAACTCGAAGAATAACGAGTCGAGCCGAGCTTTAATTTATGATCATTTATAGACCAAGTTAAACGAGTCAATCTCAGACTACTCGTGTAACTCATTAGGCTCATTACAAGAGATTAGCCAAACACCATGTGTCCTAGGCGCACAACACAAGGCCCGGCCGCCAAGGCACCCTACAAATATGAAAAACATTATTACTCGTGAATGCATAGTGTACATATTAAACATGTACAATGTTCACAAACAATGTTCATTTTTATCTTATTCATAATGTTTTATGTTCATATCCTTAACGAGCTTAACAAGCTAAACGAGCCATCTCACGAGTTATACAAGTCGAGCCAATCTTGGATTTGAGCTCATTATAGTAACAAGTCGAGTCGAGCAATCTCGTTAAGGAAACGAGCTTTGGCGAGTCGAGCCGAGTTGGCTCGACTCGGCTCGATTTCCAGCCCTAGTTGTGGAGCTGGATGTCGTAGAACTCTAGTAGACCCCGTAGGAAAGGATGAATGGGAAAACCCAAACCCCTTAAAAGGAAGGGCACGAGACATACCCTCTCCTCCTTGTTTGGGGCCGGGGAGTTCTCGGCAAGGGCACGACCATCAATGGAGATGAGACCAGATCGGTCAAAGGGAGGAAGCGCTGCATCTGCAAGCGACTCAGCTAGATATGTGAGACCGAGCAGCTCGACCAATCACCTGGGAGCGGGCCGTGAGGGTGCGAGGAAGAACCTGGGGTGTCGGCCATGGCTTTGGGGAATGTTTTGGTGTCATCCTTGGCGAAGGGGAAGATAACTGTTCTTAGCACCTTTGGATCTATAAATAGCATCTTGTCGCTAAGCCGAAAGGGCAGGTGCGTGGAAGGATGGCGTTGGGCCGCACGCCCTCTAGAAAGGTGTGTGAAGCCCTTGTCCCGAGGAATGACATTAAACTCTGATGGACCCACCTTGATCTCAAGGCATCTCCTGATCCTGGAACCTTGAGACTGTCCGGACCCAAGGACATCAGAGCGGGTTCCGGATACTGTTCGGCGACAGTAACACGGCTTCAAGTTCAATAGAAGAACTCGTCTCGTAAGCCGATGATGTGAAGATTTGAGAAGATGATCGCCAGCGTTGGAGGCAAGTTCGGGGCTACTGAGGGAGTCATGTACTAAGGGGTCCTCGGGATGATGGCCCATTGTGCATGGGCCGGACTGATAGATTCGTACTATGACAGGAGATCCATGAAGCCATGGTGTGCCCTGCAAGTCAAGAAGGCGGAAGATCTCTTTTATTCCTTATTGTAATCTATTTTCGGTAACCCTAGCCCTCTCGGTATCTATATAAACCGAGGGTTGTAGTCATTAGGGAGGGAGCTATCTTAATCCCCTGTAGCCTATGGTTTAGCTCATGCTGATATCGAGGTAGATCTACTCTGTAAACCATGTTATACAATCAATACAATCAAGCAGGACATAGGGTTTTACCTCTTCGAGAGGGCCCGAACCTGGGTAAACACTGTGTCCATCGTCCCTTCTTACCGATCGATCCTAGATCCACAGCTCAGGACCCCCTGCCCCGAGGTCTGCCAGTTTTGACATCAACACTTGTTGAGTTTTATTTGATTTTATTTGCATCTATCAATCTACTACAATTTTATCCCGTCAACTTGACAATTTCTGGCACCGTTACCCGAAAGGGACTCACAACCCCCTTAACACGCCGGGTTGCAAGTATTTCTTCTTTGTGTGTAGGTACTGTTTACATAGTGTTCCTTAGTTCTCCTAATGGTTTGATAACCTTGTCTCATCACTGAAGTAAATACCTACCATAGTTGTGCTGCATCATCCCTTCCTCTTTGGGGAAATGCGGACGTAGTTCAAGCAACATCAAAAGGAATTTCTGGCGCCGTTGTCGGGGATACATCATCAACATCTATTACGTTCCTAATCACAAATCTCATCTCCTTGCAATTTACATTATTTTCCATTTGCCTCTCATTTTCATCTCCCCCACTTCTAAAATGTTTTTGCAAAAGCACAAAAATATTTGCCTTCTTTTTGTTTGCCTTTTTCATTTGCTCTTATGTTTTACTTGGTTTGTTTGCTTGTTTGTTTGGCATCTATGTATGTTTGTTGGAAAACAAAAAACTTATGGATCCTCATCCACTTGCTAATCTTTTTAAAAGATCCAATTATGATGAATCAATTGCTAGTGATTTGAGTGCACTAGATTATCTTTATGAGGTTTTGCTTGAAATTCCTGAATCTAAAAATTGTGATGAATTGTTAAAATAAGAAATTTATAAAGAGATTCATGGCAGATCCTTGAAGGAAAAGCATGGCCGCAATGATGTTATTGTGAATTCTATTATTGCCAGTTGTGTTAATAATATGCAAAACCCCAAGATTAGGGATGATAATGTTGTTATGTCCACTACTTATTGTCCAAAACCCTGAAAGGGAATAGGTATGTGATACGGTAAGTAAACTGACTCCAAAGTCTTCGGAAGCAATTTTACTCTGTTTTGGAATATTAAAAAAATTAGGAAAATGACTAGTCCAAAAAGTGCATGAGCAGGTGTCAAGCCTGGGGGGCGTGCCCTACCCCCCTGGGCGCGCCTCCTGAGCTTGTGGCCACCTCGTGTACCCTCCGGACTCCGTTTTCTCGAAGAATACTTGTTTTGCACGGTAAAAATTTGTTATATAATCTCCCTAAGGTTATGACCACTGTATTATGACAATACCCTCTGTTCTTGTTTCAGTCTATTTCTGCAGCAAATTTAGAGCAGGATGTCTTTGCAAGAGTCAGTCGGGGACAGTCGGGTCTCTCACCCAACACCAGATCCAAAGCATACAGCAAATCTAATCTCTTTGGGTGGTCAATGGAGGAAGAGATAGAAGCTAACCTGAAAAGAGTGGATGCCATGGAAGAGAATCAAGAAGTCGCTTCTCTCCCTCAACCTGGAGCCATCCATGTGGAACTCGATGACTTGATCCTCCCAGATTTGGTCAAACCTCCCGGTGCTAAATTTATATCTTACAATAACTTGAAACCAACTTGTAACGCCCATGATGCGGCTATATCTCCCACGTGTCGAAGCACGACTTAGAGGCATAACCGCATGGTGGTTTTGTCGCAAGAAGGGTCATCTTCACACAATCCCATGTAATGAACAAGAATGGGATAAAGAGAGTTGGCTTACAATCGCCACTTCACACAATACATAAATAGATTCATACATCATCCAAAATACACTCAATAGACCGACTACGGTCAAATCCAAATGAAAAGAAGATAACCCCAAATGCTAGATCCCCGATCGTCCCGACTGGGCTCCGCTACTGATCATCTGGAAATGAAACATAGTAACGACCAAGGTCCTCATCAAACTCCCACTTGAGCTAGGTTGCGCCACTTGCGCTGGTAGCCTCGGCACCTGCATCTATTTTGGTAGAATCTGTGAGTCACGAGGACTCAGCAATCTCACACCAGCGAGATCAAGACAATTTAAGCTCATGGGAAGGAAAAGGGGTAATATGGTGGAGCTGCAGCAAGCACTAAGCATATATGGTGGCTAACATACGCAAGTGAGAGCGAGAAGAGAAGCAACGCATCGGTCGAGAAGCTAGAAGTGATCAAGAAGTGATCCTGAAACTACTTACGTCATACATAACCCAAACCGTGTTCACTTCCCGGACTCCGCCGAGAAGAGACCATCATGGCTACACACACGATTGATGCATTTTAATGAAGTCAAGTGTCAAGTTCTCTACAACCGGACATTAACAAATTCCCATCTGCCTCATAACCACGGGCACGGCTTTTGAAAGATAATATACCCTGCAGGGGTGTCCCAACTTAGCCCATCACAAGATCCCACGGTCAATGAAGGATATACCTTCTCCCGGGAAGACCCGATCAGTCTTGGAATCCCGGTTTACAAGACATTTCGACAATGGTAAAACAAGACCAGCAAAGCCGCCCGAAGTGCCGACAAATCCCGATAGGAGCTGCACATATCTCGTTCTCAGGGCACACCAGATAAGCGAAGCGTACAGGTACCAACATAAACCAAGTTGCCAAGGGACGGTCCCGCATGATGCTTTAGTTTGGACCAACACTCGGAGGA
>NC_041391.1:219401611-219415041 GCF_002162155.2 Triticum dicoccoides
ATGACCCTCGGGCTCGCGAAAACCCAAGGGAAAAAGGCTTAGGTGGCAAATGGTAAAACCAAGTTTGGGCCTTGCTGGAGGAGTTTTATTCAAAGCGAACTGTCAAGGGGGTCCCATAAATCACCAAACCGCATAAGGAACGCAAAATCAAGGAACATAACACCGGTATGATGGAAACTAGGGCGGCAAGAGTGGAACAAGACACCGGGCATAAGGCCGAGCCTTCCACCCTTTACCAAGTATATAGGTGCATTAATTAAATAGGAGATATTGTGATATCCCAAAATATCCATGTTCCAACAAGGAACAAACTTCGTCTTCACCTGCAACTAGCAATGCTATAAGAGGGGCTGAGCAAAAGCGGTGACATAGCCAAAGAACGGTTTGCTAGGACATGATGGTTAGAGGCTTGACATGGCAATATGGGAGGCATGATAAACAAGTGGTAGGTAGAGCTAACATAGCGATAGAGCGAGCAACTAGCAAAGCAAAGATAGAAGTGATATCGAAGGTATGGTCATCTTGCCTGCAAAGTTCTCAGAGTTGTCGAAGGCTTGATCCTCGTTAGCGTACTCAACAGGTTCTTCGTGCACGTACTCGTCTCCCGGCTCTACCAAAGCAAGAACACAAGCAATGTAACCACAATAAATCACGGTGCAATGCACAAGCAACATGATGCAATACATGTCATGATATGCGAGATGTGATATGCAATGCGTATGCATGCTCCAGGAGGAAAAAGGATGAACAAGGCATCAACTTGGCAAAACAAGTATGCCGCTGGAAAGAAGAGATGATTTCGGTTGAAATCGATATGAAGATCACCGGGAATGGATGCACGGTTTATAAATGGCAAGCAAAACAAGAATGACACAAATCTGCGATTAACAACACGATGCTACTTAGCATGCAACAAGAAACTATGCTACAGCACCCCCTACATAACAACAAAGCATATGGCAGTGATCTACAGGAGCTGCTTGATAAAAGAGGAACACTGAGCTACGGCTAAATCACACAATAGCAGGTTCAAACAAGCATGGCAAAAGTGCAAAAGATATCAGCTTGGACATGGCATAAACAGCATCAGGTAGCAATGTTCAGAGCAAGCAATCAACATGCTACAAGAAATTATAATAGAAAAACAAGACATGGCATGATTCTAATCAAAGCATAGAACAAAAGTGCCTTATTGACAATGAGCCAAAAAGGATCAGAAGATATGATGGCACCCATGTAGACATAGCAAGTTTCGTTAACAGATTCAGCAAACAGAGCATGGCATTAACAACATTATGAAGGCATCTTTGAGAGCTCGATTCACTCACCACAAGTCATTGCATGACAAGATAATCATAGCATCAGCAAGAAGACATGTTTATGAAACTAACGAAGGCAAGAACAAGTTCATAGTATGCAAGGATCAACTACAACAACCTTGGCAAAATTGAATAACATGTAAACAATCTGCCAGGAAACATTTTATAGCAAAAGTAGAGCACGAAAATGACATGCTAGACTACTCCATAATTGCAAACAGGGGCATCGATGGATAGAGAATAACCATATGTTCAAAATATCCTTACTTAAGTATCTCAAAATAAGCATGGATCTCTCTGTAGCATCAAGTTTACATGGCATCAAAATAACAGCAGAACATGGATTGAAATCAACAACATCATGAAGCCTAGTTTGCATGCTTGTGCTAGTCACCACATTGATCACAAAAATACATGGCAAGCACCTCTGTAAAGAAGACATGGCATAGTTCAAAACATATGTAGAGCTCATGCTCATAATATGCACACAATAAATGTAGCGAAAATGAAAAATGCCCACAATCTGTTAAGAAATAGAAACTAACATTATATAGAACTCTTGCATCAGAGATTTGGGCATCGAGATGACCTCAAATGAACATAGCCCAATGGAACACAATGAAGAGCACAACCTGGTGAACATTTTGACATCTCATGCCCATGAAACGGAGCTACGAATGCAGAGTTATGATGCGATGAACAGAGCTAAATAATATGACAGAAAAAAGGACTTAGAGGATTTCGGGGTCAACCCTAAGGCTTCTCAGATCCAGATCCGGGGCGCGGAAGCTGAGGTGGCCGGAGTAGGAGGGAGATGGCCGGAGGAAGGGCTCGGCGTCGGGTCCGGGGTGACGGGGCTGCGGGCGGAGGCGGCAGCCGGCGTGGAGGAGCGGCGACGGGGCGGCGAGGTCCGGCGGGATAAATAGGTTATGGATCTCAAATAGCAAATCAATAAGCTCGACGAGGAAAATCGCATCCTGAGGGGCATCATTGCCAAGAATATCGCACCACCACCTCCGAAGAAGGAAACTTGAGTACCTGGGTATGGGCACTCCCCTTGGCTTATGCCAAGCTTGGGGAGGTGCCCTGGTATCATATCACCATCACATCTTTATCTTTATCGTTTATCTTAGTTTGATCCTTTTGGTTAAATCTTGATCTAGTAGAACAAAACATTCAGTATGATCTAGTCTTTAAATTTTGCTTTGTGATCTGTCTATCTAAGAGAGTACAAGAGTTGTATAATAAAGATTAGTTTTGAGTCAAGGGCTTTGCTTTATTTCTTTGATCTTTGAAAATAAAAAGAATAAAAGAAATAAAATGACCATATAATAATCTTATGGAGAGTGATGACTTCACATATAAGAAGTATGTTGCATGAAATTTATTGAGAATTGACAAACATAGTATTGGTCATTGTTGCAATTAATAGGAATCAATAAAGAAAGAGAGGTCTCATATATAAATACACTATCTTGGCCGTCTTTTATGATTGTGAGAACTCATTAAAATATTGTATTCTAATAAGTTGATGTTGGAAAAGGAAGTACACACAGCGTGTTATGTTCCCATATATCCGAATAGAAGTTATAATGTCCTGGATCCTCCAACATGTTGAGCATGCTTATCATCCTATGCTAGATAGAAATTCCACACTAAGTAGAGATACTCATTGTGCATCCAAAACCTTTAACCCAATTTTGCCATGAGAGTCCACTATATCTACCTACGGATTGAGTAATATCCTTCAAGTAAGTTGTCATTGGTGCAAGCAATAAAAATTGCTCTCTAAATATGTATGATCTTTTAGTGTGAGGAAAATAAACTTTATACGAACTTGTGATGACACTGGTACGCGCTTGTGCTATACAAACGGTTTTTAATCCCTTTCTGCGATGGCGCTCGGAACCGTCACCTAGTGAGTGTGGGCGATAGGGGGGTACTTCGCACACGACCCAGAAACAGTCGGGGATAGGGAGCCTTGATGCATACATTTGCCCCTCTATAACCATTTCCGATTTCTCGCATATCCGAAACGATTCATCCTTGCTACTCGTTTGTGCTGGCATTGCCATCACTGTCGAAGTTTTGTGGGTTTTACCTAAACCCAGGCAGATTCCAGGCCAAGGCAGATTCCAGGCACGAGAGTTTTCTAGGCATGTACCAAACTGGCTCTACGTTTACGATGCCTGGCACATCACAAACAGTTCATGATTATAAACCGTGTACGATAGGTAGACATTCACACACATTTAGTTTTCCCGCATCATATGTGATAGTGTCTGACATCAGACACGCTTTGCAAACATCAACTGTGTGCATTGTTACACACGTTTCCACTCCGTGAACCATATCGTATTATGATGTATATCGCACACGCTGTGCTTTATTAACCATGTGTGCCATAATGACCTACACACCGTAATTTTGCCCTAATTTGATTGATGCTATTTAAAATTGTACCTAATTTAAACTTGAAAGTAGGTTATAGATTTATTCATATCCATCAGGTTCAAACAACCAATGCATTATTCATTTCACGGGTACATATCTTTAAGAATTACATAAGCACCAAATAAAGAATGATGAACCAGGGTTCTATACTTGTACTATTACAGTTGGTAAAGAAAGAGGCGACAAACATTCTAGTTGCTGAACAAGGTGAAGCGGAATGGCCCTATTGTGATCTCCTAGATGCAGAAGGCACTCATGACTCTATTCCAACCCCTTGTGATGGTCGGCCGCTAATCATGTAGTTTGAGAGGTAATCTTGAGTAAACAGCTTCAGGATCCACTTCAAAGGAAAAAAAATCAGACATTGTCATCTAACACAACTCATTACAGATAGTAAAAAGAAGGGTACAGGGTTCTTACTTACCATCATGCAGTTCACTGTTGTCTTGCATAAAGTGTAAACATATAGTTTGATTGACATCTTTTTACCCATTTTAATAACAATCTTTATCAGTTTCTTCACTTGATGCTGGTTCATGAATATCTCATTGCCACATATGCAGAAATGGTCGAAGTGTGGACCTTTGGCAATGACATGTCTACCTAAAAGCACCAAGTTAATATTAGAATCTAAACAACAATTGTAAAATGATGTAGTACAACACTCCCTCCATCCCATTATATAAGATTTTATACACGTACATCTAGACCTCATCAGAACATTAAGGTAACACTCTTCCTTGTTGCTATGTAGCCAGGGATTGCATATTTAGTCATTCAGTACAATGCATGTTGCTATGTAGCCTTAGATATATTAAATATGGCCCTAGTTAACCTACTAATAAATGGGTTACAGATATATTCGGTGAAATGTTCGATTCAACGATTAATCCCTTATAAGCCCCCAGGCTATATGGTACCAGCTACCGAGATCCTGAATAGTGAGTACATATAAGCAATGCGATGAAACTAACCTCGATGGAAAAACAACACTGTTCTCAATATTGTCCTGTATGACTAAATATGAAGGTATGTTAAGCACAACAGGCTAAACATCAACCAAATATATCCATGGTAGACAACATAATCTACAAATGATAGCTTCAATGTGCTGGCTCAAGCACACTAGTTAAGCAAAACAAGAAGTCGAAACGTGTGTTAACTGCATCAGGCATAACATTTATAAACAAGCAAATAGTCATTTAAACTGGTATTGTGCAGGTCTAAGGTACACTAATTATTGTTAAAAAAACAAAAGGCATGTTAACTACAATATCCTTAACAGCAACCAAATATCGTAATTCATAGTGGTATTGTTGAAACTGTTATTGATGAAATTGAAATGCATGGAAAATAGTTGCACATATAGAGCAAGAACTAAAATAAACAAGGCTAATGCCATCTCTAGTCGATCCTTTAAAAGTTAAAGGACTAAAACAATTAGTGGATATATATATACTCTAGTAATTTTTGGCCGTTTCTAGTTGATCGCCTAAACTTAATGTTGTGAACTTCAATTTGATCAAGTTCAAAGCAGGTTCAACCGAAAGTAGCATGCATTCAAACATAAACATAGATAGTTTTGCATAACCGAACATAAAACATAAATTTCAACTAAGCTACTACTTTCGGTCAAAGTAGAGGTCGGGCCAATCCTTCCTCATCATGTACGGTGTGCCACAAGCCGGGTCTGGGCTAGTGCCGTCGTTGGGGAAGGCACTCCTCCACTCATCGACGTCAATCTCCTCGTCCTTGCTGCCCACCTGGACGCTCTCTGCATCGCCATCCTCGCTGCCTTCAACCTCGTCATTATAGGAGAGTGTGATAACCCCGCCGCCCTCCGCGTCGGCAAAGATCGCCCGCTCCGCTTCCACGAGCTCCGGGTGTTGTCGGTGTAGCTCTTGCATGTAGGCCTCGTCGGCGGCCTCGGACTCGAGGCGCTCCCATGCCTCGCAGTTCTCCCGCGCCATAGACGAGCTCACCAACCTTGGCTCTAGCGGAACGAGGTGGACCGGACGTGTGCCGAAGGGGAAATTGAGCTTATCCGCCGCACCGTGGTAGAGTACCTGTCAGCGGTCGTACTCCATGGCCGCAAGCTCGACCGTGTGGAAGCTACCTAGCCACCCATGGGTGTGGGTCTCCCGATCTGTAATCTTGATGAGCCACATCCCCCATCACCGCTGTCGGACCCTGAGGTAGGACCTCGTCGGCTGCTGGGTCCGAGGGAGGACGGGGAAGTCCTCGAACCGGCGTAGGGGCGCGGCGGGTGGTGGATTAGGTGCCGGCAACGGCGGATCGATAAAGAGCCCATGGAGGACGACGAGGACACCAAGGCGTCCACCTCGCCGGCGTCGGGCGAAGAGGCCGCGATAAACCTCTCTTGGGCCATTGGCTCCTCGATCTCCCCGTCACACAGGCAGAGGTTGAGGATGGAGGCAGCGGCGATGGCGGCGACCTACCAATGGTTACGGGGGTGGTGTGTGTCGGTGAGCGCAGGTTTTGTGGAGTGTGTGGTGTGTGTAGGGGGGGGGTTAAGGTGGTGTTCGAGGAAAAGCCGAAGCAACTGAAAATTTTACTACGCGGGAGTAACAAGGCGGGGTTACTGAAAATTTGGATCAAGGGCGAGCAGATATTTTTGGGATTGCGAGGGATGCAGAGGCAGGAGTATTTGGGAAGCGAGCTAGTGTGCTTGACATGCCGGCGGTGGACTGTGGCCGACGCACCTTCTTGCGTAAGCCATAGACGTACTATACACTGACGGTGCTCCAGGATATTTTGTATTGCATCTCACATGGTTGGTGATAATAAACTGTGTGGGATCTACTTGATTTTTCATTTTGATTTGAATTACATAATGGGGTCGCAGCAGCAATGGACAGTGTTTGAATTGCTAGACCTTTTATCTGCAGTGAAGATGCAACTATATGTGTGTCGTAAAAAATTGGAATTATTCAGGGTTCATTTGGAAATTTTATACATTAAATTAGTTTTCTAGCAATTTTAGGTGCACAATTCAAAATCAAAGCACATGCACCAGTCCCTAAAATGGGTTGCAAAATCAAATGTTTGTCCTCGGTTGCAAGCTTAGGTCACATGCAAGAAATGAGAATGAATGTCAAACACCTTGACATTGTCGCTCAGCCGCTAACATTGAGATACATGGTTTTAAAAATATAGTAAATCGAAAACTCGGCTGAAATTCATGAAACTTTACATGGTATCATGGAACGGCATCGACATGCCGTGGTAAAAATATTTTCCCATTTGGGCCAGGTTTGGGTATAAGCTTCTCGCAAACCGGAGCTACTCTCACAACAAGCCAGATGATTTTGGTAGGGAACGTGCCACCTTGGGGGACAAACGATATATGTTGCCTCTTCTTACTTTCTAATTTTTTTCTCATGTCAACTTAGAACAACACGAGTGTTGTGTCATTTTTGGGAGTTTTTGGGGTTCGCTTGGACATTTTTATACATTAACTGAGTTTTCTGTGCATTCATGTGCATAACTCAAATTTGAACTACATGCACATGCTATAGTGCATATAAAGTGGTTCAGAATTGGAATGTGTGTCCTTGGTTACATGCTTAAGTCCCATGCAAGAAATGAGAATGAATGTCAAACACCTTGCCACCGTCGCTCGACCGCTAATATTGAGATACTTCATTTTTAAATTCTAGTAAATCGAGAACATGTCTGAAATTTATGAACCTTGACACGCTAGCATGGAACGACATAAACATGCAGTGGTAAAAATATTGTCCTATTTGGGGCAGGTTGGGGTATATAAGCTTCTCACAAACCAGAGCTTCTGACAACAAGCCCCATGGTTATGGTAGGGAACATTTCACCTTTCTCGAAGAAACGATATCCATTGCCTCTTCTTGATTTCAATTATTTTTCTAGTGATTACATAGAACAACATGAGTGTTGTGTTAATTTTGGAATTTATCGGGGTTCATTTGGACATTTGTATGCATTAATTGACCTTTCAATGCATTTATGTGCATAATTCAAATTTGAACTACATGCACATGCTCTAATGCATATAAATTGTTTGAAAATTCAAATATGTGTCCTTGATTGCATGCCTACATCCAATGAAGAAATAGGTATGAATGTCAAACACCCTGGCATCGTCACTCGGCTGCAAACATTGAGATACCTGGTTTTAAAATTCTAGTAAATCCAAAACTCATCTGAAATTCATGAAACCTGGAATGCTATCATGGAATGGCACCCGACATGTCGTGGTAAATTTTTTATCCCATTTGGGGCAGGTTTGGGTATAAGCTTCTCACAAACCAGAGCTTCTCCCAACAAGCCTGATGGTTTCGGTAGGGAATGTTTCACCTTTCTGGACTAAACGATAGCCGCTGCCTCTTCTTGATTTCATTTTTTTCTCTAGTGTCAACATAGAACAACATGAGTGTTGTGTTAAATTTTGGAATTTTTCGGGTTTCGTTAGCACATTTTTTATGCATTAATTGAGTTTTAATGCATTTATGTGCATAATTCAAATTTGAACTACATGCACATGCTCTAATGCATATAAATTGGTTGAAATTCAAAAATGTGTCCTTGGTTGCATGCTTAGGTCCCATGAAAGAAATGGGAATGAATGTCAAACACCCTGCCCCCGTCACTTGGTCGCAAACATTGGGATACCTGGTTTCTAAATTCTAGTAAATCCAAAACTCGTCTGAAATTCATGAAACCTAGCCTGCTATCAAGGAATGGCACCCGACATGTCGTGGTAAATACTAATGCAATGCATGGGCCTTTTTTCTAGTCTTTATCTAATTACAAATGGGAGATTATTAATAATTGGGAACAAATATCTGAGATGGATTATTTATTCGAACCGTGAGCGTTAGACCAATAATCGATATGTGCCATGCTTCGGTTAAGCAATAAAGGAGCGACATTAATCATCCAAATAGCAAAACAATATACTTTGGATTATATACAACACGTCATCAACACTCAACACCAACGAGGATACATGTTGGATTATAGATTATTTCCAATAAAACATTCTAGTAAATACTAAAGTTTTTCTCACACAACAAATAACAAAGTGATGAAATGAACTTCAGCTCAGCCAATCCTCAGTGTTGGAAACGCTTGCTTTGAACCATAACTGATTCTCTATGAAGGGCCAGCTATTTTCAATCTCGAGACCAACGCAGGACTGATCATCCAGGCTGAAGCGGCCTATATCAGGACGCATATTGTGATAGCCACGGTAGGGAACCATAGCAATGTCCGAGGTATAGATACAGTTGCTTCTCATAAATGGTAGTAACATTGTGTCAACAGCAGCTACATCACCTTTCACCATCATTGGAAGTTTTGTCCAAGGAAGAGCGAGTTTTCTCCAAGACTATCAATGTTGTACCAGGGAGAAGGTGTTGGCGCGAGCACATTAGTATCCATCCCAAATACCATGCAACACGTGTTGGAATAGGTCCGGAGAGTGCGACCATGGGAGACTACACCTGCTTCCTTAGTACTAACATCAGGAGTGGGCTGTATACACACAAGAAGAGGTGATCCATCAGAATTAGTTGCCAGGCGCCACTAAGTATATGGGCGCTGCTCGTCCTGATGTTCGTGATCATCACCATCGTCATCTCCCCCTTGGTTATAAAAAATTTCAAGTATAAGTGGTGGAATGTTCACAGGACCTTGGAAACACAAGAAGGTTAATTAGTAAAGGGAAACTAGCTAACCCGCATGCATGTGGATGAAACAATTATAATTACGGCGGAAGGCACACATACCTAAATCATAAGGATTCCATGCAAAAATAGTGCCACGAGTGCTGGTACCAAACACAAGACCCTCATATTGAATTGCATCATAGTACTCATCTATGTACAGAAATTGATTTTTGAGCAATATCCATCAAGGCGTGGAAGTAAGGACGACAACAAGCTTGTCGAAGATAGCAACAACTTCATAGTTCTTGTTGAAGATAGTCGGCATGATCGTATTTTAATGTACATAGATCATCTGTGTGCTCAACCTCAGGGCAGTCTATGATTTTTGAAAGTGGAACCTGGTGACGAGTGTACACATTCACAATTTCCCACTCGCAGTTATGCCCAATACAAACAACCCAATCTCCATTTGCGCCTGCCCAAGCCTTACCTTCAAGCGATGGCATCTTAACATCACACGTATCATTATCAAGTGGCATCAACTTGCAGGATGTGAGGCTTCCATCGTCCCCACGCCAGCGACCAGCATCATGGCGAAGAAGATAGGGGAGATCAAACTGCTCATGAACCCTATTTGTTGAGTCGAGAACGAACTTGAACGAACCTGCCATGCTAGCCGAGGTGATGACATTGCACCGATCAATGAGTTCCTCCACCACGTCATCTTTCTGATCGGGGCAAGAATAACAGGGTCTTTTCCGGCCTGTCCCCTCCATGAGGAAGACGATCGATCAATGGCAGAAGGAAGGGCGTTCGACAACAGTTCCAAATCGAGAGGGAAAGGCGAAGAGGAAGTGGACGGTTGTCACGGTACACGAAGAGGCTAGTGGGGAACGAACGGTTGCCACAGAAAGGTCACACACTAACGACAAGGCCGTCCTCTCAGACCTAGCGCCCGCGCGGGATGGCCTCCGTCGCCCACACGAGCGAAGCCACTCCGCACCCCACACGGTTGGTCCGCCACGCTGCTAAGAGCAAGTACTACAATAGTGGGCTTATAGCCTGCTTACATGGCAATTTTTCCTATGTGGAGGAGAGAGGCATGAAGGATTATTGCAACAAGGACAAGCGTGCCTGGCACTCAGCCTAGATGGAGAAACTCGACAAAGCTCACGTCGTGTACCCGGCCACGGAGGCGTACACGTGCTACGACATGTACAGGCGGATCATTGACATCAGGAAGTGCCTCCTTTCCCAAAACGGCCAGGGATCCAGCCGGAAGCAGAGCAATGGCAAGCATCATCGCAGCAAGAAGTAGACGATTAATTAGATCCTCATTTCTTCTAGTTTAGTATGAATGTAATTTCTTACTTTGGTGTGTGAAAATGTTATCTATGTAGTCACTTGTCTAATTATATGCTTTATTTGGTTATGCAACGTTGTCTTTTTAAGTAAATTTGTCGATGCTCTATAGATAGAGCAAATCACGTCGCACACGGACTACACAAGGGAACCCGTCAGTGATGATTTCATCAATCATTGACAATTGTATACCAGCAATCGTTTGCTCACAACACACACGCTTGTGAGCAGGAATCATCTGTGTTGTTATTGGTCTTCCCACATATTTTTGATTACAGACCTGTTTGCCGCGTATCACACACATCTTGTTATATTGAACTGTTTCTGTTCTCTTGTATCAACACAAATAGTTCACCTGAGTGAACTGCATGTTGTATATCGCACACACACCTTGATCTGGTTGACCGTTTCTTTTGTGTTGCCTAATCACAAACAGTTCATCCGAGTGAATCATATGATGTTTATCGCACACGCCTTCATCTGGCTGCCCGTTTCTTTTATTACTCCTCATCGCAAATAGTTAATTGAACTGAACCATATGCCCTGCATCACACACGCAACTAAGATCTAAACCGTGTTTGATGCATCTATCATTGCAAACATTTTTCACATTTTAGACGGTTCTCTGACACCACTGTTTGCGACTATTGCATCGTACACAGTTTCTCGAAGGGTCTCTGGTCATAGTGTCGCGTTAGCAGCATCCTGCAGTAGTGTGAGGAAGGAATAAAAGCGACAAACTGCATAATAAAGTTCTCGATCACAAGCGGCAATATAAAGTGACGTTTCGTTGCATTAAGATTTCTTGCGTTCAACTAAAAAGTGCATGACAACCTCTGCTTCCCTCTACGAAGGGCCTATCTTTTATTTTCACTTTATACCTTCATGCAAGAGTCATAGTGACCTTCACCATTCCTTTTATATTTCTCTTCTTGGCAAGCACTATGTGTTGGGAAAAGTTCCAGACATACATATCCACTTGGATGTACGTGATCATAAATTATTATTGTTGATGTTACCCTTGAGGTAAATCGTTGGGAGGCGAAACTATAAGCCCCTATCTTTCTATGTGTCTGACTGAAGCTTTGATCTCATAAGTATCGCGTGAGTGTCAGCAATTATGAAATATTAAATGATGGTTGAGTATGTGAACTTGCTAAATAAAAGCTCTTACATTGACTCTTTATGATATTATGACAAACTGCAACTGCTTCAATGGCTGAGATAATGGTTTGTTAGTTTTCAATGAAGTTTTTGGTTCATACTTTACCTTGTGAACCAATTATCCCTTGAGTGTAATAAGTATTATGACAATATATTGTTGTTCTAAAGATGATCACGATGCCCTCATGTCCATATTTTATTTTATCGACACCTCTGTGTCTAAACATGTGGTCATGATTATCAATTTTGGATTTTTCTTGAAGACAAATGAGGTATAAGCTTGGGGGAGTTGATACATCTCATAACCCACATGTATAGGGGATCGCAACAGTTTTTGAGGGTAGAGTATTCAACCCAAATTTATAGATTCTACACAAGGGGAGCCAAAGAATATATGTAAGTATTAGCAGTTGAGTTGTCAATTCAACCACACTTAGAGATTAAATATCTGCAGCAAAGTGATCATTAGCACAGTAGCATGATAGTTGGATAGTACTAGTAACGATAGAGTGGTAACAATAATAGTAATGGTAACTGTGGTAGCAATGATTTTGTAGCAGCTGTAACAGTAGTAGAAATAGTAGTAACTTAGCAAGATCAATATGTGGAAAACTCGTCGGCATTCGATCGGTGATTTCGTTGGATGATATTCATCATATAACAGTCATAACCTAGGGCAACACAGAACTAGCTCTAGTTCATAAATATAATGTAGGCATGTATTCCATAAATAGCCATATGTGCTTATGGGAATGAACTTGCATGACATCTTTTGTGCTACCCACCCGTGGCAGCATGGTCCATAAGGAAACTAGGGGATATTAAGGCCTCCTTTTAATAGAGAACCGGAACAAAGCATTAACACATAGTGAATACCTGAACTCCTCAAATTATGATAATCACCGAAAAGAATCCCAATTATTGTCACCTTGGGGTATGCGGATCATAACACGTAATAGGTGCGTACACTACAAAAAAAGACACATCCGTCACATTTTGGGCCGAACGAAAAAAAATTGTCATACTTATGACACTTCTATGACGATAATTGTGACAAAACCCGGTATCATCATAGATGTGGTGGGCTCCTACTTCTATGACAAAAAATCATGACAGAAAATGAGCCTTTCGTCCTGGGCGGGGCGGAGACGCAGCTGCATGACATTCTTTGGGCCATCCATGACGGAAAAAACCGTGGTAGAAGCGAGGGCGAGGAAAATTTCGGGGAGTTGCCGGTTACGGTGGGTGGTCGGGGGCCGAGCAATGCGCGTTTCTCTCGTACACGTACACGCGTGTGTGCGAGGCATTGGGCTCTAACTGAACCCGAGCGAGGCGTCGCCTAACTGAACCCGAGCGATTGCAGTACAGGCTACGCGTTACTGAACCCGAGCGATCGAGCAATTCGTTCGCTACTTCTGCTAACTGAAGCCAATCGATGTTTCCTCTGGATGAACAGTGAGCATTG
>NC_041391.1:219415198-219457861 GCF_002162155.2 Triticum dicoccoides
CAGTGAGCGGTGGGGGTGGATGAACAGGACGCGTTGCCTCTGGATGAACAGGACCCCGACCGATCGAGGCGGTTGGGGTTGGATGAACAGGACCCCGTGGAGGGCTGGATGAACAGTAGACAGTGGAGGGGTGGATGAACAGTAGCCCGTGGAGGGGTGGTTGAACAGGACCCCGTGGAGAGGGGTGGTTGCACAATAGCCGGTGGAGTAGCGCGCGGTGGAGGCTGGATGAACAGGAGCCCGTGGATGAACAGTCGCAGGTGGAGGCTGGAGGAGGTCGACGGTGGATGAATAGTAGCCCGTGGAGGCTGGAGGAGGTCGACCATGGAGATGAACAGTATTCCGTGGAGTCCCGTTTTGCGGTACGTCACACCCCTCCCGATGAACAGGACCCCCATTTCGACTGTAGCGCTCCAACACAAGTCCGTTTCCTCCGTTTTGTGGTACGCCACACCCCTCCCGATCAACAGGACCCCATTTTGACCGTAGGAGGTCCAACACAAGTCTGTTTCCTCTCTTTTGCGGTACGCCAGACCCCTCCCGATGAACAGGATCCCGTTTCGAACATGGTCGGTCAAACACAAGGTCATTTCCTCCCTTGTGCGGTATGCCAGGCCTCGATTCCATCGCCTGTTACGTCCAAGCCGGTTGGCTCCCACGCGTTCCGTTGCCTCCCGATGAACACGACGCATTATGTTGCCTCCCCATGAACACGACACATTCCGTTGCCTCCCCATGAACATGACGATGATGCAGTTTCTCCGTTTCGACCCAGCCATGTACACGAGCCCTGGCCGTACGTATGCGCGAGTAGGCATTCGAGACCCCGCCCGTATGTACGTACGTGGCCGTATTTTGTTTCTTGCACCCTGGCCATTGTACGTACGTGTACATGCTACGTGCGCACCTCTACTACGACACGTGAGCGCCTCTACATCGACCAGTATATATGTACGTACACGTTCGCGACCAGAATGACAATGCTACATACGCTTCTACCAGGTGGGTCCCGACTGTCAGGCACTTCCCAGCGTGTGAAGATGTAGCTGGTGGGTCCCAGCAGTCAGGGGGGTGAATCTGTTTTTTTTACCCGGACGCACTTCCTTGCGTGCGAAGATGTAGCTGGTGGGTCCCAGCAGTCAGGGGGGAACTTTTTTCGTGAAATACGATGGCCCATCTGGTGGGTCCCCGCTGTCAGGTGGAGAAATAATTATTTTGCGCGTAATAAGGAGGCACTTCCTTGCGGCTGCCGTGGACCCAACTATCAGCCTCTCCACGTACAGTACTCTTCCAATGGAAGTCGGTCGTTGACCACATTGACCACGCCGCGCCGAGAGCACCACGGCGGTAGACGATAGCGAGGCCTAGGAAGGGGATGACGCGGAGCCGGGGAAGACGCGGCAGTGGATGCCCACGCGGAGAGGAGTATGAGGGTTCACTGGTTCGGCTGCGGTGTGAGGCTGCTGTCGCCGCAGAATAACAGGGGGTGTGGGTGAGTAGAGGGATGGCTTGGCCAGCGGTGGGAGTAGTAGGAGGCGGTGAGGCCTCCGCGGCATCACAGCCGGCCACGGGAGGCAGGAGCATGCGGCATGACCGGCGCTGCTTTGGGCGGCTGGAGCAAGAAGACCAGAGGTTGAAGAAGCACTTCGGCCGTTGGATGGACATCGTACGGTCACTGGAGCTAGAATCGTTCATATTGACAAAAGTTGACAAAGGCCTCCGTCCCAGTCAACTTAGTAGGCCCACAAGTCAACCTCCCACCAAGGTGGGTCCCAGCTAGCAGGGGGAGTATTCATTTTTTTGTGCGTAATAAGGAGGCACTTCCGGTGGCTCCGAGCTGACAGCGGGGGGAACATTTTTTCCTCGAAATACGGTGGACCGTTTGGTGGGTCCCAGCAGTCAGGGGGGAAACTTTTTTCATGAAATACGGTGGCCCGTCCAGTGGGTCCCAGCAGTCAGGGGGAAACGTTTTTTCGCGAAATACTGGTGGCCCGTCCGGTATGTCCCCGCTGTCAGGTGGAGGAATAATTATTTTCCGTGTAATAAGGAGGCACTTCCTTGCGGCTGTCGTGGACCCAGCTGTCAGCCTATCCACATACAGTACTCTTCGGATGGAAGTCGGTCGTTGACTACATTGACCACGCCGCGCCGGGAGCACCACGGCGGTGGACGACGGTGAGGCCTAGGAAGGGGACAACGCGGAGCCGGGGAAGACGCGTCAGTGGATGCCCACGCGGAGAGGAGTACGAGGGTTCACTGGTTCGGCTGCGCTGTCGTCGCCGCAGAATAATGGGGGGTGTGGGTGAGTGGAGTGGAGGGATGGACTGGCCAGCGGTGGGAGTAGTATGGGGGCGGTGAGGCCTCCACGGCAGCATAGCCGGACACGGGAGGCAGGAGCAGGCGGCACTACCGGAGATGCTTTGGGTGGCTGGAGCAAGAAGGCCAGAGGTTGAAGAAGCACTACGTCCGTTGGATGGACATCGTACGGTCACTCGAGCTAGAATCATGCATATTGACTAAGTAGACAAAGACCTCCATCCCCGTCAACTTAGTAGGCCCACTATACTAGGTCCCAGCTTGCAGGGGGAGTATACATTTTTTTTGTGCGTAATAAGGAGGCACTTCCTTGCGTGCGAAGATATAGCTAGTGGGTCCGAGCTATCAGCGGCGGTAACATTTTTTCACGAAATACAGAGGCCCTCTCGGTGGGTCCCGGATGTTAGGTGGAGGAATCATTATTTTGCGCATAATAAGGAGGCATTTCCTTGCATGCGGCCATGAACCCAGTTGTCAGCCTCTCCACGTACAGTCCACTTCAGATGCATGTCGGTCGTTGACCATGTTGACCACGCCACGCCGAGAGCACCAGGGCGGTGGACGACGGTGAGGCCTAGGAAGTGAACGACACGGAGCTAGGGAAGACTCGGCAGTTGTTTCCCACGCGGAGGGGAGTACGACTGTACGAGGGTTTATCGGTTCGTCTACCGTCGCCGGAGAATAACAGCAGGTGTGGGTGAGTAGAGGGATGGCTAGGCCAGCGATGGGAGTACGGTGGGGCGATGAGACCTGCGCGGCAGCACAGCCGGCCGCGAGGAGGAGGGAGCAAGCAGTCCCGCCGGTGCTTGTTTGAGCGGCTGGAGCAGCAAGAGCAGAGATTGAAGAAGCACGACGGCCGTTGGATGGACAACCAATAGTTACTGCTTGTGCTTCAACCTTTTTTAGGAAAGCCTCAAATCTGTGGAAAACAACATACATGCCATCTGTCATTATTTCTAATAATTTACAGCCCGTTTGCTAATTCATACAGTTTTTTTGGAGCCCATATTATTTTTGTTAGCATTACAGCCCATATTGTGGCCACGGTTAAAAAATTATACGAAATTTTGCATATGTCGGTGCGGTCTGAACTGTTTTTAATCCCAAAATTTCGAGTCACATTCAGACAGATTTTAAAAATAAATGTATATCAATATAAAATCCAATAAATTGTCCACGCATAAAAATCAATGCAATTTAAAATCTTGAAATGAAAAAAAGATATTTGGAACCAATTGCCGGTTTGATGTGTTTTAAAAATGTACAGCCCATTTCTCATTACTGATAGGCCATTTTCTCGGCCAGCCGAATTAAGCTCTCCTCGTCTTGAAAGATTTGCAGCCCAACAGGCCTGACAAAGTGACTTACTTGACAAATCACAAAAAAACTGGGCTAGCCATTTTCAGAAAGAAAAAAAACTACTGGGCTAGTTTGTGGTAAACATAAAAGAAAAGGTTGTCTAGACAGGCCAGAGTGTCCCGTACAGCCCAGTTGACTCCCTGCTTCCGTCCCAAAAACAAATTAGATAAATGCCACTCCAATTATGGCGATTCATAAAAATGCCACTGCAATTTCAAAACTTTGAAAAATGCCACTGCAATTTTTGCAAACTTTGAAAAACGCCACTGCAGTTTGCAAACTTTGAAAAACGCCACTCCAGACTTCGAAAAATGCCACTAGAAATGGCATGAAATGGCATTTTTCAAAGTTTGGAAATTGCAGTGGCATTTCTCGAAAACACCAAATTTGCAGTGGCATTTATCAAATTAACCCAAAACAAAAATAACTGGGCGAGCTATTGGTTCCCTGGTGTCAGCCGCTCGTTCTGCAGTTCTCTCGTTTATTGACTATGTTGACAATAGCATGGGACCCAGATGTCAGAAATCCATTAGGAGGAACCATTTTTTTATTGGCTTGAAATAATGAGGCATTTTCTTGCATACTGCCATGACCTTGGCGGGTCCCTGCTGTCATCCTCTCCACGTACAATCATCTCCTGATTGTGTATGCGTCAACTTGGTAGGCCCACAAGCCAGCCTCTAAACCCGTGGAGGACAAATACAACCCATTTAAAAAAATAACAGCCCATTCCATACGTTCAAATGGAAAGTTCAACATTCAGAGCAAAGTAACAGGTCTGGTCCACATATAGAATACTGAACTTCCACATTGACAACCATCATAGCCAAGTTAACTATCTACTCGCACTAATACTCTAGTATCGTACAAGTACTAACTTACTCTTAGCTAACTAGACAATGCCAGCCGCCATCTGCGGTACACGCTAAACGCCGGCACCGGCGTCCTGCGCCTCACCTCGGCCTTGCCAGAGGAGTGATAGGGTGCGTTGCTCGCGCGCGTTGACCCTTTCAACGCAGGCGTGGTCCACCGAAGCTTTGGCTTCCAAGCAGGAAACCCACTTGATGAGCTGGTAGTAAAAATCGGCATCACGAACGTGTGCGTGCCTAACAGCCTCCAGGGCTATTTTTCGGGCGCCAGCCTCCACGTAGTCGGCCCAGTTGTGGTAGCTCTGCTCGCGACTCAGAGCGTTGGTGCGCTGCTGCTCCATGTCCCACTGGCGGCGCAAATTAGTGATACGCTGCTCCTCCACCAGGCTGTCGTGCTCCAACAATTCCTGCTCCTCTGCCAGGCGGTCGCGCTCCAACAAGTCCTCGATCTCTGCATTGCCATCTAAAGAAAAATAGAATGCATCCTCCCTCCGTCTGCCTTCCAGTGAAAAACTGAACACTAGTTACGGCGTTGACCGCCTCCGGCCTCGCCTACCACGGACGGGCGGGGGCATGGGGGACGTGGCGAGCAACGACGGGCTGGTGGGGGCTTATGAGGATATGGCGAGTTGGGTCACGGTGCCATTGGAGAAGGCAGGGAAATGGTACTTATAGGCGGAAGGTAGTGCGATGGTCATTGGAATTCAATGCATAAGCAGGCATGGCTTAGCGCGCCAGCTTGCCATGGAAAACTAGAGAAACTGAAATTATGACTGTGTCGTCCCATCCCATCTGGGTCGCATGCCGGCATGACGGTCAAACGAGTGTACTCGAATCATCTCCCTCCTTGTCAATAATGATTCCACGGATTTAAAAAGCCCGCAGCAATTAAAGCGCATCTTTTTTGCATCAGTTAGCTGCCTTAATTACGGCCGGCTGCATGCAGGCACTCAGAATCGCTCGCAGCCAGTACGCGGAGCAGCATGCAACGAGTCGCAGTGGAGGGTACGCACGCGGCCACTTAAATCGCTAGAATTAATTAGGCTTGCCATTAATTATTTCCATGCCTTGGTCTTGCTTCTTTGCTCATAGGACTAATAAACCCGGACAGATGGAGTACCTTGGTTGGTGATAGGTTTGAATTAAGCCCTACAAACCAGAAAGGAGGTACTAGTACGTGTGTGATCCGCTATTTATTCGTGACGGATCGAGTAGGTCGTTTCTTGAATTGAGCCCTGCAAACCGAAAAGGAGGTAGTACATGCATAATCCACTATTTATCCATGTAGGATCGAGTAAGTAGGATAGTGTAGTTTGTTAGTTTCTTTAGAGGTAGGCATTTTTATTCAAAAAACTGCCACTTCGGATCTTGCATCGCAAATAAAAATGCCAGGAGCGCATTAGTAGGCTAGCTAGTGATCGATCAGTAACTTGTAAACACTGAGCGAACAAAAATTAGTAACTGTTAATGTATCTCAACGATTCATAGATCATATACAAATATGTAGCTCTAAAAGCAAAGATCAGCCACTTCGGATCTTGCATCGCAACTAAAACCAACTAGTACGATTCCCATACATAAGATCAACATGTTAATGCATCTCAATGATTCACAGATCATATACAAATATGTAGCTCCAAAAGCAAAGATCTAGAAAAAAACATTTGTTCTTCCTACTACCATGGATGCTTCTCTTGGCCAACATTCAGTACAGACTGAAAGACAAATTTGTTTGTGAAGTCTAGAATTCCTCTTGCAAACGTAAGTGGTTTCACCAACAGCTGGAACCATGAGAATAAACCACACATGATGGAGGAACATCCACTGCAATATGATTTGGTCTTCTCTCGATCACATCGTGAGACTATTTTCAGAATACAAACTTTAACTTAGGCAAAATGATCCCCATTGTATAATCAGACCAAAGCAATGAAGCACCTAGTGTTGGCCAATAAATAGTACAATACTACTTTTCTGCAGTCCATGAAGTGACTATCCAATCTTTCTGTGTCTATTTTCAATGGCACTGCATGCAGTGCCTATACTATACTCTTGTGCAGTTCAACCAAAATTGCGGTCACTTTGTTTGTTTTCCAAATAGCAATGGGCAGTTATCTCTGTCTACACAAATATCAAGCAGCTAGTAAACATATACCACACCTTATATTTTCAGTTTAAAGATGTCTCTTCCGCTTAGCATCTATCATGTTCTGTACTAGACAATTTGATACAGATATGTTTTGCCCTGGACAATTTCATACTAAATTGATTTGCTGGTTCAGAGCAGAAATATAGCACCTATTCTTCATCAGACCAAGGATATCCATGTTCGCAATGATGGAAGAGGTGAAATCGATACAACCGAAATTGAGCATCCAATCATTGAATCTTGTCCTGCACCTCCAATGTAGGTCCACCCTGCAAATAAATTCACATGCAAACCACTAGTATTACTATCTAATGACAGTACATAAAGAGTAGCAAGATAGTAGCAAACCATATACCTTCGTAATGAACAGCTCATAGTGCCACCAATTGGATATAAAGGTTTGGAATAAAACATGCTCCTAATGTTGAACCAGTTGGACTTTTTGTGCAGTTCCACTAAAATCGAGCATCCCTATTTGCATAGATATTGAAAGTGTGATTACTGTAAAAACGACACTAGTTGAAGCATAGACTCACAAATATAAGCATTCCAATTTCTTAATGGAAAAGGTAGCAAGACTGTTTCTAACCACCTGTTTGAAGGAATAAATAAGGCAACAATGGCTAATGTCAGAATGGCATATATAGTTCTTTTTGAAAGAATGATCGACTCCTGACCTTTCTTCTTCTTTTAAGCATATTTTGTGCAGTTCAACTAAAATAAAATGCCATCACCGCCTTGACAATTCAGTGACACTGTACAAAAGGAAATGACTTAACGTTACATCATGACGTCAGGTATGTAGTCGACAGGCATTAGAGACAAACATACAGACCTCCTCCGATAACATAATGAACATTAATTTTAATAAAGGTGTGACTAGCTTTACCGGGATAATTTGAGTGACCTCAACACCCTCTGTTCCTTAATATAAGACGTTTTCGCGGTTCAATTTCAAGTACCCAAACGTCTAGTATTTAGAAAAACAGATAGTAGTTTTCTTGAGCACATATCTGGGAAAGCTTGCCACACTTTATTTATGTCCATACGCTAATGCAACACCATTCGAATACTACAAATATACACTAATCCAGTGGCAAGTGCAATAGTAGAGTAGTTAGTTTATTACAGGGTACAGTACAATGGTTTTACTGAACAGATTTCAATGAACTATAGCACTCGAAGATTTCTATAAGAATTAACAATACAAAATGTTAAGGTAACAAGTTTCAGCATTGGTATACTAGCTATACATGAGCATTAAACCAAATACAAAAGTATCAAGGTAACTAGCATTATTAACTAATGACAGTATAAAAACATTGCAAACCATGTACCTCCAAGGTAAATATCATTTCAAACTCGTGGGGACCTTAAAAATTGCTATCCCAATCTAGATAATCGATCAAACATAAAAACTTGATCAAATGAATCATGAGAATAGTCGGAGGAGGAGGTGCCCACTCTTGACCTTTCCTCTTTTCTTTATAAATTTTTGTGCAGTTTAACCAAAATAAAATGACATTAGCGCCATGGCATTTTGGTGACACTGTACAAAAAAAATAACTTATCTCATGAAAGTGAGGTATGTAATCTATAAGCATTAACAGTGCAAAAATCTGAAGGTAGTAACAAGTTTCATCGTTGGTATACTGGCTGTGCAACAGCATTAGAATGCCTTAGCTGAAAAATCTTTAATACATACACAATCAACATCTAACCCTGAAATAATCCAGTGACATTAAATGGCATTGCTTAAATTTATCGGTGGCATTAGAATGAGTGTGGCATTAGTTAAATGTGGCAACACATTAGTAGTAGCATTGCTTGACTCGACTGCTGGCGTTATACTAACAGCAAAAAAGTGGCAATAAGAGCATGGGAGGCCCATTCGGACAGTGGGCACACCAGTACGAACTACCTCCATGGACGCGGAGTGGTGAGGGAGCTATGGTTGCCCAGAGCAACAAATATCCAGGCAGCATATGTGGATTATGTCCCATTTTTGTTCTCTTTAGCCACCTTTTTCCTATGTGAGGACAACAAACCGATCGACCTGGTCATTCTCTATTGCGTTGTCATGCCTTTCTAGTTTCTACCCTTCTTCAACCAAGAGAAACGAGACTCGTTCCTTAGCTACTGATTTTCCCCTTTTCAACCTAGATGCGGGTTTGATGCCTACTCTCTTGGACAGTACAGTCTCCTTTCCTTTCCTTATTCAACCCAGACATGGATTAGTCTGCATGAAGTAGGGTTTCCTTTAATAGTGCAAATTAACGTTTTTGTCTGCGTGGCCAGCAGAGCAGAGGATAGAAAATTGGGAAGATGGTGGAGTGGAAAAATATCCACATGCAACGACGTGGCAGATGGGGCAATAGAACAAGGGTATGGTTCGAAAATAGGTAGCATACCTGAGGGTCGGCGGGATGTGGCTTCGCTTGTGGTCGTCGTCCTCCGCACACACTACGGTAGAGAGCTTGGGGACGGAGGCCATCCCGCGCGGGCGCTAGGTCTGAGAGGACGGCCTTGTCGTCAGTGCGTGACCTCGCTCGCCGACGACGAGTGCGTCAATACTACATGTCCTTTTCTTCCCCGGCGGATCTGTGACCACCGGTGAGGAGGGAGAGAGAGGCCGTATTTTTTAGATCTGGAGAGAGGGTGATAGTGTGAGAAGCATGTGGGTAGCCCTTAGCAAGAAATCGCTGAAGCTCCAGCCTATATATCTTTTTTATACTACTAGTACTAGAGGTGGAGTAGTGGTAGAGTAGTTTATATTTTCTCTACGTACAGTACCAGTTAGTCCTGCTTCAAAACTGAACGGTACGCCATTAAAAAAATAAAGGTCGATAACTATGCAACACCTCGGGCCAACGCGGCCAGATCGCATTTTGCACGAGAAATTACACACCATGTTTCATTGACATGTGGTCCCGTTCCAACATATCAGTGAGACGACGGTGAGTCCTTTTCTACTAGTATTTTCGAACGGATGTGTAGGTCGGGGCGCCTCTTCATGTACCGTGGCAAACTGGCAACCGTCCATCGACTCTTCGCCTTTCCCTCTCGATTTGGAACTGCTGTTGCGCGCTCTTCCTCTCCCTCCTCCATTTGCCTTCACCCTTCCTTCTGCCATTGTTCGATCGTCTTCTCCATGGAGGGAACAGGCTGGAAACGACCCTGTTATTCTTGCCCCGATCTGAAAGAGGACGTGGTGGAGGAACTCATTGATCGGTGCGACGTCATCACGTTGGCTAGCATGGCAGGTTCGTTCAAGACAATTCTTGACTCAACTAATAACATCATTACAAGGAACCCAAGGGTCAAGGAGCGGTTTGATCTCCCCTATCTTCTTTGCCGTGACCCTGATGACTGGCACGGGGACGACGGAGGCCTTGCCTTGTGCAAGTTGATGCCGCTTGATAGTGATACATATGATGTTAAGATGCCATCACTTGAGGGTAAGGCTTGGGCAGTCGCAAATGGAGATTGGGTTGTTTATATTGGGTCCAACTGTGAGTGGGAACTTGTGAATTTGTACACTCGTGACCTGGTCCCACTTCCAAAAATCTCAGCAGACTGCCCAGAGGTTGAGCACACCGGTATTCTACGCACGTTCAGATACGATCATGGTGACTGTCTTCTACGGAAGATAGCAATTTGTCGAGTTCCCAACCGCTCTTGGAATTACAAGAACTATGTAGTTGTTGATATCTTCACCAAGCTTGTTGCCAACTTTCGTGGTTCGACTGGATGGATATTGCTCAAAAATCAGTTTCTGTACACGGATGAGTACTATGATGCAATTCAATACGAGGGCCTTGTGTTTGCTTCCACCACTCATGGCACTGTTTTTGCATGGGATCCTTGTAGTTTCAGTATGTTTGTCTTCCACTGTCATTATAATTGTTTCATCCACATGCATGCGGGTTAGCAAGTTTCCCTTTACTAATTGACCTACTTCTTGTGTTTCCAAGGTCCTGTGAAGATTCCACCACCTATACTTGAAAAAATTTATCACCAAGGGGGAGATGACGATGGTGATGATCACGAGCATGAGGACGAGCAGCGCCCATATACTCAGTGGCGCCTGGCACCTAATTCTGATGGATCACCTCTTCTTATGTGTATACAGCCCACTGCTGATGTTACTACTAAGGAAGCAGGTGTAGTCTCCCATGGTCGCACTCTCTAGACCTATTCCAACACCTGTTGCATGGTATTCGGGATGGATACTAATGTCCTAGCACCAACACCTTCTCCCTGGTACAAAATTGATAGTCTTGGAGAAAAATGGCTCTTCCTTGGACAAAACTATCCAATGATGGTGAAAGGCGATCCAACTGCTGTTGACACAACGTTACTAGTACCATTTATGAGAAGCAACTATATCTATACCACAGACATTTGGGTGGTTCCCTACCCTGGTACTGATATAGTAGGCCGCTTCAGCCTGGATGATCAGTCATGCGTTGGTATCGAGATTGACAATGGATGGCCCTTCCCAGAGAATCACTTGTGGTTCAAAGAAAGCGTTTCCAACGCCGAGGATTGGTTGAGTTGAAGTTCATTTCATTGCTTTTTATTTGTTGTGTGATGAAAACTTTAGTATTTATAATGTATCCTCGTTGTCGATGTGGGTCCTGTTGTATGTAATAAAATGATATGCCTGTGATAAACTTACTAAATTTATGAATGGCGTTCGAGTCGCTTCTCTAAGTGAGTGGTGCAATGAGGCAAAAAAATATTTTCCGAATACATAATTGTATGTGCATTGCAACAGGTTATCGGATGAGGCCAATCAACAATAGTAGTACACTATTTGTACTAGCTTCACATGCTTCGCGCGTCCGGCGGGTGACTGTAGCCATATGTTAATGTGTTCGTTGTACGTAACCAGCACCTCGAATCCTCGATACTACTAGTAGGAGTACTATATAAGTAGTAGGAGTAGTAGGGTGGCATGGGCCAGAACAAGCATTCCCGTCCAGGAGTACGGCACACGCCACCAGCACGACATCCATCTGACACCATATTTCTTGGAGTCCGTGCTAGAGCAATCCCTTCAAACTCGTCGTTTCTCTAACTTCAGCCATTGCATGGCGGGCGAGGTGGGGGTTTGCCGATAGTCGGTTTCCTCAACTGCGGTCCCACTTGTAAGGCCAACTCCAACGCACGACCCCAAACGGACCTCCGTTTTGCACGAACTCCAACGATAATTTTGACTAGAAAAGCAAGACCAAAGAAAACAAGAACCACAAGAATACATTTTAGAAGATATCCAACTTCCATAACTGCTCGTGTAAGTTGGATTAGTGCCTTCTCGATGCATTCGTTGTTGATCTGCGGAGGCTCGATCTTGTGTGCTTCTTTCTTCTTCGAGTGTAAAGAAGTAGATGTTGCTTCCTCGCATCTAGTCTCATGTCTAGCCTCTATTCTAGTAGGAGTATCAACAAGTGCACTAGAATCATCTCTATCCTCTATGCTACCTAAAAGTGCTAGAACATCTACTAAATTGCGCTCTATCAATATATCGATGTACTCTTCTTCCCAATACCAAAACTTGCATCCATTCTACACAATAAAATTTTTAAGTTAGCACAACTAGTCTAATCCGAGAGCACAACCGAAGATTTGGTCGGGTTCTTCCTCCTTTTGCTGACACGTGGGACATCTAGCATCCAGGTCGTGTCATGCAAGAAAATAGAGTGGTAGTTGAAGCCACGTGATGTGCATCTTGGGTTAAACTGTAAATAGAATCTTACTACTCTTGAGTAACTCCAAAAGCGGCCACCGAAGATCTTTACTGGATTTTTTTTCATCACCAGCACGTCAAGGTGAAAGATGTGCAGGTTCAGTGGGTCCTCTTGCATTTTCACTGACATGTGGGACCGCATGTGAGTGGCTCCGCCCGTCAGCTGGCTGGCTGAGAAGAGAGATAGAGGAGGGCTGAGCACGGACTCCAGGAAATTTGTTCTACGTATCCAGCACCTTGATATAGGCTCGATATAGTGGGGTGGCATGGGCCATAACTAGCATTCGTGTCTAGTAGTACGGCACACACCACCCACACGAGTCCCATCCGACACCAATTTTCTTGGAATCCGTGCTACAACCATCTCTTCTCCCTCCTGTTTTCTCAGCCATCGTGCGGTGGGCGGGGTGGGGGTTTGCCGATAGTCGGTTTGCTCAACTGCGGTCCCACTTGTAAGTGAAAATGCAACACCGCACGCATTCCCCATTGAGTTGCGTGCCAGACCAACTGTGTGGGGGTGCAACGCAAACACGTCAGGCTTTTCCTTTTGAACTTGTAACTTGTAAAATTTGGCTCTGCTCCACGGCGCGACCGATAGATAGAAAATAATGATTTTGCCTAGAGTAATGAGAAGTTTGGTTTTGGCGCCATTCATGCATGGAGTACGTACGAAAATTATGAAGTTGATGTGAAAGGTAAGATAATTACTAGTAGTACCATATACTACTACATGGATTTGACGGAAAAATAAAAATACATACGGATCCATCAACGAAATCCTCACGCCCTAGTGCGCCGGATCACAAATCGACGTGTGAGGAGTAGCGGCGTTGGCGGCGAGCTCAACGTGCTTCTGAACAATGTCGTCCAAGGTTGCCCTGCGGTCCAAGAAAGCCAGCATCCTATCGTCCTCCTCTTGCATGTAGTAGTCCTTGTGGACGATTTGTGCGTAGACGTGGGTGATTATGTCGATGGTGTCTTCTTGCGCTAGGCACTGCATGGCGAGTGCGACCTCGAGGTGAACATTCTCCGACACGACGACGTGCAGTCGCAGGGCCACCAGTGCATCAAAGAGGTTGTCACCATAGTGGACGTTGAGGGTGGTGCGCATCGCAGAGCCTGGGCACGTCAGCTGGAGGCGTATGTCAAAGTCATCCGCGAGCTTCTTGACGATGATGAACTTGTCGAGGAAACCAACGAGGACCTCGTCGAACAAGGAGACGAAGTTGTCGTCCAAGCGGCCCCTTGCCCTGGCGGCCTCAAGCAATACCTGGAGATGTTCCTCGGTGCCAGGCCGGAGGCCGGCGTCGTGGACCATCTGGCACAGCCGGCTGATGCTCGCGCTCATCGCCTCCATGAGTCTAGCTTAGCTTCTAGTCAACTGATCTTGCGATTCGAGTGATCACTCTTCCCCTTGGTTAGCGTGCGTAGGTGCGTAGGATTTCGTACTACTCCTCGGCCCTCTAATGCACCTGCCTTTGGCTGTATGATAGGTGGGCAAGCCACCCGTTGGGCCCACGTGTCATTCACCCAAAGGCAGTTGCAGTAATTCAATGAAGTTGCGTCCCCCTCCGTGCTGGTGTAGTATAGTCATCTCACCGGACCTCTAGTTGGGGCCAAACGAGAGAAGTTTGATGTTTACTGGTTTATTGGTTCCCTTTGCATTTTGCGCCAAGTTTTAACCTTTGATTTAACTAATAAAATGTTAATGCATGTAAACAAAAATGTTGTGTAAGTCACCTTACGAAAACCAAATAATCCCAAAACAATTAGACACGGTACATTAACTCCCTCCTCGTTTCTTATTTCGTGACATATCAACCAATGAGAGATGTGGGCCGTGCATGCTTTCAATGACTTGAGACTACCAAACATGACATGCAGTGTTTAGTTCATTGCATGTAATCCTATTAGTTAGCAAAAAGACATTAAGTTCTCTCGCCGATAGGAACAAAACAATACACCATGTATTTATTTACAAAGGGAGTAGTACATTTTTTGTGACATGCGTTACTAGATATTGTTAGTCAAATACTAAAATCCAAATGGACATGGTAGTACTCCTAAATCCAGACGGTGGTGCTACTAGTACTATTAGTAGTACTACCAATGTAGTAGGAGTACTAGCACTGTCCTACCCGTTGGTCAAATTATTATGTGCTGCTCCTCACAGTGAAGTGACAAGACCCTGCGGTGGAGATGACACCTGAGTATAGGCGCCATGTTCGGCATACCATAGTCAGCCTCACCATATGCAGTCACTATCATTATGGCTGTAGAGCTAGCCTGCTTACAACTAGCCCTGTTCGACATAATTTCCCATGTGTAGATGCCCGTGCTTTGCACGGAACACCAAGATTGGGGGTGGACGGCGCCGGTAGAGGCCATCGCGCCAGATTTTTCCACGGCCTTCTAGATGTGGTGAGGAGGAGATAAGGCTGATTGTGAGAGACAAGGAGTTGTTTGTAAATAGGGAACAAGTGCGGGCATCTTTTTGCAAAAATGGAGAAGTTTGGTTTGTATGTGTCAGATCTAGATCCGACGGCTATTGGTGAAAGATGGGAGGCACAACATCATCACCAACTCAGGACCTGTTTGATTCGTAGGATTTTGAAAACGCAAGAATAGGACACGCCTCACAGCAATATTACAAGTTTCAAACTGATATTACAAATGTTAGGAGTAATGCTACACCTACGAAGAGGGAATTACTAGGAAGTTTACGTAAGAACTTTCGTTACTTTAGGTGGATGCAGAATTATCGTACAAACTAAAATCCACCGCCCTAACAAGTCACTAATGGGCAAATAAGTTTTCGAGTCTCTGGCCACTTGATGTTTCAAAAACAAATTCAGCTTCTGCGGAGACTTTGTAATTTAGGCTTAGACGCTTGCGGTGATCAGCACACCATTCATTGTTGCACCATAGAACGCCAAACCTCGTTACCTTGAGCACACTTGCCTCCAGAACAAAGAACCTGGCCAATTTAATCTCAGATGTGCTGCCTCGGTAGTCAATCAAATGAATTTCTGTAAGATGGAGATCAAGGCATTCGATGAGATTGTTATAGTGCAGCACATTTTTCACTTTCGGGTGTTTTTTTATCTACAAAAGAAGAGAATTTTAGAGCAGCTGGCTATATAAGATTGCCATGTCATCAAGAGGTACCAATATCATTCACTCATACGATAGGGTTGGCTGGCTAGTGATATTTTTTCACTCTCTCTCTCTCTCTCTCTCTCTCTCTCTTTCTATTTCCTCTCATTTAACTAGGAGCACGTGAAGAGCTTGGGCATTTATTGCCTTCCACTATGTGGCTGATGCCATATTTCGCAAAAGTATGCCACATAATATGCATCGATGTCAAATCAAAAGATTTTGGCACGGCTCTCGCAATGTGAGAGAGTTGGCACCATTGTGCATACAGACCCACATGTATAAACAAATCAATCGAACCGACTACACCAGCCTCTTACTCTCCCAAACAAGTGTTTTTTATTGCCTCAGTCCTCTCTCTCTCCCATGCAGTGTTTTTTCATTGCGTGAGTTAATTTGGCACCGGAGCAAAGTAGGTGGTCCAGATTGGAGCACCAGGTGAGCAATGGAAGGGCATCGATGCCAAATGCATCACAAGTGAATTTGGCACGTGTTTTGGCCTACATAGCCCACTTTTGTACTCCCTCCATCCCAAAATTCTTGTCTTAAATTTTTCTAAATACATATGTATCTAGTTACATTTTAGTGTTAGATACATCCGTATCTAAACAAATGTAAGACAAGAATTTTGGGACGGAGGGAATACTACCTCGTATTTAGTATAAAATTTTCACCATACATTTACCTAAGAAAATGCCAATGCTTGTCACTAAAAATTACACCATTCGAAATTATGTTCAAATACGAATCCGACGATATAGTTCTTAGTGACATGCATTAACATTTTGTTAGTTAAATCTATGGTCAAATTTTGATACTACAAAATTGGAAGAGTAAACCAGGACGGAGGTAGTACTTGCTCTTAGGGTAACCATAGAGTTACTGGAGTAGTCTAAGTTACTTTCCACTATGACTAGCCTAGGCTACTATAGTAGTACAACATAAAAATGATGCAGGTTATCATGTGAGAAAAATATAGTAAAAACATTTCTTTCGGTGCAGTGCGTAGATTCAGTTTTCAACACTACACTTGTCATCGTAATTTGGGAAAATTACGAAAAAAATTGAGCTACGTTGTGATTACCGTTTACTAATAGGAAAGAAGTTTCACCTCGATGAGTAGCTTCTCCGTGCATGAAAAGCATGTAAGGAATCCAACAACTTGATCCAGATTGGGGCCGATAGATTTTAGTGCCAAGATCTTCACTGTGCGCATGGACTGGGTCAAGCTTGTGGGAATCATTTTCTGGAAGACGGTCATAAATACATCAAGAAGAAATTTAAAAATGTGAATTTCAAGAAGACGACAAGAAGATGAGTGTTGTACCTGTACGAATACGGATCCAATAAAGAGTTCAGAGAATTTGGCAGACGAGTACACCAATGCTATAAATTTCGGCACATCAATGACCCTGATTTTTATTGGACCTTCTAGATCCGATACAAGGAATCTCTCAAGGAAAGGCGCATTCTCAATGAGCATAACGTGGAACAGCTAGAGTGATCTCTTCTAAAATTGATGTCTTGTTGCGGGGCCAGCCAGACACATAAATCCATCGGAGATTCATCGAGGCGATGTGGAGGCTAATGAACCCGTGGATCGGCTCAAGACGAAGGTACTCGAGCACAGTACAACTGCTGAGCAGGTGCTCCATAGCCTTCTTTGAGATGTCAACGTCGAAGAGGTCGAGCTGCTTGAGTTGATGGAGAAGAAGGGCGGCGCGGCATTAATCTGGGGAAGATAGCAGGAGCTGAAGCTGACGCGGCGCAGCGTTGGCGTGAGGCGGAGCGCGGACGGCAGCGAGCGACATCGTCCAGCTTCAAAACTAAGATCCTCGAGCTAATCTAGGGCAGGGGATAAGAACCACTCGTCGAACTAGGTTTGGACCTTGCAGTTGGTACTAAACATGCGGATGTCAAGGCGTCTAGCTGGCCCAGGGTGCGATGAAAGGATCTTGGAGACTGCAGCCATGCGTTTGCAATCCCCGTCGTAGAGGCAATTGTCGACGGTGAGGTTGAGGGGGATGCGGCGCCAAAAGGGGCGCCACCGTCGGAAGAGCAGGGCGGTCCACACGGCAGATTTTGTGGGGAGGAGGCCGATGATGATGAGCAGCATGTCATCGGGGAGGTTGCTGATGAAGTCCAGGCTCGCCGGGTGCGGTTTTGGCTTGAGCCGCCTCCGCTTGTTGGCTGCCTTGCCGTCCATCTCAACCGGCGGCGACGACAGTGTACACGTGTGTTGGTGTGTGTTGTGTGCTGGGTGTGCGCGAGTGCATCCTTCTGTGCATGCCGCCACGCAGTGGTGAATTGTGCGCGAGTGCGTCCTTCACGCGCAAGAAGTGTGTCCTGAATGCACCCTCAATTTACTAGCGTGCGGGGTGCTACCCCGAGTGGTTTCAACTTTGTTTACTTCACCGCGTGTCATATGGGCCTCTAGTTTACTTATTTTTCACCCACTGCCACATGGGCCAGCACATGAAGATACAGAACACGAGCTGACAAGGCAGCATGTGGACTGGTTGACTGGTCAACTAAACAATATATGGAGCTATACGCTGACACAGTGAGCGTTAATCCGTCATAGAGAGTTCGAGTGAGAGGGGAGGCCTGTGAGAGATAGCAGAGAGAGAGAAAGAGCTACTCCCTCCGTTCGGTAATGTAGTTCCAACATTTTTTTAAAGTCAAACTTTTGAAACTTTGACCAAGTTTATAAAGAAATTACTTACAATACCAACGATAAATGATAGTATGAAGTAAGTACATGTTGTGATGAATCTAATGATCGTTCTAGATGTAAATGTTTTTCTCCACATATACCTGGTCAAACTTTTCTGAGGTTTGACTTTTCAAAACATCCATATGCTTATGGACGTGACAGAGTCCCTAACTAGAGAGAGAGAGAGAGAGAGAGAGAGAGAGAAATAGCAAGAGTGAGTGAAAAAGTGTGTGTGCGTGTGTGAAAGATACATGGACAACACACGATAAAAGTAGAGAAAAAGCATGTGTGTCTTATGCAAACATATCACACATGCATCTTCGACAACGGAGGCAATGTGAGGAGATAGTGTGTGGTTGTTTGGAACCGAGAGAGCAAGACCCCTAGCACGTGGCCAAGAGGGGTCCGACAAACAAGGGAGAGAGGTCGAGAGAGACGTACGGAGAAAATGCAGACATGGGGAGGAGAGAGTGTATGTTTGTCATAGAGAGATCCCCTGGAGACCGTGATGGGACTACATGGGTGGGAGATCGAGGGACAAGGTGTGTGCGCAATAGAAGATTCCCCGAGAGATATCGAGATAGACGTATGGATGGAAGGAGACAATACGTGTGTTCCTGAGGGCTAGTAAGAGATAATCATACTTAGGAGGGGGGAGTGCTTGCGCCTATGATAGAGTGAGGGATTATGGTACTTAGGGGGGTGCGTGTCACATGGAGAGAGAACAAGGGCGGAGAGTCTTGGATGGGTCTATATGTATAGCACGAGCGAGACATGTGTATCTGTGAACCAGGGAGATATAAGGTCACCTTTGGCTTGCGTCCTGAGCATCTTTTGCCTGGCCTGGGGTTGTGGATGGATTTCATGCACGCTTGTTTGGTTTCTACCCTGTGAAAAAGAAAGCCCACCTGGCTTGGATTCCCTTGCACTTTAATTAGCCTAGCTGGACTCCAGACACTGCAAGTAGCCTGGCCCAGGCGACCGATTTCGAACGTATGTCTGCGCCAGGTCATGCGGCCACGAGGCTAACAGCACACTGGATGGATATTAGCATTAAATAATTGATGCATGGATTGATTGATGGGACATTGATGCTTTGCCTGGCCCAGGCATGAACCAAACACATCAGCACCACACAAGCCTGGCCAGGCAGAAATATTTTATATCTCACGTCCACACCAGGCAGTACTGGCCATCAAGGCATGAGGGTCAAGTCAGGAACCAAACTGACCAATAAAGTTTGAGAGAGATTGAGGAGCACCGATAAGGCTGAGTGGTGCGTCAGATAGACGAGAGGGGGAAAGAGATATTCCACCCGCTCGATAAAGCAGTGCATGTAAAAAATTTAGAAGTCAAACTTTGGAAACGTTGATCAGGTTTATGCAAATGTTATTAATATCTTCAATACCAAAGATACATCATACAAAACTACATATCATGGTGAATCTAATGGTATATGTTTTCCGTTCTAGATGTAATTGTTTTTATCCACGTACATATCATTGTGATGTTTGACATTTTAATAAATCTATATGCTATGGACTGAGGAGAGTGCCTAAGTCGAGATAGATCAAGTGCGTGTGAAGGAGAATGAGTAAGTGTTCAAAAAGAGTATGTGTGTGAAAGAGAAAGCGACAACAAACGATAAGTTAGAGAGACTGTGTGTTTTTTCGTTTCTTATGCGAACACATCATGCATGCATCTCCGAGATAGAAAAGCGAGGCGAGGAGATACACGAAGATAGCGAGTGTGTGATTGTTTGCAACGGAGAGAGACACCCCTGTAGCACATGTCCAATAGAGGTCTAGCCAAGAAGGAACAAAGGTCGAGAGGGACACATGGAGGACATGCACGCATGGGGAGGGAGAGAGGGTGTGTTTGTGATAGAGAGATCCCCTCGAGATTGTGAGGGGACTATATGGGTGGAGATCGAGGGTGGTGCATGCGTAATAGAAAGATGCCCCGAGAGAAATCGAGATAGACCATGCACATGTTTCTGATGGAGACTAAGATTAGCTAGTCATATACATATAGGGGGGACTGCGTGTGCCTACAATTGAGTGAGAGACCATCATACTTGGCTAGCTAGGCATGAGATTCTCTGTGTGTGTGTGTGTGTGTGTGTGTGTGCGTGAGAGATGGAGAGAGAACAAGGGAGAGAGATAGAGTTTTAGATGGGCCTATCGAGTACAAGTGAGATATGCATGTGTATGTGTGACCCAGGTAGATGGATAGTTTGAGAGAGAGGGGGAGATCTCCGAGATGACAGAGCGGTCCGTGAGAGAGTTATGGGCAACGAGCCAAGGAATTTGTGTGCGTACGATGAGTGCACCCAAGATGTCTAGCTTGGACTAGCTAGAGTATCATACATAGTGTGCGAGAGAGAACTATAGATGGAGTATATATGCATGCGAACTAGAAAGACCCCCCCACACACACACACACACAAAAGAGAGAGAGATGGAGAGAAAGGGAGAGGGACCAACAAGGTTTTTGTGTCGGATGCGTGCGATAGAATTGAAGATTGTCGGCGAGAGAGAGAGAGAATAGGAGTCCGGGAGAGGAGGAGGTCGCGTTTTATGGATCAAAGACTGATATAAACCATGTTTTGATATAAACTTGCATTCAAATATTTAAATTGGAGAACATGTCGCCTGCAATCCACACATGAACTGATATATGCGTATATCAAACAAGTTCATTAATTTGACTTTCAACATGTTCATGGAGTACTATAATACTGTACAACATGCTACTCGATTGAGGTGTTCAATTTTGGATTTAGTTCACTATTTTCACCTAGTGAACGAGCTATTTCATTGAATCGAGATATTTCATTTTGGGTTTGATTCGCGTTTTTGGGTGGGTTAACTATTTGTCATATAGTAAATCGCTAGCAACGAGCATGTAAGAACACAATACTCCCGAGCATCATCTCTCCATCTAAAAAAGAAGTGGCCAGCTAATATTTCAAAATTTGATTCGAACCGACTTGGTAAGGTAGACGTGGATGCTCGTTCTCCCAAAATTTGAACAAACCGTTAAACATCCTCTGCTCGGTGGAATTCGCTCGAGCAAATAAATGGGAGATGCAAAATTACCATCCTATGTGGGACACGCATCAATTGGCCCATTGTACATCGAGGGTAGGTTCGTAACTTCATCCAAGCGCGCCTTCTCCTCGGCCGAAATGACATGTGCCGAATAATTCATAAACCATGGTCGGAAAAACACGCTCTCCTCACCCGAAATAGCTCGCGCCCACTATTTCAAAACACGCTCTCCTCGCCCGAAATCGCTCACGCCTACTATATTTAAAAACACGCCCTCCTCGCCCGAAATCGCTCCCGCCCACTATTTGGGGAGAAGCAAAGTTACTCTACTATCCCCGACCCTCAGTACACAGACCCAAGCCGAGAAGCCTAAAGGCAGGGGTAGAACTGTAACTCCCCCTCACATTTCAGACAAATGCGCCTGTAAGACATGGTTCCACTCCCCTACCAATCCCCCCCCATTCATACCTCGTGGGCGCCAAATCACCTTCTCCCCGGGAAGCTCCCTTCTACCGAGCCGCGAAACCTCAGCCCATCCTCCATGGCGCCCCCACTGCACCAATTTCACAGCCGCCCTCCTCCCTAATGCCGGAGACATTGTCCATTTGTCGTCGTGCACTGGGTCGTGTGCCTCTTACTCCGTGCTGCTGGAGTTGCCTCGACGATGGCTGCGTGAACAGTACCGGAGCCGATTCACCCCCACCATTGTTCATGGCGCCGAAGCGGCTCCAACTTCGGATCTGTCCAGAGTCCCGGTGCTACTTCCCCGTAGCCGTCGACCATTGTGACATCGTTGTTTCCCTACCGCCGATCGCCATCGCAACCGCGCCGGCCTCACTGACTCGACAGCTGGACCTGCCTACTTCACCATGCCGCCAGATAGGTCGCACTCTCATCTCAAATCACTTTATTTAGGCGTCAGTTGTCTGAATTTTTATTCTATGCCAATCAATTCCCAATGGGAAGCAGCACCCCTCGAGGCGGCGGAGCTCCTAGGCTGCCGGTTGGCTGGTGTCTAACGTAAGGGTGTGGGGCCGCAAGTTCGCCGCGGAAGCAGCTCTTAGATGGTGATACGTGTCCAACGTATCTATAATTTATGAAGCATTCATGCTATTGTATATCTATTTTGGATGATTATGGGATTTATTATACACTTTTATATTACTTTTGGGACTAACCTACTAACCGGAGGCCCAGCCCATATTGTTGTTTTCTTGCCTATTTCAGTGTTTCAAAGAAAAGGAATATCAAACAGAGTCTGTCGTGGAAATATCACATCAGATGTCCTCGTGAAAGGACTTAGTCATGGAGCCATCGCGACGGGTTAGCTTAAAGGGGTTAAACCGGACAAAGGACACGAGAGTTTTATACTAGTTCGGCCCCTTACGATGAAGGCAAAAGCCTACGTCTAGTTGTGATGGAATTGATTGGGTTTCGATGACCAGGGAGCGAATACGCTTTGCCTGAGTCTCGAGTTGTTGTTTCTTGTCCCTGAACCACCGTCGGGTCTTACCTATATATACACAGGTTGACGCCCGGCCGGTTTACGGAGTCCCGAGGCCGGCTCATACAAGTGTCCGGCTCGGTCTCTGCCTCCCTAACTTACAATTCAAGTTATACAACTATGACGGTTTATAACTATGTGCCCTAATCCGCCTTTGGGCTCTGGGCCTCTAAGCTTCATCAATAAAGCGCCATCTTCTAGGTCTTCATGGGCTTCAAGGTAGTTGAGGGTTAACCGGCCCCTCCTGGGCGGTTTACACTCAGTTGTTATATCCCCAACATTAGGCCCCAGGATGATTTGAACCAGTTCATGTCAATCTTCAATACTTAGAAAAAATTTGTGAACATCTTCTTACATTTCTCGTAAACCGCCATGATGTCTTCTCCTGTAAACTTTGTTAAACCGCCATGACGTCATCTTCCGAACATTGCAGTGAATCATCGTGATGTCATCACTGTATAAAAAGATTCCCTTCATTTAATTAATTCTCGTAAATCGAGGTGACAGCTGCGCCCCTTGCCGCTTCAGGCTCCTCGATTCCCATGCATGTTGCTTATCTTCTTGCCTCTTTATAAATAAGACCGGGGGGTCCTTCCATTTTCTCCCCTTGCCTCTTCGCCTCGTCTTCCTCCTCGCGACCCGAAGAACTCAAGCATCGCCGCCGCCGTCGACCTCGAAGCTCTGCGTCATCTCAGGCCGCTGCATCAACCTGAACGCTCCAAAGATCTCCTCCGCTGCTCCTGAGAATCCGGTAATCTTTCTTCCTTTAACCCTAGATCTCCATTAGGGCTTCGTGTTCATCCGTGTTCATCAATGTTCATCAGCAGCTATCTTATTCTTCCCTTAGCATCTTACTGAATCTAGCTAAGCCTGATAGTCTCCTTTTGTGGCTAGATCCATAATTTCAATCTGCCATACAGCAGCATCTTGATGTTCCTGGGTAAACCCCATCTGGACCTTCTCTCTTCTGCTTAACGCCATTGTAGGACTCAAAAAAATTCCTTTACTGAACCACGGTAGATCCAAAATTATATCACCGTTTTGTGAAACTTGTTTCTGCAAAACTTAGTGATTTTCAGCTCTGCTGCTTCTAGTATAGGCAGCTTAACTTGTAGAAAATCATAGTCCGCCTGGTACCATTAGCCCTCATTTAAACCGCCATCCTAACTTTGAATAGCAATAGCCAGTTTAACATGTATAGTTACCCGGTTTAACTCTAGTTTGTACACATCAACCTTGAATCGTAAACCGGCCTTCATACTTTTTCAGTTTACCTTCCAACATGACCAAGCAATTAGCCGCTTGCAACTGGGTTCCTTCCCGGATCACAGAAACGTAGCTCAATGGTTATGTTTTGACTGGCGCTTTGGCCAAGAAAGATGTCCTCCATTGGCGAGTTCCTGGCCCTGAGTGCCCTCGAGTACCTCAAGACGGGGAAGTGATTGTGTTCATGCAGCATCTAGACCGGGGTTTTAGCCCGCACGGTTCAAAGTTTTTTCGGGATGTACTTGCTAGCTTCCAGCTCCATCCTCAGGATATTGGACCAAACTCTGTGTCCAACATATGCAATTTTCAAGTGTTCTGCGAAGTGTACCTTCGGGAAGAACCAACTGTTGAGCTCTTTAGAGATTTTCTCCACTTAAACTGCCGAACCGAATTCTCTGACCGCCCCAACATTGAACTTGGCGGCGTGTCAATTCAGAAGAGGAAGGAAGTTGATTTCCCTCATGCCAAACACCACAGCCATCCGAAAGACTGGAATCAAACCTGGTTTTACTGTCAGAACACTGCACCTGCTGATGAAAACCCTCTGTCGAGCTACCGTGCTCACCGACTCAGCAATGGCCATCCTCTGCCATCACGGCTCACAGCCAAAGAACCACAAGCTTATGCACCTCAACTTGCTAAGCTCCGAGCCTTTCTAGCAAATGGCATAACCGGCATTGACCTCATTCGATGCTGGGTTTCATGGGGTATTCTTCCCTTAAGCCGCCGCTCCAGTTTGATGCATGAGTATACCGGAAACATTAAAGACCCTCAACGATATCATGAGATAGAAATGAATGATGAGGAAGTCACTAAGTCCGTGAAGAAGATGCTGGATGAACCGATCGCTCAATGTAGCAAGACCGGATTCGCCCCTTTTTACACCTCCAACAAACCGCCAGCAGTAAGAAGTTTACCTTTTCTACCTTTGTTGATTTGTCTCCGCTTTAACATTTGTTCTGATAACCCTTTGTTTGATTTTACAGGCCAAAGATTCTTTGTGGAAGAGGAAAGCTTCAGACAAACCGGTGAGGGCTCCTTGTGCAAAAAGCAAAGTCATAAAGAAAGCAGCCGAGAAGAAAACCACCGAGTCCTCTGATCCGCCCGAAGATGTTGATGAGTCGGATCTAGAGGTAGAACTTGACTCCCTTGGTTCATTTTTCATACACCTTATTGACAATGACTATTCCCAGGATGGTGCCGAGGCCAGTCGTGCAGACCATGTAGAGGTAATCTCTCTTTCCTACGATTCAGATCTTGTGCCGGTTCAAAGATTTCGTCGCGCCGTTCGGAAAGTTAAATACTCTCACCCTCTTCCTCATTTGGATCCGCAATTTTCTTTGAATACACAGCAAACTGAAGGTTGTCGCACAACCCGGCACAGTGGCCAGCAGGTCACTTCTTCCGATTTACCGGATACACCAACCTGGAAGCGTCGTCCAGAGGTTTCTTGTTCTCCCAAAAAATCTTATCCCTTAAAGGGTTGCTTCCGATGCCCCCTTAATCCATCTGATTCAAATTATCAAGTGACTTCAAACTCTTCATCTGGTGATTCATCAACCACGCAAATGCCTCCCCTCAAGACCGTCCCTGGGTAAGTATACTGGCTTTAACTTTGTTTTCTTGCGCCGGTTTACCAACTGACCTCTTGTTTTAATATTACAACGCCAAAGCCCGTCTGAGCAAGAAAGCAAAAAACCACTGTCCCTACTGAAGAGGTTGAACCGGACAGAACTTCAGAAGGCGCTAATAGAGATGCTGACATTGCCATTGATGATCCTGTACCCCAAACTCAGGATACTTATGTTGAACCGCCAAAAGTTAACCCGGCCAGTCCGCATGCTGATCCTCCAAGCGCAGCCAAGGGCGAAGATGTGCCAAGCCCAGCCAGGGATACTGTCAATCCGCCAACCCCATCAAAAGGTGGTGATGATGATGTTGTTATCACTGGTCATGGTCACACTATCCCTGGCAACCCAGTTGCCTTGTCAAAGCATACTGCCAAGGAGGAATTTGCTGCTATGGGCAAGGGGAAAGGGAAGACAGATTTATCCAACTTCATTAACCTTAGCGCCGACGAGCTCCATTCTAGATTCTTAAACCGCCTATACACAAGCCGAGATTATGAGGCCGGTTTGGTGAACTTAATGAAGGAACGCTATGAGGTAATCTTCAAAACACTTTAAATTTGCCAATTATGTATTCCAATTCTTGAGTAGTCCCCAAGGGCCGGTTTATCTCTTGAAGACAAAACGGGACTTCTAAGATCAAGAACACTTCAACTGAGTAGTCCCCAAGGTCCGGTTTATCTTAGCAAGATGAACCGAGACTTTTTGTTAAACCTTTTGTCTTTATGAACTGCCTCCACCTTTGATCAATTAGGCATTAGCCCCCAAGTGCCAAGCTTAATACTTGTATTGAAACTTGGGACTTTAAAATATCCGTTTTAAGAAGCAATCCGCATTAGCCCCCAAGTGCCAAGCGTATAACTTGTTATGTGCTTGGGACTTTATCAGCGTCATAAATCTGACTTTTGCAGACCGACATAAACACCAAAGATTCTCAAATCGCCGATCTTCAGGAAAATATCAAGTCCCAGCAAGAAGAGACATCTAAAGCCGAAGAGGAGCTAAAGGGCGCTTTAACAGCAATGGAACAATTGAGGGATGGCTTCAAAAATGAGCGCACCAATTGGGAAACTGAGAAGGCCGCGTTGTTGAAGCGGGCTGAAGACGCGGAAGCAGCTCTTAAACCGGTGGCGGAAGAGCTGACTGGGCTGAAACATCAAGTGAATGCCATGACTTCTGTAATTTTTGGTAAGTACTGTGTAATAGCCTATTCTAAAATATCTTCCACTTTGCCAGTTTAACATTAAATTCTTAAACCGTTGCAGGTAGTCTCATTGCTCATCTGGGGAGAAGATACGCAGATGAAGTTGAAGGCAGCTTACACATTGGTTGAGCAACTGTACACTGGTGCCCAACGCGTTATCTGTGCGGCCTCATATAACAAACTGGCACCAACGCTGACCAAGGATACACTGGCCAAATTGTCGATGACACCGGCGCAGATAGAAGAAATGAAGCGATCTGCTGCCAGGGCTGGCGCTTTGTTAGCACTAACTCGTGCCAAATCATGGATAGCTGACCTGGATCTAGTTGATATCGCCAAGGGCTATCCGGATGAATAAGAAAATGGATCAGCATTTGATAACGAAGCGCTCAAAGCCCTGACCAAGGAGATGCGTCAAGTAGCAAGTCAATTGGCCGAAGAGGTGAACTTGGATGCTCATCGGTCCTTCTATGATGCCAGCAACCATCGAGTTGACACTGCTGTGAAAGAAGTGCAGAATCTTATTCCATCAATTCGTAAGCACACTTATGCCCCTGACGTTGAACCGTCAAATCTTATAAGTGAAGAGGCTATCTTTCAAGCTTTAACCTGGATTGACTGGACCACCGTTGACTTCCAGCCACTGGGTGGGGAGGAGGAGGTTGAACCGACGCCTGAGGATCCATCAACCTCACATCAACCTGGCGATGAGTCTTAATCCGGCAATCTGGTTATTGTCGCAGACTTTGTTCTGTGTAAAAACAATCATTATTTTGGGCCTCAAAGCGCCATGTAATACTCTAGTTAAAATACTTTGATCTGCGGCACTGATGCATGACTTTGTTGATCCGCCATGATATTTGATGTGCTTGCTTATACACTTTGATAATTTCATGCAATCCTTATGTCTGCATAAAAAGAATTGTCCTGGCGGTTTACCGCCGGATGGGTCATAATGCCCAAGACAAAGCCTGGTTGATTACCAAGGCTGAATAAATATTAAAATATGAAATAGATCATACCTGTGATATTAAATCACTTAGTTGGTTTACCAACTTTGATTGTAGTAAGGGTGAAAACCCAAATCTTGAGTATTGATAACTCCCACCATGTAGTGCTGGTGTGTAATAAGTCATGCCGGGTTACGATGAACACCAGATGACCAAACTGCCGACATGTAGTCAAAGCCAGACCGGGTTTTGTAACACCGGTTTGATAATGAATATGGTCAGACAACTTGTAGTTGAAAGCCAAGCCGGGTTAACAAACACCGGGTTATAATGACGACTGAAAAGCCATACCGGGTCAACTGACACTGGTTTAACATAAGTTTTAACAGAGGGGGAAAAACTTGGCAAAAAGCAAAATAAAAACCATGTAGTCAAGGCTTTTCAAGGGCTGCCAGGCCCAAATTCGAGGCTTTTCATGGGCTGCCAGGCCGCTGAGTTAAACCATTTTGCAAAGCCTTTTAAGATGGACCTCCAACTAACCAATCGTCGTTTTAATTTTGACAAGTTCAGGGTCTGTAGAATATTGACTTGTCAAACGTTCGGCGGGTCATGCCAGGATTACGTGGATAGGAGTGGCTTACTTGATGAAGGCAGGTTAACCCGGGGGTTTAGGTGAATACACCAGGCTTCCAAGCCGTGCTTGATAGCATATTACAAGGGTCCTTTCAAACTCTTTGTTGCAATGCACAAAGAGCCCCCAAGTAACTCTGCGAGCTGTGCTCAATGGGTGCCTATGTTTGAGTTGTGCATAGCATCCAGAATTGCTTTGGCCCCTTGGGTGTGAAGCTCCCAAGCTGTAATGTGGCATGATACCGGTTTAACAGGTAGTACTCTGCTTTGTCAACTGAAGCCCCCATGTAACCAAAAGGTATTTGAGGAAAATAGCAGAGGCCCTGCTTATAGCAAGGATGCCGGTTTATTATATTGATCATAATATATACATTGTCGAAATATGTACATAAGAAGAGCCTATGACTCAAGTGTAGTAAGGCCGAAGAAGAGCTATGTTCCACGGCCGCCGGGTCTCCTCCTCAGAACTACGTGAGTCGTCTCGAACGTCAATGAGGTAGTATGATCCGTTGTGCATATTTTTGCTGACCACAAAGGGTCCTTCCCAAGGTGGGGATAACTTGTGCATATCGGTCTGATCCTGGATGAGCCGGAGCACTAAGTCGCCTTCTTGAAAGGTTCTTGTTTTAACCCGGCGGTTGTGATAACGCCACAGGTCTTGCTGATAAACCTCCAACGATCCAAATCCATGTCCCGCTTCTCATCTAACAGGTCCAACGCCTCCTGGCGTGCTTGCTCATTGTCCGCTTCAACATAATTAGCAACCCGGGGCGAATCATGATGGATATCACTTGGGAGGACCGCCTCTGCCCCGTAAACCATGAAGAAAGGTGTGTAATCAGTTGATCTGTTGGGAGTGGTGTTGATGCTCCATAACACAGAAGCTAATTCTTCCACCCAACAACCCGGCGTCCGTTTTAAAGGAACCATGAGCTGGGGCTTGATACCCTTCAAAATTTCTTGATTAGCTCTCTCAGCTTCACCATTAGACTGAGGGTGCGCCACGGATGCTATATCAAGCCGGTTGTGCTCTCTCTGACAGAAGTCATCCATCTCACCTTTAGAAAGGTTTGTGACATTATCCGTGATGATGCTGTGTGGAAAGCCAAAGCGGAAGATGATCATTTTGATAAATTGAACCGCTGTAGCTGCGTCACACTTGCTTACGGGCTCCGCTTCGACCCATTTAGTGAACTTGTCAACCGCCACCAACAGGTGGGTCTTCTTATCCTTGGATCGCTTAAAAGGTCCCACCATATCAAGCCCCCAAGTAGCAAACGGCCAAGTGATGGGAATCATCCGTAGTTCTTGAGCCGGAACATGAGCTCGGCGTGAAAACTTCTGACAAGCGTCACACCGCTTTACCAGATCCTCAGCATCAGCATGAGCTGTCAACCAGTAGAACCCATGACGAAAAGCTTTAGCCACCAGGGACTTTGAACCGGCATGGTGACCACAATCCCCTTCATGGATCTCACATAGAATCTCTTGGCCTTCTTCAGGAGAAACACAACGCTGGAATACGCCTGAAACACTGCAGTGGTGTAACTCGCCATTGTGAATAACCATAGACTTTGATCATCGGACTATCTGTCTGGCTAGAACTTCATCAGCTGGTAGCTTGCCCCAGTTCATATACGCCAAATATGGAACCGTCCAATCTGGAATTACATGTAAAGCGGCTACCAACGGGGCCTCCGGATCAGGAACAGCTAAATCCTCCTCTGTAGGCAACTTAACAGACGGGTTGCGTAAGATATCTAAAAAGGTATTGGGTGGTACCGGTTTACGCTGAGATCCCAGCCGGCTTAAAGCATCTGCTGCTTTGTTTTTGTGCCGGTCAACGTGCTCAACTTGATAACCTTTAAAGTGACCCGCCACAATATCCACCTCATGTCTGTAAGCCGCCATGAGTGGATCCTTAGAATCCCAAGTGCCAGAAACTTGTTGGGCCACCAGATCGAAATCTCCAAAGCATCGTACCCGGCTTAAATTCATTTCCTTGGCCACACGGAGACCATGGAGTAACTCCTCGTACTCATCTGCATTGTTTGTACAAGGAAACATTAAGCGGAGAACATAACGAATTTTATCACCTTGAGGGGAAGTAAGGACAACTCCAGCCCCCGAGCCCTCCAATTGCCTGGATCCATCAAAGTGAATAGTCTAGTATGTGTTATCCGGTTTGTCCTCTGGTGCCTGTAACTCGGTCCAATCATTGATGAAGTCAACAAGCGCCTAAGATTTGATGGTTGTTCGAGGCATATACTTCAACCCGTGTGGACCAAGCTCAATTGCCCACCTTGCAACCCGGCCAGTTGCCTCCCTGTTCTGAATTATATCACCCAAAGGAGCAGAACTGACCACTGTGATGGGATGGCCTAGAAAGTATTGCTTGAGCTTCCGACTTGCCATAAAAACCCCATATACCAGTTTCTACCAATGCGGATATCGTTTCTTTGACTTGATGAGCACCTCACAAATATAGTAAACCGGCCGTGAACCGGATACTCCTTCCCAGCCTCCTTGCGCTCAACCACAATTGCCACACTAACAACACGGGCATTAGCAGCCACGTACAATAAGAAGGGCTCCTTGTCGACCAGAGCAGCAAGGACCGGCGGTTCAGCCAATTGCCGCTTCAAGTCTTCAAACACCACATCAGCCGCATCACTCCAGACAAAAGTGTCTGTTTTCTTCAACATCTAATATAGAGGGATCGCCTTCTCTCCCAAGAGGCTAATAAACCGGCTTAGAGCTGCAATTCGACCTGCCAGGCGCTAAAAATCATTAATACATGCTAGTTTAGCCAAAGATGTAATCGCCTTGATCTTTTCCGGATTAGCTTCAATGCCTCTGTTGGACACCAGAAAGCCTAAGAGCTTGCCTGCCGAAACACCGAAAACGCACTTGTCCGGATTAAGCATCATCTTATAAACCCGAAGATTGTCAAAGGTCTCCTTGAGATCATCTATCAATGTCTCCTTCTTCCGGGATTTTACTACAATGTCATCCACATAGGCATGAACATTGCACCCAATCTGAGTGTGAAGACAATTCTGCACACAGTGCTGATAAGTTGCATGGGCACTCTTGAGCCCAAAGGGCATAGAAACATAACAGAAGGCTCCAAAGGGAGTGATGAAGGCTGTCTTCTCCTGGTCATTAACTACCATTTTGATTTCATGATAACCTGAATAAGCATCCAAGAAACTCAAACGCTCACAACCCGCCATCGCATCAATGATCTGATCAATACGCGGGAGAGCAAAAGGATCTGCTGGACAAGCCTTGTTCAAATCTGTGTAGTCCACACACATGCGCCAAGTGCCGTTTTTCTTAAGGACCAGCACTGGATTAGCCAACCGCTCAGGGTGAAACACTTCGATGATAAAACCAGCAGCCAACAGCTGGGCTACCTCCTCACCGATTGCCTTGCGTCTTTCCTCGGTAAAGCGGCGAAGAAACTGCTTGACCGGTTTAAACATGGGATCAATATTGAGAGTGTGCTCAGCGAGTTCCCTCGGTACACCTGGCATGTCAGAAGGTTTCCATGCTAAAATGTCCTGGTTCTCACGGATGAACTCGATGAGCGTGCTTTCCTATTTCGGATCCAGATTGGTGTTGATGCTAAACTGCTTGGATGAATCGTCAGGAAAAAATCAACAAGTTTAGTCTCATCAGCCGGTTTGAACTTCAGGGTCGGGTCATGCTCAGTGGTGGGCTTCTTCAGAGGGGTCATGTCTACCGGATCAACATTGTCTTTATAGAACTTCAGCTCCTCTATAGCACAAACCGACTCCACATAGGCCGCATCGCCCACTTTGCAATCCAAAGCGATCTTTCGACTTCCGTGTACTATGGTGGTCCCCTTATGACCCGGCATCTTGAGCTGCAAGTAAATATAACAGGGCCTCGCCACGAACTTCACGTAAGCCGGCCGTCATGGTCAGTGCGTGATATGGGCTCTGGATTTTCACCACTTCAAAGGTCAATATTTCAGACCATGCTCATCTCCAAACACAACCTCCAAAGCTATCTTGCCAACAGGATATGCCGATTTACCTGGTACTACACCATGAAAAACAGTGTTTGATGGTTTAAGACTCTTGTCTGTCAACCCCATGCGACGGAAGGTTTCATAATACAGGATATTGATACTGCTCCCTCCATCCATCGGCACCTTGGTAAACTTGTAACCTCCCACCTGAGGTGCCACCACTAAAGCCAGATGACCCGGATTATCAACCCTGGGCGGATGATCCTCTCTGCTCCACGCAATGGGCTGCTCGGACCACCACAAGTAATGTGGCACGGCCGGTTCAACAGCATTAACTGCCCTCTTATGAAGCTTCTGATCACGCTTGCACAAGCTAGTAGTGAACACATGATACTGCCCGCCATTCAACTGCTTTGGGTGACTCTGAAAACCTGATTGCTGCTGATTCCCCTGATTACTCTATTGGTGATTGCCACCTTGGTTGTTCTGGTTGCCCTGATTATTCTGAAATCCAGAGTTTGAACCGCCGCCGCCATGAAAACCTGGACCTGAACCACCCTACGGACCCTGATCATACCAAAAGAGATCAGAGTTTTTGAACTCCTTCATAATGAAACAATCCTTCCAAAGATGTGTTGCGGGAACCTCCTTGCTCCCGTGCTTTGGGCAGGGCTGGTTTAACAGACGCTCCAAATTCATACCTCCACCGCGCTGGGGCGGTTTACCTTTGCGACGCTGCGTATTAGTGTTAGCCACAAAATCTGAATTATCTGCTTTGCGCTTACCATTACTCCCATGGCTCCCCTGGTTGTGATGTTGTCCCTTTGCACCGCCGTTCTTCTTTCCCTTCTCCGATTTCTCCTCATCAGAATCGGGATCCTTGGTACTATCAGAATCGGCATATTTTACCAAGGCTACCATAAGGGTTCCCATGTCATTGCAGTGGCGGTTGAGCCGTCCCAACTTCATCTTTAGTGACTTAAACCGGCAATTACGCTCCAATGTTATGATGGCTTGGACAGCGTTAATGCGGTCCAACGAGTGCAAGACTTCTGAAACCCGATGCACCCAATGAGTTGTTGACTCATTCTCTCCTTGAACACAACCATCCAGATCCACAATGGACATAGGTTGTTTGCATGTATCCTTAAAATTTGCTATAAACCGGGCCTTCAATTGGTCCCATGACTCGATGGAGTTAGCTGGCAGGTTCTTCAACCAGGTACGGGCTGTCCCTTCGAACATCATCGTGAAGTACTTTGCACAGGCCGCTTCATCCACATCCAGCATCTCCATTGTCATATCATAACTTTCAACCCACGCCTCAACTGGTTGATCGTTGGTGATATTAGGCACCTTACATGGACCCTTGAAATCCTTGGGCAGTCGCACAGTACGGAGAGCCGGAATGAGACACGGCACTCCCCGGGAACTGAAGGCAAGCCCGGTGCCTCGGTCTACTGATGGTGCTGGCTGAACCGGGGCGGGTTGATGACGGCCCGCATATTGTGTTGCCAAAGCGGCCTCCCTTCATGCTCTGCCATTATCCACCACGTCCTGAGCATTTACCTCACCATGCGCGGGATTGGATCCTTGAGGGGCATTATGGCGCCGCGCACTGCTGGACACCTCCGGTTCATCTATGTGCCTGCTACAGCTTTTGCTCGGACGGGGGGTCGTGTGAATCCTGTCACGGCTGTATGAGTAAGCCTGCTACTGCACCATAGCAGTCTGAAGAAGATCCCTGGCCCGCCGTGTCTCAAACGCCACTAGCGATTCACCCTCCATCGGAATAGCTGCCAGCCTAGATGCTGCAGCTATCATGTTATCCAAAGGGGTAGAGAAGTGACCCGGTGGGGCTGTTCGTCGGGGTGGACCTCTCACCTGAGGTTGATCCGGCGCTCCGGTCCTTTGCATGATAGTCCGGTTTATTGCGGCCGGGTTGCTGGTTCCTCCCCCTGGCGTACTGAAGAGGTTCATTGCATTATAATCTGCCGGCAAGTGAGACTGATGTCTCCTCCTCAATACTTCATTCGAGGCGGTTTGATCTAGCAAAAGTCGATAATTCTCGTCCTAAATCCTCCGCGCCTGGGCATCTAAAGCGGCCCGTTCCTCAGCCATCCCGGCCTCCTCAGCCGCCAAGTCCTCCTTGGCCTGCGTTATCTGATCCCATAGCTTAGTGACCTCTGTGTTATGCCAATCTTGAGTCCCCGGGGTAACTGTTGTGGCCAATAACGTTGTCCAGGCGTCCAACAAACCGGACAGAACTTGAGCGGCTGGTGCACGGGGCCTCCTGCCCCAGCTGCTGGTCCGGAACCCAATGCCGCCACAGTAGAATTCTACAAGGTTGGCTGTGTACCAGCCATGAAGATTGCGACTCAATTTGGCAGTTCAAGAAATTCCGGAATACTAGTGCCATCGGAATACCCTTCGAACACACTGTCATGAACTTGGTACAGGGACTCAGCTTCACCGGTGGATGACTCGCTATCGGAATAAACGGCCGTCTCACCTTCGGACACCGGTTCAGATCTGATACCATGGATACATCCTACGAACGCACGCTTCATGGCGGGCGGAATCTGTGTGGGACTTGCACGCTGAGCCATCTCGACGAGGTCGGTGCAGATGTCCGACTCAGGGTCTGGTTCGCCGATCTTGGTGATGAAGACGTGAATTCCTCTGAAGGGGACCCGGTACCCGTACTCGATTGAGCCGGCGTCGGGGCCTCAGCCTGCGTCGTCGATGTAGAGCTTGCCGCGACGACTCTTGGTCATCCAGCCAACTGCGTACGCTTTGAGTCCTTCAAAGCTTCCCTTCAAGAACTCGAAACCATCGTGTGATAGCCCCACGGTGGGCGCCAACTGTCATGGAAATATCACATCAGATGTCCTCGTGAAAGGACTTAGTCGTGGAGCCATCACGACGGGTTAGCTTAAAGGGGTTAAGCTGGACAAAGGACACGATAGTTTTATACTAGTTCGGCCGCTTACGATGAAGGTAAAAGCCTACATCTAGTTGTGATGGAATTGATTGGGTTTCGATGACTAGGGAGCGAATACGCTTTGACTGAGTCTCGAGTTGTTGTTTCTTGTCCCTGAACTACCGCCGGGTCGTCCCTATATATACACAGGTTGACGCTCGGTCGGTTTACGGAGTCCCGAGGCCAGCTCATACAAGTGTCCGGCTCGGTCTCTGCCTCCCTAACTTACAATACAAGTTATACAACTATGACGGTTTATAACTATGGGCCCTAATCCGCCTTTGGGCTCTGGTCCTCTAAGCTTCATTAGTAAAGCGCCATCTTCAAGGTCTTCATGGGCTTCAAGGTAGTTGAGGGTGAACCGGCCCCTCCTGGGCGGTTTACACTCAGTAGTTATATCCCCAACAGAGTCCAAACGGAATGAAACCTTCGGGAAAATTATTTTTGGAAGAGAAGCAATCCAGGGAACTTGGAGTACAAGCCAGGGAAGCTTCGAGGAGACCACAAGATAGGGGGGCGTGCCCACCCCCCTGGGCGCGCCCTCCACTCTCGTGGGCCCCTCGTGGCTCCCCCGACTGACTTCTTTCACCAATATATTCCTATATACCCTAAAAACATCAAAGACGAAGATAGATCGGGAGTTCCGCCACCGCAAGCCTCTGTAGCCACCAAAAACCTCTCGGGAGCCCATTCCGGTACCCTGTCAGAGGGGGGATCCCTCACCGGTGGCCATCTTCATCATCCCGGCGCTCTCCATGACGAGGAGGGAGTAGTTCACCCTCGGGGCTGAGGGTATGTACCAGTAGCTATGTGTTTGATCTCTCTCTCTCTCATGTTCTCTCTATGGCACGATCTTGATGTATCGTGAGCTTTGCTATTATAGTTGGATCTTATGATGTTTCTCCCCCCTATACTCTCTTGTAATGGATTGAGTTTTCCCTTTGAAGTTATCTTGTCGGATTGAGTCTTTAAGGATTTGAGAACACTTGATGTATGTCTTGTCGTGCTTATCTGTGGTAACAATGGGATATCACGTGATTCACTTGATGTATGTTTTGGTGATCAACTTGCGGGTTCCACCCATGAACCTATGGATAGGGGTTGGCACACGTTTTCGTCTTGACTCTCTGGTAGAAACTTTGGGGCACTCTTTGAAGTACTTTGTGTTGGTTGAATAGATGAATCTGAGATTGTGTGATGCATATCGTATAACCATGCCCACGGATACTTGAGGTGACAATGGAGTATCTAGGTGACATTAGGGTTTTGGTTGATTTGTATCTTAAGGTGTTATTCTAGTAAGAACTCTATGATAGATTGAACGGAAAGAATAGCTTCATGTTATTTTACTACAGACTCTTGAATAGATAGAATAGAAAGGATAACTTTGAGGTGGTTTCGTACCCTACCATAATCTCTTCGTTTGTTCTCCACTATTAGTGGCTTTGGAGTGACCCTTTGTTGCATGTTGAGGGATAGTTATATGATCCAATTATGTTATTATTGTTGAGAGAACTTGCACTAGTGAAAGTATGAACCTTAGGCCTTGTTTCCTAGCATTGCAATACCGTTTACGCTCACTTTTATCATTAGTTACCTTGCTGTTTTTATAATTTCAGATTACAAATACTCATATCTACCATACATATTGCACTTGTATCACCATCTCTTCGTTGAACTAGTGCACCTATACAATTTACCATTGTATTGGGTGTGTTGGGGACACAAGAGACTCTTTGTTATTTGGTTGCAAGGTTTTTTGAGAGAGACCATCTTCATCCTACACCTCCCACGGATTGATAAACCTTAGGTCATCCACTTGGGGGAAATTTGCTACTGTCCTACAAACCTCTGCACTTGGAGGCCCAACAACGTCTACAAGAAGAAGGTTGTGTAGTAGACATCAAGCTCATTTCTGGCGCCGTTGCCGGGGAGGTGAGTGCTTGAAAGTATATCTTTAGATCTTGCAATCGAATCTTTTTGTTTCTTGTTTTATCACTAGTTTAGTTTATAAAAGAAAACTATAAAAAATGGAATTGAGTTTGTCTCATACGCTTCATCTTTTTAATATCTTTACTGAGAATGATGGAAAGGAAAATTGTGCTCAAGTGCTAGAAGAAGAAGTCTATCAAATGTTTGATACCAAATCTTTGAATGATGAGCATGCTTGCAATGTTGTTAGTGTGAATGCTTTGAATATCCATAGTACTAATGATGATTGCACTAGTTATGATGAAAATGTCTCCTATAAGCATGTCGATTTTTGTGGAGAGCATTGGGTTTGCATAGACATACCAAATAGAGAAGATAGATATTGCAAGAGGCATAAGCATGTAGAGACTAAATTGTTGCAACAAAGGCTAAGGGTGAGTGCTGAAGAATTATATTTCCTTCGCCGTACTTGTGAACTTTGCAATGAAAGTGGTCATTTACATCTCCGATGCAAATTGTTTCATAATCAAATCGTGTCCAAAAATAGTGATGATTTGATCTCCCTTGCACATTATAATGAACTTAGTTTCCTTATGGGTTACAAAGAAATGAAAAGTTTAACTAAATTTCTTCCAGAATTTGCCCATTATAACCTTCTTGAGTTTGATCTAGAGGAAATTTATATGTATTGTGCGGTGAATTGCATTGAAAATCCTTATATTGTCAATTACATAAAGAAAAGAAAGCAAATAGAAGATGAAGAGAATACTAATTAAAGGGAAGAGACTTCCCAATCTCCCCCTATTATTTCTTATGATAAATCAGGTAACGAGGAGGAGCTTTCTATTCAACCAATCTCATCAATAAGGAGCTCAAAGAAGAAGGTTCAACCCACACTTAATGTGAAGAAGAAAAAGAAAAGAAGGAGCAACAAAGGTAAAAAAGGTATCCCTTCCAAATGATGTTGCTCCTACTACTCATTGTGATGATGATAATTGCTATACTATTGGTGATATCCGTACTATTAATGATGAGAGTGATTATGCTTATGATATGAAAAGGCCCAAGCTTGGGGAAGCTATATTTGATGAGGATGACATATTTGAGAATATATTTGTTGAAATTACAGTTTGTCCCAAGCTTGGGGATGCTATGTTTAATGAAGATGATATTTTTTGCATCCCAAGTTTTGATATGCAAAGTTGTTATGATGATAGCATGCCTCTTACCTATGATGATTATATTGATGAAAGTGGGTTTGGAAGAGTGTCAACTTTAGGAAGTAGTGATCCCACTATTATGATAAGAACGAAGTTGCTACTTATGATGATTATTGAGATGAAACTTATGCTATAAAAAGTAGTGATGATTATATTTATAAAACTTGTCATGATTATTATTACCCATTTTATGAACATTACTCTTTTAATGTGGAAACAATTTATAGTATTCAAGTCTCTTATGATAATCCCACCATTCCGAATGAGAAGAATTTTGCTTATGTGGAGAGTTGTAAATTTTCTATGCTTGTAGATCATGAAAAGAATGCTTTAGGTGCTGGTTATATTGTTGAATTCATTCATGATGCTACTGAAAATTATTATGAGGGAGGAACATATGCTTGTAGGAATTGCAATAATGTCAAGTTTCCCCTCTATGTGCTTAAAGTTTTGAAGTTATGCTTGTTTTGTTTTCCTATGCTAGTTGATTATTGTTCCCATAAGTTGTTTGCTCACAAAATCCCTATGCATAGGAATTGGGTTCGAATTAAATGTTCTAGTCATAGTCTTCATGATGCTCTCTTTATGTTTCAATTCTTATCTTTTATGTGAGCATCATTTGAATCATCATGCCTACCTAGGGGCGTTAAACGATAGCGCTTGTTGGGAGGCAACCCAATTTTATTTTTGTTTCTTACTTTTTGTTCCTGTTTACTAATAAATAATTCATCTAGCCTATGGTTAGTTGTGGTTTCATGTTTTAATTAGTGTTTGTGCCAAGTAGGACCTTTGGGAAGACTTGGGTGAAGTCTTTATGATCTTGCTGTAAAAAACAGAAACTTTAGTTCTCAGGATATTAGCTGAATGTTTTTACTGGAGAGTGATTTTAGGTTGATTATTTTTGCAGATGATTAATAGACAAATTCCTCATGTCCACCAATTTATTTCAGAATTTTTGGAGTTACATAAGTATTCGAATGATACAGATTACTACAGACTGTTCTGTTTTTGACAGATTCTGTTTTCATTGTGTTGTTTGCTTATTTTGATGAATCTATGAGTAGTAAAGGAGGATGTGAACCATAGAGAAGTTGGAATACAGTAGAAATTACACTAATATGAATTTAGAATGAGTTCACAGCAGTACCTAAGTGGTGGTTTTATTTTCTTATACTAACGGAGCTTACGAGTTTTGTTTTGAGTTTCATGTTGTGAAGTTTTCAAGTTTTGAGTAAAGATTCAACGGACTATGGAATAAGGAGTGGAAAGACCCTAAGCTTGGGGATGCCCAAGGCACCCCAAGGTAATATTCAAGGACAACCAAGAGCCTATGCTTGGGGATGCCCCGGATGGCATCCCCACTCTCGTCTTCGTTCATCTGTAACTTTACTCGGAGCTATATTTTGATTTACCACATGATATGTGTTTTGCTTGTAGCATCATTTTCTTTAATTAGTATTTGCTTTCCGTTATTAAGAATAATGTCTTGTATCTTTATTTTAAATAAAAGGATAGCCTTTACCATGCTTATTTTGCTAGTATACATGTTGCTGTTTGAAAACAGAAAGTTTACTAATGTTGCAAAAATTCCCTAGAAAAGTCAAAGAATGGTATAATGTTGAAACTTTTTTCATATTGAGCTCTGATAAATCTTCTACAGCATAGTAGTTTTCTCATATTTTTTGGAGTTAGGGAAGTATGATGAATCTTGCATTCTTTACAGACTGTACTGTTTCGGCATATTGCTGTTATGTTTGCATTGTTTGCATATGTTTGCTTGTTTAATGATTCTATTTTAGGATAGGAGTATTAAATAAGCAGAGACATTTAGTCTGCAATGTTGAATAATAATTTTCGTTATTTGTTACAGTAGAAAATGATAAGGTTTTTGCATTGGTTTAAACTAACTTATCTCACGAGTTTTTGTTGAGTTTAGTGTGGATGAAGCTTTCGAGATTTAGGAAACCGAGGTATAAAAGGAATTAAGGCGACACAAAATCTCAAGCTTGGGGATTCCCAAGGAACCCCGAGATAATATTTCAAGAAGTCTCAAGCATCTAAGCTTGGGTATGCCGCGGTAGGCATCCCACCTTTCTTCTTCAACAATTATCGGTTAGTATCGGTTGAACCTAAGTTTTTGCTTCTTCACATGAATCGTGATATCCTTGAAATGTCATTTTGTTTTGATTTTCTTGATGTATCAATAAAATACCAAGATCTGAAATGGTTAAATGAGAGAGAGTCTTCACATAGTTGCATAATTATTTAACTACTCATTGATCTTCACTTATATCTTTTTGGAGTAGTTTGTCATTTACTCGTGTGCTTCACTTATATCCTATGAGTAAATGGTTGAATGAGTTGAATGTCATAAATATGAAATTATATATCTCTCATTTGCTTATCCCATGGGGAGTAATGACTTCACATCTAAGAAGTAGAGGTTGTAAATTTATTGAAGGTTAGCAAGCATTGTATTGGTCATTTGAACAATTCATGAAAGAATATTGAAGGAAGAGAGATTTCACATATAAATATACTATCTTAGACATCTTTTATAATTGTGAGCAGTCATTAAGTATGACATGCTAAAGAGTTGTTCTTGGACAAGGAAGACAACGTAATGGCTTATGTTTTCTCACATCTCAGTTAAAGTATATTGTCATGGATCATTCAAACATGTTGAGCTTGCCTTTCCCCCTCATGCTAGCAAACATTTCTTGCACCAAATAGAGCTACTACTTGTGCTTACAAATATCCTTAAACCTAGTTTTTCCATGAGAGTCCACCATACCTTCCTATGGATTGAATAAGATCATTCAAGTAAGTTGTCATCGGTGCATGCAATAAAAATTGCTCTCTAAATATGTATGATCTATTAGTGTGAAGAAAATAAGCTTTATACGATCTTGTTATGGAAGCAATAAAAGCGACGGACTGCATAATAAAGGTCCATATACAAGTGGCAATATAAAGTGACATTCTTTTGCATTAAGATTTTGTGCATCCAACCATAAAAGCGCATGAAAACCTCTGCTTCCCTCCACGAAGGGCCTATCTTTTACTTCATGTCTTTTACTTTATGCAAGAGTCAAGGTGATCTTCACCTTTCCCTTTTTCATTTTATCCTTTGGAAAGCACCACATGTTGGAAAGATCCTGATATATATATATCCAATTGGATGTAAGTTAGCATGAACTATTATTGTTGACATCACCCAAAGGTGAATACGTTGGGAGGCAACACTATAAGCCCCTATCTTTCTTAGTGTCTGATTAAAACTCCCTGACCATAAGTATTGCATGAGTGTTAGAAATTGTAGAAGACTATATGATAGTTGAGTATGTGGAGTTTGCTAAATCAACGCTCTGACATAGACCCTTCCTGAAAATAAGATGAATTGCAATTGTTTGATGACTAAGAATGAAGTTTGCTAGTTTTCAAGAAAGTTTATGGTCTATGCTTTAACATGTGAATAGCTTGTTACTTGATCATGAAAAGATTTATGACATGAGCTACTATTATGACATATAATCATGCTATAAAAGGTAATTGAAATTATCCTTGATAAAACTTGTGCACCTGCTAGCATTCACACTTCATAAATTCATTCTTTTATCATTTACCTACTAGAGGATGAGAAGGAATTAAGCTTGGGGATGCTAATACGTCTACAACATATCTATAATTTATGAAGCATTCATGCTATTATATTATCTGTTTTGGGTGATTATGGGCTTTATTATACACTTTTATATTACTTTTGGGACTAACCTACTAACCAAAGGCCCAGCCCATATTGCTGTTTTCTTGCCTATTTCAGTGTTTCGAAGAAAAGTAATATGAAACGGAGTCCAAACAAAATGAAACCTTCGGGAAACTTATTTTTAGAATATAAGCAATCCAGGGAACTTGGAGTACAAGCCAGGGAAGCTTCAAGGAGGCCACGAGATAGGGTGGCGTGCCCCCCCCCCCC
>NC_041391.1:219458116-219478150 GCF_002162155.2 Triticum dicoccoides
CCGGATGCGCCCTCCACTCTCGTGGGCCCCTCGTGGCTCCCCCGACCGACTTCTTTCGCCTATATATTCCCATATACCCTGAAAACATCGAATACGAAGATAGATTAGGAGTTCCGCCACTGCAAGCCTCTATAGCCACCAAAAACCTCTCGGGATCCCGTTCCGGCTCCCTGCCGGAGAGGGGATCCCTCACCGGTGGCCATCTTCATCATCCCGGCGCTCTCCATGAGGAGGAGGGAGTAGTTCACCCTCGGGGTTGAGGGTATGTACCAGGAGCTATGTGTTTGATCTCTCTCTCTCTCTCTCTCTCGTGTTCTCTCTATGGCACGATCTTGATGTATCGTGAGCTTTGCTATTATAGTTGGATCTTCTGATGTTTCACCCCCTCTACTCTCTTGTAATGGATTGAGTTTTCCCTTTGAAGTTATGTTGTCGGATTGAGTCTTTAAGGATTTGAGAACACTCGATGTATGTCTTGCCTTGCTTATGTGTTGTGACAATGGGATATCACGTGATCCAGTTGATGTATGTTTTGGTGATCAACTTCCGGGTTCCACCGATGAACCTATGCATAGGGGTTGGCACACGTTTTCGTCTTGACTCTACGGTAGAAACTTTGGGGCACTCTTTGAAGTACTTTGTGTTGGTTGAATAGATGAATCTGAGATTGTGTGATGCATATTGTATAATCATGCCCACGGATACTTGAGGTGACAATGGAGTATCTAGGTGACATTAGGGTTTTGGTTGATTTGTACCTTAAGGTGTTATTCTAGTAGGAACTCTATGATAGATTGAACGGAAAGAATAGCTTCATGTTATTTTACTACAGACTCTTGAATAGATAGAATAGAAAGGATAACTTTGAGGTGGTTTCGTACCCTACCATAATCTCTTCGTTTGTTCTCCGCTATTAGTGGCTTTGGAGTGACCCTTTGTTGCATGTTGAGGGATAGTTATATGATCCAATTATGTTATTATTGTTGAGAGAACTTGCACTAGTGAAAGTATGAACCTTAGGCCTTGTTTCCTAGCATTGCAATACCGTTTACACTTACTTTTATCATTAGTTACCTTGCTGTTTTCATAATTTCAGATTACAAATACTCATATCTACCATACATATTGCACTTGTATCACCATCTCTTCGCCGAACTAGTGCACCTATACAATTTACCATTGTATTGGGTGTTTGGGGACACAAGAGACTCTTTGTTATTTGGTTGCAGGGTTGTTTTAGAGAGACCATCTTCGTCCTACGCCTCCCATGGATTGATAAACCTTAGGTCATCCACTTGAGGGAAATTTGCTATTGTCCTACAAACCTCTCCACTTGGAGGCCCACAACGTCTACAAGAAGAAGGTTGTGTAGTAGACATCAGATGGCTATATTAGAGTTGCGTGGGTTGAAGGTATTACCGCCACCGGATCTAGATGACGGGGAGTCTTCGTGGATTGGCCCGGGGGCAGCGCAACCACGGCAGTGTGGTGGGGCGGGGAGCGGGGTTTTGGCCGGGGCCACGGACGGTGGAGGCAGGCTGCTCTGCCGTTGGTCGCTGGTTCTTTGGGGAAGATTCCGAACAATGTCAGCCGGTAGGCGCAAGACGGCCATCAAGCCATCCGGCGTAGATCGGACAGTACCAAAATAAAATAAAATCGTGTGACCCCGATTTAGTCTTCAGTCAACAGATGTGTGACCACTCTTGTACCTTATTGTTGATCTCTTAGTTTATTTCTTCAGATCAAAGAGATATGTCATTCTTAACAATATGCGTTATCTGCATCTTCAGACACACCGTCTTCCGACTCACCGTAGCTGCTCCAACAAGGGAAGCATACACTAGAAGGGAGCTATAGTCCCCACTCAACAGTTCCCTGCATCGAATGCGCGTGCCCGACATGGACAGCCACAACAACTGCAGGGCCATCGACAAGTCAGCACATGATGCTCACTCCTATCGATGGCGGCCATATAGGTTGTACCCTCATCTTACTTGTGTGCAAAATTTATGGCTTTGTTATTCATCTAAGCATGGAAAATAGATTATCACATTTCAATGTATATTCATGTTGATCTCTTTTGGGTCTTGTTCAGGAGTTAACGCTATTCCATAGTTCAGCTAAGATACTTGTTCTTTAGGTAACGTTGTTCCATAGTTATCACCCATCAGCCAATGCTATCCCACAGGTTGGTGATTATAGTATTATACCACTTCTAGTATTACCTATGTCGTTGTTTAATACTTTTGTGTGTCATCTAGTTAATCTCGAGTACAAATGATACATATTCTGTAGCTTTCATCTGTGTTCTCCCTTTAGTTTATGAGACATGTTGCTGCTAGTTAACCCCAGTTCTACTATTTATGTCGTCTCCTACATGCACTCATTACGTAAATCTAACTACTAGTTGTCTTTCATGCATGTCAGATATAATTGCACACACTGATATATCCACAAGAACCTCACGGAGCAATGTAAAGGCCAATAAACTTGATGTCAATGATACCCAATATGATGGAACATGTAAAGGCAGTTCTTCAGAAGGCTTGTAGAAAGATGATGAATCCTCTTCACCCCACAAGGTCCTTTCTCTAACTTGGCCTGTGATATGGGTACAACATGCATATAATGTCCTGGAGTGTATCTACTCTGTTGCAATTCCATGTGCTTAGCATGTTGCTCATGCATGTAAACATGTCATGCATTCCTGTTTTTCAGTACCCATTCCATTCATGATAACATGTTTTAAAATTCAAGTATTGTCATTCTACTCTATCGCAATGCCATCTGCTTAATTTGGACATCATGCTTTTGAATATCTTGTGCATTGTTATTCATTAGTATGTACTTCATCCGTCTACCAAACCATTTTTTTTACATTGAAGTGTTGTTCTAGTGCTCTGTTGCAATGCCATCTTAGTTTCCCAATCATACACGTGTATGTTGCCTTAGTTTTTTCTGTATGTATTCCGCTAGCATACAGTTTTACGTTCAACTAGTGTTTTTTGTTGTGTTGTCCTGTCGTATCCCTAGCTCTTACACCATACTCCCTCCGTCCGGATTACATGTTGCCGAAATGGATAAAAAAAGGATGCATCTAGAACTGAAATACGCCTAGACCCATCCATTTTTTTCCGGATGGAGGGAATACATGTCAATATGTCATGCCTTTCTATTCTTCAGTACCTATTCCATCTCTCTGTTGTAGCGTGTTTTATAATTAAAGCACCATTCTTCTATACAAGGCATGCAAGGGGAAGATGACTATGTTAGAATCTAAAGGGTTACAAACAAGGCCTTTACGAAAGATCCAAACACTGGGAGACAATAAACCAACTCCAGTTTTTATAGATACTGCTCCAGCACAAAGAAACCCAACTCCTACTGATAATAAGCAGATTCCAGTGGCCAAAGAACCAATCCGCTCCAGTGTAGCAAAAATATGTCAACTCCATTCTAAGAAGCATGTGCGTATCCTTGCATCATGAAATTTTATAGCATGCTGATCATATTTTCTACATGTTTCTTACCCATCTCTCTTTTAGAAAATAAGCTTAATAGATAGAAGATTTTCTGCACTGGTATCGTATGTGAGGAAAGATTCTTGGAGGAATTCTCTGTGCTCCAATGCAGATGTAAGTACCTGTTGTATATCACGATATTTTTACATCAGCATGTATTTTGTTAATCGGCATGAATCCAACCTTTATCTAATCTAAATTTAGTTATAGCAAAATGTATGATTAAAGGCCACAATGTTGATTTTTGTAAGGAAAACCGCCTGGTAGTTTTGCATCCTGAGCTGCATGAGTGTACTATCTCATATCAGTGGGTTTGAATACTTTGGTTCTGCAGTGGGTTTTCAGTGTTTTTTTACTGTGTTGTCCTGTCGTATCCCTAGCTCTTACATCATACTCCCTCTGTCTGGATTACATGTCATAGAAATGGATAAAACTGGATGTATCTAGAACTGAAATACGCCTAGACCCATCCATTTATTTCCGGATGGAGGGAATACATGTCAATATGCCAGCCTTTCTATTCTTCAGTACCTATTCCATCTCTGCTGTAGCATGTTTTATAACTGAAGCACCATTCTTCTATATAAGGCATGCAAGGGGAAGACGGCTATGTTAGAATCTGAAGGGTTACAAACAAGGTCTTTGCAAAAGATCCAAACGCCAGGAGATAATAAACCAACTCCATTTTTCATAGATACTGCTAAAGCAGAGAGAAAGCCAACTCCTATTGATAATAAACACATTCCAGTGGGCAAAGAACTAGTCTGCTCCAGTCTAGCAAAAGAAACTCCATTCTAAGAAGCGTGTGCGTATCCTCACATCATGAAATTTTATAGCATTGTGATCATATTTTCTACATGTTTCTTACCCATCTCTCTTTTAGAAAATAAGGTTAAATGATAGAAGACTTCCTCCATTGGGATCGTATTCATGGAAAATATCTTGCGGGAATTCTCTGTGCTCCAATGCTGATGTAAGTACCTATTGTATATCACTATATTTTTACATCAGCATGTATTTTTTTAATCGGCGTGAATCTAACCTTTATCTGATCTAAAATTAGTTGTAGCAAAATGTTAAAGGCGCCAATGTTGATTTTTGTAAGGAAAACTGCCTGGTAGTTTTGCATACTGAGCTGCATGAGTGTACTATCTCATATCACGCACATTACTGAATTGTAGTGCTTCTCTGGTTGCCCATTCATTCATTGTGTCAATGTTGCTTTCGTATTACCTTACCTGGCTGATGATAGTTGTGCCATATTGTGTTAATTTGGTGTAGGCTGGTTGCCCAAACGTTCGTTGTGTCAATGTTGCTTTCCTATTATCTGACTTGGCCAATGATAGCAATGCTAGTGTGTTAATTTGGTGCAGGCTGTTGAAGATAAGAAGACAAACTCTGAAAACAGCAAGGCAACCCCATTGTTTCTTTCCAATAGATCTAGGCCAGGTAATATGGCAATAACTCATGATTAATCTGTTTTGTTCCCCTCCTAATTTATGTTATGATGCAGTGGTCGAGACACTCTCCACTATCAATAATACAAGCCTGCCAAAATCGCCATCTGAATCTATTCAGTATCCTCTGTCTCGAATGCAACGGAATAAATGTATGTTTGTGAACCAATTAATGGCTGAAGCAATGATGGAAATGATGGATGAATCAGAGGTGTAGAGTCGTGCGACACAACAACTGATCAATGTTTTCAGAGACAGTGTAGCAAAGCAGCAAGAACTTGCCCACATGCTTATGGGCGTCATCTGTGCTGAGGTTGCAGATTGTGACGTTGTAGATGGTTAGGTTCTGCTCATTTATTTGCACTAGCATCAATCTTTGATTGCCCAGTGGATGTAATTTCCTGTAATATATGCTGGATGTGCAATGTTATTCCCTGTATGCCGTACCTTTGCTTGATCGGTTTTGGTCCTGTGCATCATTACTCGTCGTAATGGGCTCAAATTATCCAATTTGGCCTAAAGACATGTACGAACTTTAGTGGGCCCATTAAGTTAATGGGCCGCTACTAGGCCGAAAATTAATGGTCAGCCCTCTTACCTCTCGGGTTGTTAACAGGCCGACATCGAAGCGGGCAACAGGTGGGCCCAATTAATTTCACGGGCTGTTAACAAACCGTTACTAAGTTTGGGCTACATATGGCCCAACTATATTGTAGGCCTTTAGCAAGCCGAAAAAGACAGCAAGCTTGTACTAGATCATGAAGAGCATGGGCCGCTAAGAGGCCGAAAGTCAATTCGTATTGTAAATGTCCCAACTATGTTGTGGGCCTTTAGCAGGCCGAAAGAGAAACCGGGCTGGTATTGGACCATGAAGGGCATGGGCCGTTATAAGGCCAAAACTAAGGTCCGACTACAAATGGCCCAACTCATTTATGGTCCATTAATAGGCCGAAAGGCACACAGGGCCGGGAATTGGCCCAACACTAAAATGGGTCGCTAAAAGGCCAAAACTCAGGTCCGACTACAAATGGCCCAACTGATTTATGGGTCATTAACAGGCTAAAAGAGACACCGGGCCAGAAATTGGCCCAACACTTAAATGGGCCGCTAAAAGGCCGAAACTCAGGTCCGACTACAAATGCCCATCTGATTTATGGGCCGTCAACAGGCTGAAAGACACACCGGGCCGAAAATTAGCCCAACATTTAAATGGGTCGCTAAAAGGCCGAAAGATATACATCCTGAAAATTGGCCCATCCATTGAATGGGTCGTTAAAAGGCCGAAATCTCATCGGGCTGTTATTGGGCCCAAATATATAGCGGGCTGTTAACAGGCTCGAACTAGCGATGGGCTGCAATGGTGTCAAATCTTTAACAGGCCGTTAACGGGCCGAATTGGCACATCTTGTATGGGCCGTGAGCTTAATGGACCTGACACAAGTAGGTCTTCTATGGGCTGGCCTGCTAATTTTTACTGGGCCGGCCTTTTTCACCGGAATGGGCCACTGTTGGGCCGTGCCACATGTCGACCTATCATAGGCGCCTCCTGTCCAATGAGTGGATGACATCTGTCCCAATGGTAAGGCAACCCGTGTTTCCTACGGCCAATGATGATTTTACACGTGGAAAATCCCCATTGGTCCGGGCTGTTAACGGGTTATCGGATCCAAAACCGGACCCGATAGCTTAACGGTGTTCCGTTACGGTGGATGCCCCGTGTCGGTCACCCTTGACGAAAGCACTTCTGTGACGCGTGATTTATCGTCATGGAAGTGGACACTTCTGTGATGATAATTTTGGTAATGTCAGTGAACACTTCTACGACAGCACAGGTATGACTATATTGATTTTGTCATAAAATCGTCATGGATGTACATGCATGACAAAAAACACGACCTACTGTGACAAACACGTATCATCACGGAAGTGTATTTTTTTGTAGTGGTATAACTTGCAAGATCTAATCAAGAACATATATGTGATGGTGAAAACATAAACGGTTCAGATATGAAATCATGGCACTCGGGCCCTAGTGACAAGCATTAAGCATAGCAAAGTCATAGCAACATCAATCTCAGAACATAGTGGATACTAAGGAATAAGCCCTAACAAAACTAACTCGATTACATGATGAATCCCATCCAACCCCTCACTGTCCAGCAAGCCTATGAAGGAATTACTCACTCTTGGTGGGGAGCATCATGGAATTGGTGATGAACGAGGGTTGGTGATGGCGAAGACCAAAGATTCCCCTCGCCGGAGCCCCGAACTGGCTCCAAATCTGGCCTCCCGACGAAGAACATGAGGTGGCGCCGGCTCTGCATCGTAAAACGCAATGAAACTTCCTCTCCTATTTATTTATCCAAAATAGGATTTTATAGAGTTGGAATTAGGGTCAGTGGAGCCTTGTGGGCAGCTGCCCCCCCCCACCCTTCAGTGGGTCTTGGTTCCAGAAATTATTATATATTCCAAAATAATTCTCCAAAAAGTTTCGTCCAATTCCGAGAACTTTTATTTCTGCACAAAAACAACACCATGGTAGTTCTGCTGAAAACCGCGTCAGTCCGGGTTAGTTTCATTCAAATCATACAAATTAGAGTCCAAAACAAGAGTAAAAGCATTAGGAAAAGTAGATATGATGGAGACGTATCAACGTCCATTTTGCATCATGTTTTTATGTTGATGTTTATTGCATTATGGGTTGTTATTTCACTTTATGGTACAATTCTTATGCCTTTTCTATCTTATTTTACAAGGTTTACATGAATAGGGAGAATGCCGGCAGCTGGAATTCTGGACCGAAAAGGAGCGAATCTGATATACCTATTCTGCACAACTCCAAATGTCCTAAAACTTTATAGAGAATTGTTTTGGAATATATTAAAATAATTGGGCGAAGAAACAATAGAAGGGGGCCCACAAGGTGGCCACATGCCTAGGGGTACGCCCTACCCCCAGGGCGCGCCTTCCGAGCATGTGGCCCCCTGGCCAGCCCCCGGTGTCCATCTTCTGCTATATGAAAGGCTTTGACATAGAAAAAATCATAAGGAGGCTTTAAGGACGAAGCGTCGCCGTCTCGAGGCGGAACCTGGGCAGAAGCAATCTAGGGCTCCGGCAGAGCGATTTTGTCAGGGAAACTTCCCTTCGGGAGGGGGAAATTGAAGCCATCGTCATCACCAACAATCCTCTCATCATGGGAGGTTCTATCTTCATCAACATCTTCACCGGCACCATCTCCTCTCAAACCCTAGTTCATCTCTTGTATTCAATCTTTGCCTCAGAACCTCAGATTGGTACCCATGGGTTGCTAGTAGTGTTGATTACTCCTTGTAGTTGATGCTTGTTGATTTATTTGGTGGAAGATCGTATGTTCATATCCTTAATGATATTTATTACCCCTTTGATCTTGAACATGAACATGCTTGGTGAGTAGTTACGTTTGTTCCTGAGGACATGGGAGAAGTCTTCTTATAAATAATCATGTGAATTTGGTATTCGTTTGATATTTTGATGAGATGTATGTTGTCTTTCCTCTGGTGGTGTTATGCGAACGTCTACTACATGAAACTTCACCATGATTTGGGCCTAGGGCAAGGCATTGGGAAGTAACAAGTAGATGATGGGTTGCTACAGTGACAGAAGCTAGTTTATGTGTTGCTTCGTAAGGGGTTGATTTGGATGCACATGTTTCATGCTATGGTTAGATATATCTTAATTCTTCTGTCATAGTTGCGGATGCTTGCTAGAGAGGTCAGTCATAAGTGGGAGGCCTGTCCAAGTAAGGACATCACCCAAACACCGATCCACCCACATACCAAATTATCAAAGTAACGAACATGAATCATATGAGCATGATGAAAACTAGGTTGACAATAATTCCCATGTATCTTCTTTCATAGTAACGAACTTTGCTTTATATAAGAGTTCATCCAGGCTTATGCTCTGCTACAAAAAGGATTGTGCCACCTTGTTACACTTTTTTATACTTGTTACCCGTTACGAATTATCTTACTACCAATCTATCTGTTACCGATAATTTCAGTGCCTGCAGAAAATACCTTGCTGAAACGCTTGTCATTTCCTTCTGCTCCTTGTTGGGTTCAACACTCGTACTGATCAAAAGGACTACAATTGATCCCTATATTTGTGGGTCATCAGTGCTCCACGGACAGAGACGAGGGGAATGGATGATGGTGACATGATGCGACAGCTTGGCGATTAACCCTTTGATTGGGATGATCAGCGCGATGAGGTGGTCTGATGTCTACTACACAACTTTCTTCTTGTAGACATTGTTGGGCCTCCAAGTGCAGAGGTTTGTAGGACAGTAGAAAATTTCCCTCAAGTGGATGACCTAAGGTTTATCAATCTGTGGGAGGCGTAGGATGAAGATGGTATCTCTCAAACAACCCTACAACCAAATAACAAAGAGTCTCTTGTGTCCCTAACACACCCAATACAATGGTAAATTGCATAGGTGCACTAGTTCGGCAAAGAGATGGTGATACAAGTGCAATATGGATGGTAGATATAGGTATTTGAAATCTGAAATTATAAAAACAGCAAGGTAACTAATGATAAAAAATGAGCAAAAACGGCATTAAAATGGTAGGAAACAAGGCCTAAGGTTCATACTTTCACTAGTGCAAGTTCTCTCAACAATAATAACATAATCAGATCATATAACTATCCATCAACATGCAACAAAGAGTCACTCCAAAGACACTAATAGTGGAGAACAAACGAAGAGATTATGGTAGGGTACGAAACCACCTCAAAGCTATCCTTTCTATTCTATCTATTCAAGAGTCCATAGTAAAATCACATGAAGCTATTATTTCCGTTCAATCTATCATAGAGTTCATATTAGAATAACACCTTAAGACACAAATAAACCAAAACCCTAATTTCACTTAGATACTCCATTGTCGCCTCAAGTATCTGTGGGCATGATTATACGATATGCATCACACAATCTCATATTCATCTATTCAACCAACACAAAGTACTTCAAAGAGTGGCCCAAAGTTTCTACCAGAGAGTCAAGACGAAAACGTGTGCCAACCCTTATGCATAGGTTCATGGGCGGAACCCGCAAGTTGATCACCAAAACATACATCAAGTGGATCACGTGATATCCCATTGTCACCATAGATAAGCACGGCAAGACATTCATCAAGTGTTCTCAAATCCTTAAAGACCCAATGTGATAAGATAACTTCAAAGGGAAAACTCAATCCATTACAAGAGAGTAGAGCGGGAGAAACATCATAAGATCCAACTATAATAGCAAAGCTCGCGATACATCAAGATCGTGCCATAGAGAGAACAGGAGAGAGAGAGAGAGAGAGAGAGAGAGAGAGAGAGAGAGAGAGAGATCAAACACATAGCTACCGGTACATACCTCAGCCCCGAGGGTGAACTACTCCCTCCTCGTCATGGAGAGCGCCGGGATGATGAAGATGGCCACCGGTGAGGGATCCCCTCTCCGGCAGGGTGCCGGAACGGGCTCCTGAGAGGTTTTTGGTGGCTACAGAGGCTTGCGGCAGCGGAACTCCCGATCTATCTTCGTCTTCGATGTTTTTAGGGTATATGGGAATATATAGGCGAAAGAAGTCGGTCGGGGGAGCCACGAGGGGCCCACGAGAGTGGAGGGCGCATCCGGGGGGGGGCACGCCACCCTATCTCGTGGCCTCCTTGAAGCTTCCCTGGATTGTACTCCAAGTTCTCTGGATTGCTTCTATTCCAAAAATAAGTTTCCCGAAGGTTTCATTCCGTTTGGACTCCGTTTCATATTACTTTTCTTCAAAACACTGATATAGGCAAGAAAACAGCAATATGGGCTGGGCCTCCGGTTAGTAGGTTAGTCCCAAAAGTAATATAAAAGTGTATAATAAAGCCCATAATCATCCAAAACAGATAATATAATAGTATGAATGCTTCATAAATTATAGATACGTTGGAGACGTATTAGCATCCCCAAGCTTAATTCCTGCTCATCCTCGAGTAGGTAAATGATAAAAGAAAGAATTTATGAATGTGAATGCTAGCAGGTGCACAAGTTTGATCAATGATAATTTCAATCACCTTTTATAGCATGATTATATGTCATAATAGTAGCTCATCTCATAAAACTTTTCATGATCAAGTAACAAGCTATTCACATGTTAAAGCATAGACCATAAACTTTCTTGAAAACTAGCAAACTTCATTCTTAGTCATCAAACCAAATGCAATTCATCTTATTTTCAGGAAGGGTCTATGTCAGAGCTTTGATTTAGCAAACTCCACATACTCAACTATCATATAGTCTTCTACAATTGCTAACACTGTGACGCCCGGACAATTAAGAAACGGTGAACCTATGCTAATGTGGCCACGTCACAACGATTACCGTTGATAATCTCGCAATGATTCAAAAGTCGTTCAAATTCAAATTTGAATTAAAGTTAAACTAGAAAAGTTTTCAAAAGTCAAAACTAAAATGTTCTAAATGTAGCAAGTAATTCATAATAAATATTGGTGGAGAAGACACACTGTTATAAAGTAGTTAGATGCACTATAATAAATAAATAGTGGCAAAACAGTTATTCAAATGCTTTTAAAATAATAAACAATTCCAAAACTATTTTATTTCAGTGCTAAACTGTTTGTGGCAGTGGCATAAATTGTAACACTATTTTAGGTGCCACTTTTGTATTTTACTGAAACTAAGCTAAAACAGAAAAAGAAACTAAAAGAAAACAAAATCAGAAAAATAAATAAAAAGTAAAAGAAACCGTAGAGAGGAAAAGGAACACCCCCTCCCTCACTGGGCCAGATGGCCCAGCTGGCCGGTCCAACTGGGAAAAGGCCCAACCGGCCACCCCATGGCCTATATGGCCTCCCACCCGAAACCCTAACCCCGTTGCCCACTCACTCCCTCGATTCTCCCCACTCCCACTCGCGCCGCCGCACACCGAGGACAGAGGCGAGTCGCCTCAGACCCGAGCCCAACCATCCCCACGATCTCCCCACTCTGCCCCACGACCACCACTCCCCCCCACTCGTTCATTCTCCCCCTCCCCGATCCAGATTTGGATCGAGGGAACGAGCCCACGGCGCCCATCCCCGTCGCCCCGCACGAACTACCCCGCCTCCCTGACAACCGCGCCGCCCCTCGCCGATTGGATGCCGCCCGGAGCCCGCACCGCTCGTCCGCTCGCCGGAGCCGCCTCGCCATGGCCGCCGTCGACCTCGCCCGCCCGCGCACTCACCCTGCCGCCTGGGATCTCGCTGGGAGGACCGTCGTTGACCCCTGCTTCGTCTACGCCGCTGGATCGAGGCCGGGGGGCCACCACGTCGACGTACGCATCATCGCCCTCGTCTGCCTCCGCCTCGGCCGCCTCGCCCTCGTCCGTGTAGCCACCACCGGACCGTCCCCGTCCTCCTCCTCAACGGCCGACCCCGAGCCTCGCCGCCTCCGCTTCCCTTCAACGCAAGTGAGGCCCCAGCCTCTGCCTCCCTCTCTTTTCCTCTATCGCCGTACCCGACCAACACGCCCCACAGCTGCGCCCGGCCACCCTCGCCTCGCCCTGGCGCCCTCCCGTGCATGCCCGCGATGCCACACGCGCTCACACGCGACCCCGTCCGTCGTGGCCTCGCCCCGCTGATGCTTCTGATGCCGCTGCTGTGCCAGCGCCTTCCCACTCGCCGGCCGCGCCCCTGCGCGTGTGTCCGCACGCCCGACCTCGCGTGCACCCGCCCTTGTCCCGTCGATGCCCGTGGCCGTGGCCCCGGCTAGCCGCGCCTGGGTCCGACGCCCGGCGTTTGCCCCGGTGCCCATGCCCGCACCCGTTAGCCCGTTAGGCCCTAGGCCTATGACAGATGGGGCCCACGCCCCAGTAGTTAAAAAGAGGAGAAAATGAAATAAAAATTAGTTAAAAATAAATAATTAATTAATTAACGAGTTGATTAACTTAATTAATCCTGACAATTAACTTGCTAATTATCTGTTAATTAACTAATTAAACCTAATTAACCTACTAAGATAACCTAACTACTGTTAATTAGTCTTAGTCAATGACGAACGGGACCCACACATCAGTTGACCAGTCAACATCCCTGTTGACTGCTGACGTCATGCTGACGTCATGATGACGTCAGCAGACACTGTTCTGGATAATTTGAATTAAAATATTTAAATTAATCCTAAAAATGATTTAAAAACATAAAAAATTAATATAAAATAACCGTAGCTCAGATGGAAAAACTTCCTACATGAAAGTTGCTCAGAACGACGAGACGAATCCGGATACGCATCCTGTTCGTCCGCCACGCGTCCCTAGCATAGTGAACCTACAACATTTCACTTCCGGTTCATTTGTCCGAAAACACGGAACACCGGGGATACCTTCCCGGATGTTTCCCCCCTTCACCGGTATCACCTCAGACCGCGTTAGAACACGTCTAGCTCTGCTTGTTGTCCTGATATGCATCTGTTTGCATGGTATTCATTGTTTCTTCCCCCTCTTCTCTCTGGTAGACTACGCGACCGACGCTGCTGTTGCCTAGTACGACTACAGAGTTGACGACCCCTCTCTCTTGCCAGAGCAACCAGGCAAGCCCCCCCCCCCTTGATCACCAGATATCGCCTATTCTCCTCTATACTGCTTGCATTAGAGTAGTGTAGCATGTTACTGCTTTCCATTAATCCTATTTTGATGCATAGCCTGACATTTTTGCTACATCTGTTGATACCTTACCTGCAATCCTAAATACTTAGTATAGGATGCTAGTTTATCATCATTGGCCCTACATTCTTGTCAGTCTGCCTTGCTATACTATTGGGCCGTGATCACTCGGGAGGTGATCACGGGTATATACTATACATACATACATACTATACAGATGGTGACTAAAGTCGGGTCAGCTCGATGAGTACCCGCAAGTGATTCTGATGAGGGGGCTGAAAGGACAGGTGGCTCCATCCCGGTAGAGGTGGGCCTGGGTTCCCGATGGCCCCCGACTGTTACTTTGTGGCGGAGCGACAGGGCAGGTTGAGACCACCTAGGAGACAGGTGGGCCTGGCCCTGTTCGGCGTTCGCAGATACTTAACACGCTTAACGAGATCTTGGTATTTGATCTGAATTGGGTCGTTGACCTTATACGCACTAACCATCTATGTGGGAGTAGTTATGGGTATCCCGGCGTCGTGGTATCAGCCGAAGCATTTCGTGACGTCAGCGACGGAGCGGCGCGCGCCGGATTGGACTGGAACGCCTGCTAGGCTAGGTCTACTTTCGGCCGCCCTCGCAACGTGCAGGTGTGCTAAGGGCGATGGGCCCAGACCCCTATGCGCTTTGGTTTAGACCGGCGTGCTGACCTCTCTCTTATGCCTAGGTGGGGCGGCGACGTGTTGATCTTCTGCGGCCAGGCATGACCCAGGAAAGTGTGTCCGGCCTAATGGGATCAAGCGTGTTGGGTTATGTGGTGCACCCCTGCAGGGAAGTTAAATCTATTCGAATAGCCGTGATCTTCGGTAACAGGACGACTTGGAGTTGTACCTTGATCTTATGACAACTAGAACTGGATACTTAATAAAACACACCCTTCCAAGTGCCAGATATAACCCGGTGGTCGCTCTCTCTCAAGGTTACGAGGAGGGGATCGCCGGGTAGGATTATGCTATGCGATGTTACTTGGAGGACTTCAACCTACCCTCTTCTACCTGTTGCAAGACGGAGGTGACCAGAAGCATAGTCTTCGATAAAACTAGCTATCCCCCTCTTATTCTGGCATTCTACAGTTCAGTCCACTGATATGGCCCTTTACACATATATCCATCCATACGTAGTGTAGCTCCTTGCTTGCGAGTACTTTGGATGAGTACTCACGGTTGCCTTGTTCCCTCTTTTCCTCCCTTTCTTTACCCGGTTGCTGCGACCAGACGATGGAGCCCAGGAGCCAGACGCCACCGTCGATGACGACTACTACCCCGGAGGTGCCTACTACTACGTGCAGCCCGCTGACGACGACCAGGAGTAGTTAGGACGATCCCAGGCAGGAGGCCTGTGCCTCTTTCGATCTGTATCCCAGTTTGTGCTAGCCTTCTTAAGGCAAACTCGTTTAACTTATGTCTGTACTCAGATATTGTTGCTTCCGCTGACTCGTTTATGATCGAGCACTTGTATTCGAGCCCTCGAGGCCCCTGGCTTGTATCATGATGCTTGTATGACTTATTTATGTTTTAGAGTTGTGTTTTGATATCTTCCTGTGAGTCCCTGATCTTGATCGTACACATTTGCGTGCATGATTAGTGTACGACTGAATCGGGGGCGTCACAAGTTGGTATCAGAGCCGACTGCCTGTAGGAATCCCCCTTCCATACTCCTTGGCCGAAGTTGAGTCTAGTCGATGAAAAATGTTTTACTAACATGGCTCTGCGGCCCATGGGCCCACGTCGCCATTGGGTGGTATTAGGATCTTTTACTCCTTTTCTATACTCTGGGACTCTGATCTCTCTTCTATTCGGGTTAAATGATTTTCTAAAATCTAACTTTAGGTTCTCGAAAACACTTTCTCCCGAAGAGCCCCTTCAGTCCAGATGATCGCCGGCTGCACCCGAAGATTTCGAAGATACTCTCCGATTTTCTCTCGAGACCTTGTGCCCGTTGCTTTTGCAATTCCCTTCCACCGAAATATCCCTATGGATAAATACTTACACCTATCGTGCTTACTTTTATTCCTAGTCGATCTTGTTATTACAAGATACCCTGAGAATATTTTGTGCCTACTGCCTTGCAGTTCTTTGCCACCTGAATACCACTAAGAATAATTTCTCGCACTTTCTGAGTATCCGCTCATCCCCAGTTGTTCAGGTGTTTCACAAAAGTCTTTGAAATACTATTCAATCCTTCGAAAATCCTTAGCAGCTTTATTGCTCTGCAAATACTTGTCTACTAGCATTATGGATGCTTCCCATATATCTGGCAATATTCACTAGTATCTTTTGACACCATCATTTTGATCCTATTGATTCAACATGTGTGCGAATGCACACAATCATCTATCAACCCTTCTAAATTATCTTTCCGGCTCAGACATCATTTTTGAACATGAGCTAGTTCTCGACCAAACTATTTGTCGTCAATTGTGCCTCTGGTCTATCCAACTTATCCATCCTTGATCAAAGCGACTGCTTCTGATCCTTTGTTTTGGAAATCGTAACTCCTTTGTTATCTAAGCATCGAATTATTCAGATGTTCTATAATATGATACACGTGCATTCTTCTTCCTCTGGTTGAGTACAGATACTCACATCAGCTCCGTTGTGGATCGCCCGATCCATTGTTGGATTTCATCCGACATCGTCCTTCATATTCAATAACCTTGTGAGCCTTTCCACGGGTGTATATTGCCTATGGTAAATTGTATCCTTTGCTTGGCCAACCATGCTCTGCTTTCGAGCTTGTGTATTTACTTTTGAAACTTGTGGTATATGTTCTAAGAAGCCCCGATGGGTTGAACTTATGCCTTCCTTAATCTGTGTGAACTCGAAAGTTTTCACGGGTCATACTCTTCTGATAATTCACCAGGTAGGTTTTGACACTGAAATCATTTTTATCTAGAGAAGTGAATGAAAGGTTATGCATTGAAGAAGTGGGAGTCGACCTTGAACCTTTGTGTTCATGCCCATGGAAACAATGTAGATCGTATCATTAAAGCTTCTCTTCAAATAAATATTTCCTTGGTATAAGTTTATCTTATATCTAAGATCTGGCATTTTGCAAACGTTGTTCCGGCCATGTTCTCCTATAAATACCATTTCTCGGACAAGTTGAAGTACTTGTCTTCTGCAGATCTTTGCACCTGTCCAACCTTTACTTTGATCTACCATCGAGTATTACACTCTGGTATCTCGAAAACATCATGGAACTGCATAACTTTTTATGGGTTCTTCGTCAACTCTTATTTCTCACTGATTCCAATTTTCCTAGGTTCTGGGTTGTCGTCAACCGAGAACACCGATATGTGAACCGAGTCTGCACTACGGTTCAATAACTCTAAGTAATCTTCGTTGCTTATGAGTTTATAAATGCTTCAAGCCACTCCTAGCCTGGTCGGCTATATCATTATGATGCGAAATTTTAGCTGTGCTACCTGCTCTTTATTCCCGGAGCACAATTTTCGACGATGAGCTCAACTTATGTCGACCTTACTCGTCATAGCATTTCGCCTTGAATAGCAAGCTTGATTTCGAGTTTGTGTCGTATCCGTGGTTCCAATAACCTTTCGCTTCATCATTCCTTTGACTTGATGTCATCGCCAATCGATTACATCTTCATGGAATCTCTTGACAAATGTGTCGTGATCATCATCAGCATTCCGAGCTCTTCCAAGATATCAATTGAATTCATGATGGGAAATACCATCCTTGCCCCTCGATGATTTGTGTAATCATCGACAACATTCTTACCTTCCCCCAACACAAACTTGTTTGTGTTTTGTGTTATACCTTGAGTTCCTTTCTATCCAGCAATTGTTCTTCTTCACCTTGGAGTATTACCATCTTTTATGTCAAGAATGTAGTGAGAATTTCACCACCTCTTGAGAATTCTTGGTATAGTGATACTTCTCACCATCACCATTCTTTCATGGTCCTCGTGTTGATTCCAACCGGGGTACCCACAAGTGAACGGTGCTGTTTGGATTCTGCCCTTCTAGCAACCCTCTTGCTTTGAAGTTAATGGTCGGCCGTTCATTCTTAGACTATTGATTATTGAATCACCATTCCGACGTTGGTCGTGCAACCCAGCCCATATTCGGGTGCACCTTTCAACCAATGTTTAAATGTGTATGTTGTCCTCGAGCATACATCATTATATCATTTGATCTGGCAAATGTTATCTCTTTTTTCATATAATTGTGGAAATCCATTTTTTGGAAATCTCAATTAATTAGCGCTGAGTCCACCAGCCATCTCCTCCCCTCTCCTTGATTTAATGATGAACACTTGTTTTGGAACATGCTTCCATAGTTTATTTCCCGAGAATCTTGCAACTCCATCACGTCAAATTGAGTTGCACCCTTCCTTCTCAGGCATCATGAGTCTGAGGTATCCTGACAGCAATCAAATCCAAATCTCGGGTCTGATATGATGGTTCGAACATAATTCCAAGAGTTATAACTTTGGTCTTAATATGACCCGGTAAGGTGGTGTCATTTGTAGCCCACCTGGTCGGAGGCCCTATTGTTATAGTTTCCTTTTTAACAAGGTCAACCATTTTTCCATGGGGAAATTGAATGCCTTGTTTAATAAGTTTATCATGATGGATCCTTTGTGTATCCAAAGTCCGACCTTTGCTTGAAGACCATGTCAATGCCATCTCGAAGCATGTCTGTGGTACTCTGATTTTCGATAAGAACATTTGAAGCACAATGCTAAATGTTTCTTGCTCAATTATCCGAACACCGTTGTATGGGTAATGTCATGAAATTTCTCTCCCCTTACCTAAAGTGTTTTCTACTTTATATCTTATCATGGATATCTTGCTCTGCTTGTCCTTGGGAAGGATATTCCCTGGAAGTATGTGTTTAAACACATTTTCCTTCCCATTGTTCTGTTTAATCTGATAACCATATTTTCCATTTCATTGGTTGGTTTTAACATTTCTTGTGATCTATATGATCTCAGCAATAATATTCTCCTGCATATGTAAACACCTCGGTGTACAACTCTGTCAGTAAGACCCTATTACTATTGTTGATGACATTTTGGTAACCACCGATGGACGAGAACTTTGCCTATTGGTCTGCCTCGTTTCAACGAGCAGGAAAATGGTTCTCTTCGTCCCTCGCCCTTGGTACCAAAGATGCAGTCAACATAACTGATAGGCTATCCTCTGACATGCCTTGCTTACATGATCGTGCAAGACGTCATCGCCCTTCCTGCTTTTAACCCACATGGTGGGCCCATAACCCACAGTTCCACAGGACCGAAACCTGACTCTCCTATACCCCCTGTTTCCAAACTTATTCCTCACACTTGGCTTCGTATTTAATTCTCGGGCCACCTTCCTAGTGCTCTATTCTGGTATCGGACACAATACTTACTCTCGCTGCTCTGAACCCCTTTCTCACTCTGGTTCAGATTTCGAGCAATTATGTATCCGCTTGGAACCTCTTATTGTACCTTCGTACCTTACTCATTGTATTTTATATGTTCAACTCGAGAGATAATCTTATGCTCATCCATGGGTTAACCTCAGATTGTTTTCCCTCACAAGCATTCTGTCGTAGCCGAGCTGGCCCTTACCTATTCGTAAGTGTTGGAGTTCCCGAAGAAAAGGACGACTTCACCATGATGACCTGAAGCAGAGAAATGAAGACGTTAATGTAAGGGATCGACCTCTTCGAGAAGAGCAACCAAGGCCGAGAAGATCCGTTAGAATTTCGTAACTAGACCTTTCCCCCCTTCTCTACCTCTTAAATCTCGGGACGAGATTTCTTGTAGTCGAGGAGAATTGTGACGCCCGAATAATTAAGCAACAGTGAACCTATGCTAATGTGGCCACGTCACAACGATTACTGTTGATAATCTCGCAATGATTCAAAACTCGTTCAAATTCAAATTTGAATTAAAGTTAAACTAGAAAAGTTTTCAAAAGTCAAAACTAAAATGTTCTAAATGTAGCAAGTAATTCATAATAAATATTTGTGGAGAAGACACACTGTTATAAAGTAGTTAGATGCACTATAATAAATAAATAGTGGCAAAACAGTTATTCAAATGCTTTTAAAATAATAAACAATTCCAAAACTAGTTTATTTCAGTGCTAAACTGTTTGTGGCACTGGCATAAATTGTAACACTACTTTAGGTGCCACTTTTGTATTTTATTGAAACTAAGCTAAAACAGAAAAAGAAACTAAAAGAAAACAAAATCAGAAAAATAAATAGAAAGTAAAAGAAACCGAAGAGAGGAAAAGGAACCCCCCCCCCCTCCCTCACTGGGCCAGATGGCCCAGCTGGCCGGCCCAACTAGGCAAAGGCCCAACCGGCCACCCCATGGCCTA
>NC_041391.1:219478669-219532018 GCF_002162155.2 Triticum dicoccoides
GTCGCCCCGCACGAACTACCCCGCCTCCCTGACGACCGCGCCACCCCTCGCCGATTGGATGCCACCCGAAGCCCGCACCGCTCGTCCGCTCGCCGGAGCCGCCTCGCCATGGCCGCCGTCGACCTCGCCCACCCGTGCACTCACCCTGCCGCCTGGGATCTCGCTGGGAGGACCGTCGTCGACCCCTGCTTCGTCTACGCCACTGGATCGAGGCCGGGGGGCCACCACATCGACGTACGCATCATCGCCCCCGTCTGCCTCCGCCTCGGCCGCCTCCGCCTCGTCCGCGTAGCCACCACCGGACCGTCCCCGTCCTCCTCCTCAACGGCCGACCCCGAGCCTCGCCGCCTCCGCTTCCCTTCAACGCAGGTGAGGCCCTAGCCTCTGCCTCCCTCTCTTTTCCTCTATCGCCGTACCCGACCACCGCGCCCCACAGCTGCGCCCGGCCACCCTCACCTCGCCCTGGCGCCCTCCCGTGCGTGCCCGCGATGCCACACGCGCTCACATGCGACCCCGTCCGTTGTGGCCTCGCCCCGCTGATGCTTCTGCTGCCGCTGCCGTGCCAGGGCCTTCCCGCTCGCCGGCCGCGCCCCTGCGCGTGCGTCCGCACGCCCGACCTCGCGTGCACCCGCCCTTGTCTTGTCGATGCCCATGGCCGCGGCCCCGGCTAGCCGCGCCTGGGTCCGATGCCCGGCGTTTGCCCCGGTGCCCATGCCCGCACCCGTTAGCCCGTTAGGCCCTGGGCCTATGACAGATGGGGCCCACGCCCCAGTAGTTAAAAAGAGGAGAAAATGAAATAAAAATTAGTTAAAATAATGAATTAATAATTAATTAATTAATTAACGAGTTGATTAACTTAATTAATCCTGACAATTAACTTGCTAATTATCTGTTAATTAACTAATTAAACCTAATTAACCTACTAAGATAACCTAACTACTGTTAATTAGTCTTAGTCAATGACGAACGGGACCCACACATCAGTTGACCAGTCAACATCCCTGTTGACTGCTGATGTCATGCTGACATCATGATGACGTCAGTAGACACTGTTCTGGATAATGTTGAATTAAAATATTTAAATTAATCCTAAAAATGATTTAAAAACATATAAAATAACCGTAGCTCAGATGGAAAAACTTCCTACATGAAAGTTGCTCAGAACGACGAGACGAATCCGGATACGTAGCCCGTTCGTCCGCCACGCATCCCTAGCATAGTGAACCTGCAACATTTCACCTCCGGTTCATCTGTCCGAAAACACGGAACACCGGGGATACCTTCCCGGATGTTTCCCCCCTTCATCGGTATCACCTCAGACCGCGTTAGAACACGTCTAGCTCTGCTTGTTCTCCTGATATGCATCTGTTTGCATGGTATTCATTGTTTCTTCCCCCTCTTCTCTCTGGTAGACTACGAGACCGACGCTGCTGTTGCCTAGTACGACTACAGAGTTGACGACCCCTCTCTCTTGCCAGAGCAACCAGGCAAGCCCCCCCTTGATCACCAGATATCGCCTATTCTCCTCTATACTGCTTGCATTAGAGTAGTGTAGCATGTTACTGCTTTTCGTTAATCCTATTCTGATGCATAGCCTGACATTGTTGCTACATCTCTTGATACCTTACCTGCAATCCTAAATACTTAGTATAGGATGCTAGTTTATCATCATTGGCCCTACATTCTTGTCAGTCTGCCTTGCTATACTATTGGGCCGTGATCACTCGGGAGGTGATCACGGGTATATACTATACATACATACATACTATACACATGGTGACTAAAGTCGGGTCAGCTCGATGAGTACCCGCAAGTGATTTTGATGAGGGGGCTGAAAGGACAGGTGGCTCCATCCCGGTAGAGGTGGGCCTGGGTTCCCGACGGCCCCCGACTGTTACTTTGTGGCGGAGCGACAGGGCAGGTTGAGACCACCTAGGAGACAGGTGGGCCTGGCCCTGTTCGGCGTTCGCGGATACTTAACACGCTTAACGAGATCTTGGTATTTGATCTGAGTTGGGTCGTTGACTTTATACGCACTAACCATCTACGTGGGAGTAGTTATGGGTATCCCGGCATCATGGTATCAGCCGAAGCATTTCGTGACGTCAGCAACAGAGCGGCGCGCGCCGGATTGGACTGGAACGTCTGCTAGGCTAGGTCTGCTTTCGGCCACCCTCGCAACGTGCAGGTGTGCTAAGGGCGATGGGCCCAGACCCCTGTGCGCTTAGGTTTAGACCGGCGTGCTGACCTCTCTCTTATGCCTAGGTGGGGCTGCGATGTGTTGACCTTCCGCGGCCGGGCATGACCCAGGAAAGTGTGTCCGGCCTAATGGGATTGAGCGTGTTGGGTTATGTGGTGCACCCCTGCAGGGAAGTTAAATCTATTCGAATAGCCATGATCTTCGGTAACAGGACGACTTGGAGTTGTACCTTGACCTTATGACAACTAGAACTGGATACTTAATAAAACACACCCTTCCAAGTGCCAGATATAACCCGGTGGTCGCTCTCTCTCAGGGTTACGAGGAGGGGATCGCCGGGTAGGATTATGCTATGCTATGTTACTTGGAGGACTTCAACCTACCCTCTTCTACCTGTTGCAAGACGGAGGTGACCAGAAGCGTAGTCTTCGATAAGACTAGCTATCCCCCTCTTATTCTGGCATTCTGCAGTTCAGTCCACTGATATGGCCCTTTACACATATATCCATGCATATGTAGTGTAGCTCCTTGCTTGCGAGTACTTTGGATGAGTACTCACGGTTGCCTTGTTCCCCCTTTTCCTCCCTTTCTTTACCCGGTTGCTGCGACCAGACGATGGAGCCCAGGAGCCAGACGCCACCGTCGATGACGACTACTACCCCGGAGGTGCCTACTACGTGCAGCACGCTGACGACGACCAGGAGTAGTTAGGAGGATCCCAGGCAGGAGGCTTGTGCCTCTTTCGATCTGTATCCCAGTTTGTGCTAGCCTTCTTAAGGCAAACTCGTTTAACTTATGTCTGTACTCAGATATTGTTGCTTCCGCTGACTCGTCTATGATCGAGCACTTGTATTCGAGCCCTCGAGGCCCCTGGCTTGTATTATGATGCTTGTATGACTTATTTATGTTTTAGAGTTGTGTTGTGATATCTTCCCGTGAGTCCCTGATCTTGATCGTACACATTTGCGTGCATGATTAGTGTACGACTGAATCGGGGGCGTCACAAACACTCACGTAATACTTGTGGTTATGAAGTTTTAATCAGACACTGAGAAAAATAGGGGCTTATAGTGTTGCCTCCCAACGTATTCACCTTTGGGTGATGTCAACAATAATAGTTCATGCTAACTTACATCCAATTGGATATATATATCAGGATCTTTCCAACATGAGGTGCTTGCCAACGGATAAAATGAAAAAGGGAAAGGTGAAGATCACCTTGACTCTTGCATAAAGTAAAAGACATAAAGTAAAAGATGGCCCTTCGCAGAGGGAAGCAGGGATTTGCAGAGGTGCCAGAGCTCAATTTTCAAATAGAGGTAAATAATTTTGAGAGGTATGATCTCATTGTCAACATAACAACCAAGAGTTCCCAATATCTTCCATGCTACATACATTATAGGCGGTTCCCAAACAGAATGATAAAGATTTTACTCCCCCTCCACCAACAATCACACTCCACGGCCATCCGAAACAATGGGGTACCATCCGTACCAACAACAGTCCTGGGGAAGTTTTGTTTGCAATTATTTTTTATTTGATTTTGATATTTTTTATCATGGGACTAGGCATCCCGGTTACTAGCCATTTTTTTTGTGAATGATGAGCGGAGTCCACTCATCTTGAGAATAACCCACCTAGCATGGAAGATACTGACAGCCCCTAGTCGCTACATGAGCAATTTGGACATACAAAACAGATTATTGCTTGATGGTTTAGAGTTTGGCACATGCAAATTTACTTTGAACGGTAGGTAAATACCGCATATAGGTAGGTATGGTGGACACTCATTGCAAAAACTGGGTTTAAGGATATTTGGAAGAACAAGTAGTATCTCTACTTGGTGCAAGGAATTTTGGCTAGCATGAGGGGGAAAGGCAAGCTCAACATGTTTGAATGATCCATGACAATATACTTTAACTAAGATGTGAGAAAACATAACCCATTACGTTGTCTTCCTTGTCCAACATCAACTCTTTAGCATGTCATACTTAATGAGTGCTCACAATTATAAAAGATGTCCAGGATAGTATATTTATATGTGAAATCTCTCTTCCTTCAATATTCTTTCATGAATTGTCCAAATGACCAATACAATGCTTGCTAACCTTCAATAAACTTACTACCTCTACTTCTTAGATGTGAAGTCAGTACACCCAACGGGGTAAGCATATGAAACATATATAATTTCAGATTTATGACATTCAACTCATTCAACCATTTACTCATAGGATATAGGTGAAGCACACGAGTAAATGATAAACTACTCCAAAAAGATATAAGTGAAGATCAATGAGTAGTTAAATAATTATGTAGCTATGTGAAGACTCTCTAACATTTAAGAATTTCAGATCTTGGTATTTTATTCATACAGCAAGCAAAGCAAAACAAAATGACATTGCAAGGATAGCACGACTCATGTGAAGAAGCAAAAACTTAGGTTCAACCGATACTAACCGATAATTGTTGAAGAAGAAAGGTGGGATGCCTACCGGGGCATCCCCAAGCTTAGATGCTTGAGACTTCTTGAAATACTATCTTGGGGTGCTTTGGGCATCCCCAAGCTTGAGCTTTTGTGTCTCCACAATTCCTTTTATATCTCGGTTTCCTAAATCTCGAAAGCATCATCCACACCAAACTCAACAAGAACTCGTCAGATAAGTTAGTATAAACCAATGCAAAAACCTTATCATTTTCAACTGTAACAAATCACTAAAATTATTATTCAACATTGCATACTAAATGCCTCTGCATATTTAATACTCCTATCCTCAAAAATAATCATTAAACAAGCAAACATATGCAAACAATGCAAACATAACAGCAATCTGCCAAAACAGTATAGTCTATAAAGAATGCAAGATTCATCATACTTCCCTAACTCCAACAATTATGATAAAAATATACACTGTAAAATATTTATCAGAGCTCAATATGAAAAAAGTTTCAACATTATACCATTCTCGGACTTTTCTAGGGAATTTTTGCAACGGCGGTAAACTTTCTGTTTTCAAACAGCAACATGTATACTAGCAAAATAAGCATGGTAAAGGCTATCCTTGACATTTTTATTGAACATATAGATTGAAAACATTATTCTAAATAACATCAAGCAAATAATAATAAAATAAAATGACGCTCCAAGCAAAACACATATCATGTGGTAAATAAAAATATAGCTCCAAATAAAGTTACCGATGAACGAAGACGAAAGAGGGGATGCCATACGGGGCATCCCCAAGCTTAGGCTCTTGGTTGTCCTTGAATATTACCTTGGGGTGCCTTGGTAATCCCCAAGCTTAGGATCTTTCCACTCCTTATTCCAAAGTCCATTGAATCTTTACCCAAATCTTGAAAACTTCACAACACGAATCTCAAAACAAAACTCGTAAGCTCCATTAGTATAAGAAAATAAAACCACCACTTAGGTACTTCTGTAAACTCATTCTAAATTCATATTGGTGTAATATATACTGTATTCCAACTTCTCTATGGTTCACACCCTCCTATACTACTCATAGATTCATCAAAATAAGCAAACAACACAATGAAAACAGAATCTGTCAAAAACAGAACAGTCTGTAGTAATCTGTATCATTCGAATACTTATGTAACTCCAAAAATTCTTAAATAAATTGGTGGACCTGAGGGATTTGTCTATTAATCATCTGCAAAAATAATCAACCTAAAACCACTTACCAGTAAAAAATGGCAGCTAATCTCGTGAGCACTAAAGTTTCTGTTTTTTACAGCAAGATCATAAAGACTTCACCCTAGTCTTCCCAAAGGTCCTACTTGGCACAAACACTAAATAAAACATGAAACCACAACTGAACAGAGGCTAGATGAATTATTTATTACTAAACAGGAACAAAATCAGGGAACAAAAATAAATTGGGTTGCCTCCCAACAAGCGCTATCGTTTAACGCCCCTAGCTAGGCATGATGATTTCAATGATGCTCACATAAAAGATAAGAATTGAAACATAAAGGGAGCATCATGAAGCATATGACTAGCACATTTAAGTCTAACCCACTTCCTATGCATAGGGATTTTGTGAGCAAATAACTTATGGGAACAATAATTAACTAGCATAGGAAGGTAAAACAAGCATAGCTTCAAATTTTTCAACACATATACAGGAAACTTGATATTATTGCAATTCCTACAAGCATATGTTCCTACCTCATAATAATTTTCAGTAGCATCATTAATGAATTCAACAATATAACCAACACCTAAAGCATTCTTTTCATGATCTACAAGCATAGAAAATTTACTACTTTCCACATAAGCAAAATTCTTCTCATTCGGAATGGTGGGAGTATCATAAGAGACTTGAATACTATAAATTATTTCCACATTAAAAGAGTAATGTTCAGAAAAAGGGTAATCATAATCATGAAAATTTTTATAAATATAATCATCACTACTTTTTATAGCATAAGTTTCATCACAATAACCATCATAAGTAGCAACTTTGTTCTCATCATAATCGATTGAAACCTCTTCCAAGATAGTGGAATCATGACTAAATAAAGTTGACACTCTTCCAAATCCACTTTCATAAATATTATAAGATTCAACATCCTCCAAAATAGTGGGATCACTACTTCCTAAGTTGACACTCTTCCAAACCCACTTTTATCGATATCATCATAGGTAAGAGGCATCCTATCATCATAACAACTTTGAATATCAAAACTTGGGATGCTAAAAATATCATCTTCATTAAACATAGAATCCCCAAGCTTGGGACAAACTTTAATTTCAGCAAATATATTCTCAAATATGTCATCCTCATCAAACGTAGCTTCCCCAAGCTTAGGCCTTTTCATATCATAAGCATAATCACTCTCATCATTAATAGTATGGATAGCACCAATAGTATAGCAATTATCATCATCACAATGAGTAGTAGGAGAAACATAATTTGGGAGGGATACCTTTTTACCTTTGTTGCTCCTTCTTTTCTTTTTCTTCTTCACATTATGCGTGGGTTCAACCTTCTTCTTTGAGCTCCTTATTGATGAGATTGGTTGAATAGAAAGCTCCTCCTTGTTACCTGATTCATCATAAGAAATAATAGGAGTATATTGGGAAGTCTCTTCCTTTCATTAGTAATTGACAATATAAGGATTTTCAATGAAATTCACTGCACAATACAAATCAATTTCCTCTAGATCAATATCAAGAAAATTCTCAAGATTAAATTCTGGAATAAGCTTAGTTGCATGTTTCAATTCTTCATAACCCAAAAGAAAACTAAGTTCATTATGATGCGCAAGGGAAATCAATTCATCACAATTTTTGGACATGATTCGATCATGAAACAATTTGCATCGGAGATTTAAATGACCATGTTCATTGCAAAGTTCACAAGTACAGTAAAGATATCTTAAATTTTCAGCACTAACAATAAGTCTTTCTTGCAACCCTTTAGTTTCTAAATACTTATGCCTCTTGCAATATCTATTTTCCCTATTTGGTGTGTACTTGCAAACCCAATCAACTCCACAAAAATCGACATGCTTATAAGAGATATTTTCATCATAACTAGTGCAATCATCATTAGTACTATGGATACTCAAAGAGTTCATACTAACAACATTGCATATATGCTCATCGTTCAAAGATTTAGTACCAAGCATTTTAATGCATTTTTCTTCTAGCACTTGAGCACAATTTTTCTTTTCATCATACTCACGAAAGATATTAAAAAGACGAAGCGTATGAGACAAACCCAATTCCATTTTTTTGTAGTTTTCTTTTATAAACTAAACTAGTGATAAAACAAGAAACAAAAAGATTCGATTGCAAGATCTAAAGATATACCTTCAAGCACTCACCTCCTCGACAACGGCGCCAGAAAAGAGCTTGATGTCTACTACACAACCTTCTTCTTGTAGACGTTGTTGGGCCTCCAAGTGCAGAGGTTTGTAGGACAGTAGCAAATTTCCCTCAAATGGATGACCTAAGGTTTATCAATCCGTGGGAGGCGTAGGATGAAGATGGTCTCTCTCAAACAACCCTGCAACCAAATAACAAAGAGTCTCTTGTGTCCCCAACACACCCAATACAATGGTAAATTGTATAGGTGCACTAGTTCGGCGAAGAGATGGAGATACAAGTGCAATATGGATGGTAGATATAGGTATTTGTAATCTGAAATTATAAAAACAGCAAGGTAACTAATGATAAAAGTGAGCAAAAATGGTATTGCAATGGTAGGAAACAAGGCCTAAGGTTCATACTTTCACTAGTGCAAGTTCTCTCAACAATAATAGCATAATCAGATCATATAACTATCCCTCAACATGCAACAAAGAGTCACTCCAAAGACACTAATAGCACAGAACAAACGAAGAGATTATGGTAGGGTACGAAACCACCTCAAAGCTATCCTTTCTGTTCTATCTATTCAAGAGTCCATAGTAAAATAACATGAAGCTATTCTTTCCGTTCAATCTATCATAGAGTTCATACTAGAATAACACCTTAAGACACAAATCAACCAAAACCCTAATGTCACCTAGATACTCCATTGTCACCTCAAGTAACCGTGGGCATGATTATATGATATGCATCACACAATCTCAAATTCATCTATTCAACCAACACAAAGTACTTCAAAGAGTGCCCCAAAGTTTCTACCAGAGAGTCAAGACGAAAACGTGTGCCAACCCTTATGCATAGGTTCATGGGCGGAACCCGCAAGTTGATCACCAAAACATACATCAAGTGGATCACGTGATATCCCATTGTCACTATAGATAAGCACGGCAAGACATACATCAAGTGTTCTCAAATCCTTAAAGACTCAATCCGATAAGATAACTTCAAAGGGAAAACTCAATCCATTACAAGAGAGTAGAGGGGGAGAAACATCATAAGATCCAACTATAATAGCAAAGATCGCGATACATCTAGATCGTGCCATAGAGAGAACACAAGAGAGAGAGAGAGAGATCAAACACATAGCTACTGGTACATACCCTCAGCCCCGAGGGTGAACTACTCCCTCCTCGTCATGGAGAGCGTCGGGATGATGAAGATGGCCACTGGTGAGGGATCCCCCTCCGGCAGGGTGCCGGAACAGGCTCCCAAGATGTTTTTGGTGGCTACAGAGGCTTGCGACGGTGGAATTCCCGGTCTATCTTCGTCTTTGATGTTTTTAGGGTATATGGGAATATATAGGCGAAAGAAGTCGGTCGGGGGAGCCACGAGGGGCCCATGAGAGTGGAGGGCGTGCCCAGGGGGTCGGCGCGCCCCCCTATCTCGTAGCCTCCTGGAAGCTTCCCTGTCTTGTACTCCAAGTTCCCTAGATCGCTTCTGTTCCAAAAATAAGTTTCCCGAAGGTTTCATTCCGTTTGGACTCCGTTTGATATTCCTTTTCTTCGAAACACTGAAATAGACAAGAAACAGCAATATGGGTTGGGCCTCCGGTTAGTAGGTTAGTCCCAAAAGTAATATAAAAGTGTATAATGGAGCCCATAATAATCCAAAACAGATAAAATAATAGCATGAATGCTTCATAAATTATAGATACGTTGGAGACGTATGATTGACCTCCTGGACATCTTCCGATGGCACGAGGTGGCTGGTGACCATGTTAATGGCGAAGCAACGGTGATGGTTGTGTTGGGTGTCCAAGAAATTTAAGGGGGTAAGCAAGTGTGAGGGAAAGTGAGGGTTTGTTCATGTCCAGGGGCTCACATATAGGTTTTGTACTCATCCAGGAACACTGTAGTGCTGCCCTGGCAGCGACCACGCGGTCGCGTGTGAGGACACGCGCCCTAGATGGCAAGGACACGAGATAGTAGAAGACACGGCTGGTGGGCTGGGTCGGCACTGTAGAAGTGGGCTACAAGTGCAGAGTAGTTAGGTTTTACCTTTTTACTTTTCTGTTTTTCTATCTAGAGTTATTGTTTTTTCTATTTTTCTTTACAGTTTTGCAATCTTATTTAATATAAAATGATTTTGCTTCATATGAAACTAGCACACAAATGTAGGCCATATTTTCAGTTGGTACAACAGTTACAATTTATTTTGAAATGTCTAAATATTTATTTAATTTAAATTGCCTCAAATAAGTGTTGCTGGTTGATGTCACTTGAAGCTACGTTCATATTTCACCAAAGAGGAAGGGATGATGCAGCACAACGGCGGTAGTTATTTCCCTCATATATGAAACCAAGGTTATCGAACCAGTAGGAGAACCAAGCAACACAACGTAAAAAACCCCTGCACACAAATAACAACACCTTGCAACCCGACATGTTAAATGGGTTGTCAATCCCTTTCGGGGTACGGTGCCTCAAGATAGGCAAAGGACGTGAGGTAAAAAGTGGTAGACAGGATAAATAGATCGCAGAACAAGTAAATTGCAATAAGGTATTTTTATATTTTTGGTTTAATAGATCTGAAAATAAACGCAAGGAAAAAGTAGACCGCAAGGCAAATATAATGAAAAGAGACCCGGGGGCCATAGGTTTCACTAGTGGCTTCTCTCGAGAAAGGTAGCAAAAGGTGGGTGAACAAATTACTATTGCCCAATTGATAGAATTTCAAATAATTATGACGATATCTAGGCAATGATCATTACATAGGCATCACGTCCAAGATTAGTAGACTGACTCCTGCCTGCATCTACTACTATTACTCCACACATCGATCACTATCTAGCATGCATCTAATGTATTAAGTTCATGGAAAACGGAGTAATGCAATAAGAATGATGACCTGATGTAGACAACATCCGTTTATCTATTGCGCTAGATATGGATCCCATATTTTTATCCTTAGTAGCAACGATACATATGTGTCGGTTCCCTTTCTGTCACTAGGATCAAGCACCGTAAGATCGAACCCACTACTAGGCACCTCTTCCCATTGCAAGATAAATAGATCAAGTTGGCCAAACAAAACCCAAATATCGGAGAAGAAATATGAGGCTATAAGAGATCACACATATAAGAGATCAAAGAAACTCAAATAACTTTCATGGATATAAAAACATAGATCTGATCATAAACTCAAAGTTCATCGGATCCCAACAAACACACCGCCAAAAGACTTACATCATATGGATCTCTAAGAGACCATTGTATTGATAATAAAGAGAGAGAGAGAGAGAGAGAGAGAGAGGAAGCCATCTAGCTACTAACTACGGATCCGAAGGTCTACAAAGAACTACTCACGCATCATCGGAGAGGCACCAATGGAAGTGGTTAACCCCTCCGTGATGGTGTCTAGATTGGATCTAGTGGTTCTGGATTCTACGGCAGCTAGATGAATATTTCTTCAACTCCCCTAGGGTTTCTGGAATATTGGGGTATTTATAGAGCAAAGAGGCGGTCCGGGGGGTACCCGAGGTGGGAACAACCCACCAGGGCGTGCTAGCACTTGGCACTATGTCAATAGATTAGTACCAAAAATGATATAAAATGACTATAAAATGATTATAAAACATCCAAGATTGATAACAAAACAGCATGGAATAAAACATCCAAGGACGAGCAGGAATTAAGCTTGGGGATGGTTGATACATCTCCAACGTATCTATAATTTTTTATTATTGCATGCTATTATATTATCTATTTTGGATGTTTTATATGCATTTATATGATATTTTATATTATTTTTGGGACTAACCTATTAACCGAGAGCCCAGTGCCAGTTTCTGTTTTTTTGCCTGGTTTAGAGTTTCGCAGAAAAGATATACCAAATGGAGTCCAAATGAAATGAAACTTCCGCGATGATCTTTCTTGGACCAGAAGCAAACTTGGAGACTTGGAGATGAAGTCAAAGACTCAACGAGGCGGCCATGAAGGTGGAGGGCGCGCCCCTCTACCTCATGGGCCCCTCGGAGCTCTCCTGACCTAGTCCCTTCGCCTATATATACTCTTATACCCCCAAAAACATTAGGGGGAGCCACGAAAACACTTTTCCACTGCCGCAACCTTCTGTACCCGTGAGATCCCATATAGTGGCCTTTTCCAGCGTCCTGTTGGAGGGGGATTCGATCATGGAGGGTTTCTACATCAATACCATTACCCTTCCGATGAAGCGTGAGTAGTTTACCACAGACCTACGGGTCCATAGCTAGTAGCTAGATGGCTTCTCCTCTCTCTTTGATTCTCTATACCATGTTCTCCTCGATGTTCTTGAAGATTTATTCGATGTAATACTCTTTTGCGGTGTGTTTGCCGAGATCTGGTGAATTGTGGATTTATGATCAAATTATCTATGAATATTATTTGAGTCTTCTCTAAATTCTTATATGCATGATTTTATATCTTTGCAAGTCTCTTTGAACTATCGGTTTAGTTTGGCCTACTAGATAGGTTTTTCTTGCAATGGGAGAACTGCTTAGCTTTGGGTTCAATCTTGCGGTGTCCTTTCCCAGTAACAGTAGGGGCAGCAAGGCACATATTGTATTGTTGCCATCAAGGATAAAAAGATGGGGTTTTCATCTTATTGCTTGAGTTAATTCCTCTACATCATGTCATCTTACCTAATGCGTTAGTTTGTTCTACATGAACTTAATACTCTAGATGCAGGCAGGATTCGGTCGATGTGTGGAGTAATAGTAGTAGATGTAGAATCATTTCGGTCTACTTGACACGGACGTGATGCCTATATTCATGATCATTACCTTAGATATCGTCATAATTATGCGCTCTTCTATCAATTACTCGGCAGTAATTTGTTCACCCACCGTAATATTTGCTCTGTTGAGAGAAGCCACTAGTGAAACCTATGCCCCTAGGTCAATTTTACATCATATTAGTTTCCTGTCAACTCGCCAATTTCTATCGCCATTTGTTTACTTTGCAATCTTTTACTTTCCATTCTATAAACCAAAAATACCAAAAATATTTACTTTACAGTTTATCTATCTATATCGGATCTCACTTTTGCAAGTAACCATGAAGGGATTGACAACCCCTTGTCGCATTGGGTGCAAGTTTGTTGATTGTTTGTGCAGGTATCCGGTGACTTGTGCGTTATCTCCTACTAGATTGATACCTTGGTTCTCAAACTGAGGGAAATACTTACTCTACTTTGTTGCGTCACCATTTCCTATTCAAGGGAAAAACCAACACAAGCTCAAGAAGTAGCATATAACCTTCACAAGAACAAGCAGAGCATAATATACATAACAGGGCAGCAAGTAGGTAACCATTTAGGTAAAGGGGTGAGGAAATTCATGATGTTACCCATACAATGGTGTTTGGATAATTGATTAAGAAACATTTAGCATCGCGCTTCCAATATTCTTGTTGATATTTGGAATACCACAGTCATGCTTCGGGGTAGTAGTAATATGGTGTTAAACTAAATATTGGTTTGAAGATCACAAGAGATACAAAGGAACAATTTCAAGAATTACAGGGAACCTAAGGTATAACAAAAACATGACCAAGTTTGTGTTGGCGGGAAGTCAAGGATGTTGTCGATGATAACACCAATCATCGAGGGGCAAGGACGGTATTTCTCAACATGAATTCAACGGACATCTGAGAAGAAGACAAAATGTTGACGATGATCACGACACATTTTGTCGAGAGGTTTCATGAAGATGCAATCAAACAACGATGACATCAAGCAAAAGGAATGGTGAAGCAAAAGGTTATCGGAACCATAGATAAGATGCAATCTTAGAATCAGAGTTGCTTTTCAAGACAACAAAATAATGTTGAAAACTCAACATAAGCCTTGCTCACGATTTGAAGATTTCATGCACCAGAGAAGGACGAGGTAGCACGGTCAAAAGTAGCATGATAAGGATGTGGTCGGTAGCCTAGGAATGACAAGATTGAGTTTAAATCTCCCAGCAACAAAATACTAGGGCTATTGAATTGAAGTGCAGATTTGATTCACTAACCAGTGTTCTCGGTTCACAACAACCCAAAACACATAGAATGACTAAGAAGAGGAAAGGTATTGCTTCATCAAAAATTAATAAGATGTAGTGCAATGGCATGTTATTCTTGAGATACCATGGGGTAATACTCGAAGGTAGAACATAATAGGAAGCTGAACTGGATCGTTGACTTGCGATAGCAGATACTTTAACCTTGTCGAAAAATAGATGAGGCACTCGAATGGATTTCGTTTAGATATATTGAATAAGATTAGCATGCTTGGAACCATAACTGCAAGGGATCAAAATTTAATGATACCGGAAGAATTATTCAAATGATTAAATATTTTACAGGAAGCTTTTGTGATGGTCTACATTGTTTCCATGCGCATGAACACAAAGTTCAAGATCGACTCCCACTTCTTCAATGCATAACCTTTCATCTACTTCTCACTTTTGATGAAATTGTAGTGTTGAAATTTTTTGCAGCGTAACACCAGAAGAGTATGACTCATGAAAACTTTTAGGTTCACACAGATTAAGGAAGGCATAGGTTCAACCCATTGGGGCATCTTAGGAACATATACCACAAACTTCAAGAGTAAATAGTAGAAGCTCGAAAGCATAGCATGGTTGAAAAAAGCAGAGGATACAATTTACCAAAGACACTATGTATCAAGGGAAGAACTCGCAAGGTTCTTGAATATGAAGGACGGGGTCGGAATTAATCCAACAAAGGATTTGGCGGTCCAGAAAGGATCTGATGTGAGTATCGGTACTAACCCAGAAGAAGAAAGAATGCAAGGGCCGTGACGCCCGGATAATTAAGCTATAGTAATCTCCTATTAATGGTGCCATGTCATCATGTTACTGTTGCTAATCTTCACCTGATCCAAATCACAAGTCAAATTCAAATCCAATCGAAAGTCAAACATTCATACTTGTCAGACATGAAATCTAAAATGTTCGTCTTGTGGCAAATAATCCATAACAAATATTGGTGGTGAAGCAACATTTTTGCAAGGTGTTTAAATGGCCTAAACCAATTAAAGCAGTGGCTAAAACAATAGATTAAATGCCTTTTCAATTTGTAAAAGTGGAAAACTTTTTCAAAAGCCTCACAATCATTTTGTGGCAGTGCCAACTATTGCAATGTAATTATGTGGCCAAGTCCCACATTTTACCAAATCCTTTTTGGAGCTAAAATATTGCAAAATCATTTTCTGTAAAAAGAAAAGAGCAAAAAAAGGAAAGAGGAGAAGAGAGAAGCCCCCCTTGCCCCATTGGGCTTTAGCCCACCCCAGCAATTGGCCCACCTAACCCCACCCAAGCCGGCCTAGCACTTGCCTCCCTCGATCGCCTTCTCCCTCTCCTGTACAACCGACCGGGGGCACGACCGACGCGCGCAGCCACACCATCTCGCCGGTGTCGAGGGGATAAGGCCGCCCCGGACGCCTCGAGTCCCCCCACCCACACCTACCGCCACTCCCACCGCCCCCACTTCAGCCTCTCCTCCCCCGGATCCACCTCTCCCCTCTTCCTCTGCTTCATTTTGGAGAGGAGACCGATGCGCTCGCCGGCGTTCCCTGTCACCACCGCGGCCACTGATGCGTCTCCAACGTATCTATAATTTTTGATTGTTCCATGCTATTATATTACCCGTTTTGGATGTTTATGGGCTTTACTTTACACATTTATATCATTTTTGGGACTAACCTACTAACCGGAGGCCCAACCCATATTGTTGTTTTCTTGCCTATTTTAGTGTTTCAAATAAAAGGAATATCAAATGGAGTCCAAATGGAATGAAACCTTCCACTACTAGGTAAAAGCCTAGCAGCAGCGCGGGTTTTGGGTGTATCAGTAGCGCGGGTGCCCGCGCTACTGATACGGCGCCACAGCTAACTTGTAGCAGTAGCGCGTGTTGACACACGCTACTGCTATACATGGTTAGCTGTAGCGTGCGTTGCAAACAACGCTACTGCTAATTAGCTATAGCGGGTCTTATACCCCGCACTACTGCTATTACTTTCAAAAACAAAAAAAATCTCGATCCCGTGCGTGCTATCAATGGCAGCAATGGTAAGATCTAGTGATGATTGGTGTCGCCGAAGGCATGAACGGACAGCGGAAGACCAGATCCAGCCGTGGCTGTTGGAGAGGGCCCGTTTCTATGGCAGAGCCAGGCCGCGGCATGGGGCTCCTCTTCCCGACCATGCCAGATAACTCCGGATCATCCATGGAGATGACCTGCACGGGCATGGACATGGGAGGGTGAGTCAAACCAGAGGGAGAGAGAGAAAAGGAAAACCGAGGGAGATAGGAAGGTGATGTAGGGAGCAGCGGAGCTAGTCACTGGTGGCGAGGTGCTCCAGTGTGGTGGCGTGGGGAGGCGGCCTCCTAGATGTCGGTGGAAGACCGGCGAGCTCCTAGACGCCAGTGGCGCGAGGCGGCGGCCTCTTTCGGCACCATGGAGGAGGATGGGTGCATCGGCAAGAGGTCCATGTGAGAGCGTATGGAAAGTGAGAGCAGAGAGTGGTGGAAGAGAGGAGGGATTTGGGGGAGGAGATGGGGATTCAGCCGAGGATATGGCGACTTAACCTACCTCGTACTTAGTAGTAGCGAGGGGTATAAAACCACGCTACTACTAGCTACTACTATCAACTTAGTAGTAGCACGGGTTTATCGCCTCACTACTACTATGGCATGTGTCGGTGGGCACGGTAGAGACCGCTTAGTAGTAACGAGGGTTAAAAACCCGCGCTACTACTATCAACTTAGTAGTAGCGAGGGTTAAAAACCCGCGCTACTGCTAATTAGCAGTAGCGCTTCTTTTTGTGCCGCGCTACTGCTAAGATTCTGTGTATAAGGTTTTCCCTAGTAGTGTTCGGAAAAGTTATTTTTGGAACAGAAGCAATACCGGGAACTTGGAGTGCAAGCCAGGGAAGCATCGAGGAGGCCACGAGATAGGGGGCGTGCCCACACCCCTGGGCGTGCCCTCCACCCTCATGGGCCCCTCGAGGCTCCCCCGACCGACTTCTTTCTCCTATATATTCCCATATACCCTAAAAACATCAAAGTGAACAATAGATCGGGAGTTCCGCCGCCGCAAGCCTCTGTAGGCACCAGAAACCTCTTGGGAGCTCGTTCCGGCACCCTGCCGGAGGGGGAATCCCTCACCGCTGGCCATCTTCATCATCCCGGCGCTCTCCATGACGAGGAGGGAGTAGTTTACCCTCGAGGCTGAGGGTATGTACTAGTAGCTATGTGTTTGATCTCTCTCTCTCTCTCTCATGTTCTCTCTACGGCACGATCTTGATGTATCGCGAGCTTTGCTATTATAGTTGGATCTCATGATGTTTCTTCCCCTCTACTCTCTTGTGATGAATTGAGTTTTCCCTTTGAAGTTATCTTATCGGATTGAGTCTTTAAGGATTTGAAAACACTTGATGTATGTGTTGTCGTGCTTATCTGTGGTGACAATGGGATATCCCGTGATCCACTTGATGTATGTTTTGGTGATCAACTTGCGGGTTCCGCCCATGAACCTATGCATAGGGGTTGGCACATGTTTTTGTCTTGACGCTCTGGTAGAAACTTTGGGGCACTCTTTGAAGTACTTTGTGTTGGTTGAATGAATCTGAGATGTGATGCATATCGTATAATCATGCCCATGGATACTTTAGGTGACAATGGAGTATCTAGGTGACATTAGGGTTTTGGTTGATTTGTGTCTTAAGGTGTTATTCTAGTATGAACTCTATGATAGATTGAACGGAAAAAATAGCTTCATGTTATTTTATTACAGACTCTTGAATAGATAGAACATAAAGGATAACTTTGAGCTGGTTCCATACCCTACCATAATCTCCTCGTTTGTTCACCACTATTAATGGCTTTGGAGTGACTCTTTGTTGCATGTTGAGGGACAGTTATATGATCCGATTATGTTATTATTGTTGAGAGAACTTGCACTAGTGAAAGTATGAACCCTATGCCTTGTTTCCTAGCATTGCAATACCATTTACGCTCACTTCTATCATTAGTTACCTTGCTGTTTTTATAATTTCAGATTACAAATACCCATATCTACTATCCATATTGCACTTGTATCACCATCTCTTCACCGAACTAGTGCACCTATACAATTTACCATTGTATTGGGTGTGTTGGGGACACAAGAGACTCTTTGTTATCTGGTTGCAGGGTTGTTTGAGAGAGACCATCTTCATCCTACGCCTTTCACGGATTGATAAACCTTAGGTCATCCACTTGAGGGAAATTTGCTACTGTCCTACAAACCTCTGCCCTTGGAGGCCCAACAACATCTACAAGAAGAAGGTTGTGTAGTAGACATCAGCCACTATCATCACCTCGACTCGCCGTGATGCCGTAGCGATCCTCCTTCGTCCTCCTCGTCCACTAGAGGCCTAGCTGGAGCTGGGGAGCCCCGAATCACCGGATCCCCTTCGCCCACATCTCCGGCTGCCGTGTTCTTCTTCGTCTCCGGCGCTAGCCCCTGCTGCTACTAATCCATCATAGGCCTATGTGTGAGCCGCACAGTGAGCCCTCTCGCCTCTTGATCCTCCCTATTATCTCCCGCACACGCTATGGCTAGCTCGGTGTCGCGCCCGAGAGCTCACCGTCGTAGGTTGTTTTGCCGCCATGGCCATGGCCTCTGTCGTGCTCGCCTGAGCGCGACATCGAGCTCCTGGTGCTCCTAGGATCCCAATGTTCCCGTGCCCGAGCCTCCCCGTGCCTCCTAGCATAGTTTCCGTCGATGTCCCGAATGCGCTGCCGCCAAAGCTCGTCGCCAGCCGTGTTTCCGGCGACCATTTGGTCTAGCGCCACCGCCAAAAAACGCGGAATGCCTTTGCGGTTCGAACGCAAGTTACCGTGCGTGAAACGGCGCATCTTGGAGCATTTCCGAGCATCTCCGGCGAGCTCCGCCGCGGTTTTTCATCGCTGGAGTTATCTCCGACACCGGCGCCGACGTGCCACCACCTGGGCCCCCTCCCTTAGTCGCTGGCAAGTGGCCCTCGCGAGCCCTATTTGACTGGGTTGACCTAGTCAACGTGATGACTGGGCAGCCCAATGTCACTAACATGCGGGCCCCACCGCTTTTTTTTATTTAATTAAAACGTTTTTATAAATAAAATTAATTAGTTAATATAATTAGTCATTGACATGTGGGGCCCAACCACTAATTAACTCTGTTTAGCTAAATTAAACTGTTGTTCGCCCCAATGTCTATGACAGGTGGGACCCAGCTACTAGGTTTGACCTGAACAGCTGATGTTGACCTATTGACTGATGTCTACAACACAACCTTCTTCTTGTAGACGTTGTTGGGCCTCCAAGTGCAGAGGTTTGTAGGACAGTAGCAAATTTCCCTCAAGTGGATGACCTAAAGTTTATCAATCCGTGGGAGGCGTAGGATGAAGATGGTCTTTCTCAAACAACCCTGCAACCAAATAACAAAGAGTGTCTTGTGTCCCCAGCACACCCAATACAATGGTAAATTGTATAGGTGCACTAGTTCGGCGAAGAGATGGTGATAGAAGTGCAATATGGATAGTAGATATGGGTATTTGTAATCTGAAATTATAAAAACAGCAAGATAATTAATGATAAAAGTGAGCGTAAATGGTATTGCAATGGTAGGAAACAAGGCCTAAGGTTCATACTTTCACTAGTGCAAGTTCTCTCAACAATAATAACATAATTGGATCACATAAATATCCCTCAACATGCAACAAAGAGTCACTCCAAATCTATTAATAGTGGAGAACAAACGAAGAGATTATGGTGGGGTACGAAACCACCTCAAAGTTATTCTTTCTGTTCTATCTATTCAAGAGTCCATAGTAAAATGACATGAAGCTATTCTTTCCTTTGATCTATCATAGAGTTCATACTAGAATAACACCTTAACACACAAATCAATCAAACCCCTAATGTCACCTAGATACTCCATTGTCACCTCAAGTATCCGTGGGCATGATTATACGATATGCATCACACAATCTCAGATTCATCTATTCAACCAACACAAAGTAGTTCAAACAGTATCCCAAACTTTCTACCGGATAGTCAAGACGAAAATGTGTGCCAACCCTTATGCATAGGTTCATGGGCGGAACCCGCAAGTTGATCACCAAAACACACATCAAGTGGATCACGTGAATATCCCATTATCACCACAGATAAGCACGGCAAGACATACATCAAGTGTTCTCAAATCCTTAAAGACTCAATCTGATAAGATAACTTCAAAGGGAAAACTCAATCCATTACAAGAGAGTAGAGGGGGAGAAACATCATAAGATCCAACTATAATAGCAAAGCTCGCGATACATCAAGATCATATCACCTCAAGAACACGAGAGAGAGAGAGAGAGAGAGAGATCAAACACATAGCTACTGGTACATACCCTCAGCCCCGAGGGTGAACTACTCCCTCCTCGTCATGGAGAGCACCAGGATGTCGAAGATGGCCACCGGAGATAGGTTCCCCCTCCGGCAGGGTGCCAGAAAGGGCTCCCGAGTGGTTTTTGGTGGCTACAGAGGCTTGCGGTGGCGGAACTCCCGATCTATCTTCGTCTTCAATGTTTTTAGGGTATATGGGAATATATAGGCGAAGGAAGTCGGTCGGGCGAGCCTCGAGGGGCCCACGAGGGTGGAGGGCGCGCCTAGGGTGGTGGGCGCACCCCCTATCTCGTGGCCTCCTCGATGCTTCCCTGACTTGCAATCCAAGTTCCCGCGATTGCTTATGTTCCAAAAATAACTTTTCTGAAGGTTTCATTCCGTTTGGACTCCGTTTGATATTCCTTTTCTTCAAAACACTAAAATAGGCAAGAAAACAGCAATATGGGCTGGGCCTCCGGTTAGTAGGTTTGTCCCAAAAGTAATATAAAAGTGTATAATAAAGCCCATAATCATCCAAAAGAGATAATATAATAGCATGAATGCTTCATAAATTATAGATACGTTGGAGATGTATGAGCAGCCCCAAGCTTAATTCCTACTCGTCCTCGAGTATGTAAATGATAAAATAAAGAATTTATGAAGTGTGAATGCTAGAAGGTGCACAAGTTTGATCAATGATAATTTCAATCACCTTATCTAGCGTGTTTATATGTCAAACAGTAATTCATCTCATAAAACTTCTCATGATCAAGTAACAAGCTATTCCCATGTTAAAGCATAGACCATAAACTTTCTTGAAAACTAGCAAGCTTCATTCTTAGTCATCAAACAATTACAATTCATCTTATTTTCAGGAAGGGTCTATGTCAGGGCTTTGATCTAGCAAACTCCACATACTCAACTATCATATAGTCTTCTACAATTGCTAACACTCATGCAATACTTATGGTTATGGAGTTTTAATCGGACACCGAGAAAGATAGGGGCTTATAATTTTGCCTCCCAACGTACTCACCTTTGGGTGATGTCAACAATAATAGTTCATGCTAACTTACATCCAATTGGATATATATATATATATATATATCAGGATCTTTCCAACACGAGGTGCTTGCCACAGGATAAAATGAAAAAGGGAAAGGTGAAGATCACCTTGACTCTTGCATAAAGTAAAAGACATAAAGTAAAAGATAGGCCCTTCGCAGAGGGAAGCAGAGGTTGTCATGCGCTTTTATAGTTGGATGCACAAATCTTAATACAAAAGAACGTCACTTTATATTGCCAATTGTATATGGACCTTTATTATGCAATCCGTCGGTTTTATTACTTCCATAACAAGATCGTATAAAGCTTATTTTCTTCACACTAATAGATCATACATATTTAGTGAGAAATTTTTATTGCATGCACCGATGACAACTTACTTGAAGGATCTTACTCAATCCATATGTAGGTATGGTGGACTCTCATGGCAAAAACTGGGTTTAAGGATATTTGGAAGCACAAGTAGTATCTCTACTTGGTGCAAGGAATTTTGTCTAGCATGAGGGGGAAAGGCAAGGTCAACATGTTTGAATGATCCATGACAATATACTTTAACTCAGATGTGAGAAAACATAACCCATTACATTGTCTTCCTTGTCCAACATCAACTCTTTAGCATGTGTCGGTGTACTAGAATAGGGGTACCCTAGTACCCCGAACTTGTGCACGGGCAGTTGCAGCGCCCTGCGGCAAGGCTTGCCGGGCGACCGCCAAGGTCCTCCGTGGTTCCCTTGGAGCCATACAAGAACAAAGTATTTAAGCTCATGAGACAAGGCCCCGGCAAGAGGAGCTTGCCGGGAAGGCCAACCAAGGCATCCCAAGGAACTTGCCGCGACGCGCCACGCGTCCCGGCAAGGCAACAAGGCCCCGGCAAGAGGAGCTTGCCGGGAAGACCAACCAAGGCATATCAGGGCCCGGTGAGCGACAAGCTTCCGGACCCGACAACACAACGGCCGCGGCAAGGCGCTTGCCGCGGCAGGCGGCCACTCTGCGCCCACGCTCCAACGCATCCACCAACGTGTCGCTCTGGGGGCCTCTCCAGGCGCGCGTGGCGGAAGGCTGTGCAGCCAGCGGTGCGCAGTGGCATGCGAAGCTGACAAGACTGCCATCATGGCGAGCGGTGGCATCCCTGACGGTACCTTTCTGCACTGTTTGGGCGATGCAGACGGGCATTTAATGCCCTTGTCCCCTGCCGTCAGGGTTAGGTAGGGTGCACTGTACATGTAACTGTACCAACCACCTCTCTTTTTACTCTTCTACCCTTCTCTGCGTTGCCACCTGTCGGTAACCCCTTTAGCATATAAAAGGAGGCCCATGCGCAACGTAGAGGGGGTTCGGCTCATTCGGAAGCCATAAAAACACTTAGCTCTCTCGAGCAAAAACACAATACAATCAGACAAGCAGCAGTAGGAGTATTATCTGCTCGTGTGCTTCGCCTCGATCTGCTCTTCGTGCGATCTCCGCCCCCCGCCGAACCGAAAGGGGCCCAGTCCGCCGGCCCCATAGGTGTTCGTGGATCAGTTTCCCGACATCTTTGGCGTGCCAGGTAGGGGGCGTCGAGATTGCGTGAACCTAATCCGGCGTTCACACGAGCTAGATCTTCATTTTCTTCATCAACATGCCACCGAAGAAGAAGGCTTCGGAGGCAGCTGTTCCGTCCACGTTGATCCCACCGCCACCGGAGCAAACGGGTGGTGGGGTAGACGTCGGCGGAAGGACGGACGTTGACGAGGAAGCTCACGACGCTGCCAGGTCCAAGGGCAAGGCGGCGCAGACCTCGACGTCCGTGCTTGTTCCGCGCCCATCTCAGGAGGCGCAGGAACGACAGCGTCATGGTACTCGCAGTACCATATGTTTGTTGGGCCAAGATCAAGCTGGTGGATCCCGGGGCGCTCAAGACTAGCATGCACGCCAGCGTACCAGCACGAGCGAGACACGATCGCCCGGACGGGATAATGCTCCTTCTAACATAGTTAGAAGTCCGAGCACATCCCACTCCTCGCGCCGTCTGTATTTGCCGGGAAGACGGACAAAAGCTGTTGGCAGAGATACATGGAGGCATATGTGGTCACCACATTGGCGCAAGAGCACTTGCCGGCAAAGCTTTCCGGCAAGGTTTCTTTTGGCCGACAGCCCTCCAGGATGCAACTGCACAAGTAACCAAGTGTGAAGCATGCCAGTTTCATTCCAAGCAGATACACCAGCCAGCTCAAGCTCTCCAGACGATCCCTTTGTCCTGGCCATTTTCGGTTTGGGGGCTCGATATCCTCGGCCCCTTCCCCCGAGTTGTCGGGGGCTTTGAGTACTTGTACGTAGCAATCGACAAGTTCACAAAGTGGCCGGAAGTGGAACCAGTGAGGAAGGTGACAGCACAGTCAGCAATCAAGTTCTTCAGGTCGATTGTTTGCCGTTTCGGGATCCCTAACAGGATCATCACCGACAACGGCACGCAATTCACGAGCCGCACCTTCATGCAGTACGTCCAAGATCTTGGCGCCAAGGTCTGCTTCGCTTCTGTTGCTCATCCGAGAAGCAACGGTCAAGCGGAGAGGGAAAATGCTGAAGTGCTGCGCGGGCTCAAGACCAGAACTTTCGATAGGATGCACAATTGCAGAAGAAACTGGATCGAGGAGCTGCCGGTGGTTCTTTGGTCGATCAGGACGATGCCAAATCGAGGCACTGGCCAGACACCTTTCGCTCTAGTCTATGGAGCGGAGGCAGTTCTCCCCACGGAACTCGTATACGGGTCACCTCGAGTGCTCGCTTATGATGAGCTTGAGCAAGAGCAGCTGCGACAAGATGACGTGTTGCTCCTTGAGGAAGATCGTCTTCAGGCTGCTGTACGAGCTGCTCGGTACCAACAAGCTTTGCGGCGCTACCATAGCCGCAAAGTTAAAGCCAGAAGCTTCGAGGAAGGCGACCTTGTTCTTTGGCGCGTTCAGTCCGCCAAGAATTCCAACAAGTTGACGCCGAAGTGGGAAGGCCCTTATCGGGTGAAACGAGTCACTAGGCCCGGCGCTGTCCGCCTTGAGACCGAAGATGGCATTCCGGTGAGCAACTCCTGGAACATTGAGCATCTTCGTAAGTTTTACCCATAGGGCGCGGTTGCCGGAACCTGTTCCGGCAACCACCTTTTGTACAAGTCTTGCCGATGTTGCATGTAATCCTTTGTACAAAGCCGGGCGCAGATCCCGTGCATAAGTAAAACTCATGTGCTCCGCACATCTTGTCAATTTCATGCATTATATTCTTTCTTGCATGCACTATCTGACACTTTGTGCAGCACCTACCCCCGGTAAGCAATAATGAGCCGTAAGGCTCCATATCGTTATTTTATCTTCTTTCTTTTTCTCAAAGGAAGGAAGATTCCCTCGCGCACAAGTTTGCCGGGGGGGAGGAGAAGATAATGATGTGGAACAGGCGTCGTTCAAGAAAGTTTCGCCTTGACAGAAACCTTGCAGGGAAGCAAACGACAGAAAAGCTAAGTTGCCAAAGTTTGAGCAATCAGTTTTAAATTTTTAAGTTATCTTCCTTGAACGACTGTGCTTTGTATGGAAAACCTGTGCGCGGAGGAACCAACTCGTAGCTAGTTGCGCCCTTACTTTGTTTCGAGTCCGCTCAACAACTTAAGTGTGCTGCAACTAGTCGCGACAAGGTTTCTTGTCGGAAGCGGCACCGCCAACACGCTGCTGACGTCCCGCACTCAACGCTCGCGGCTCGGGTGCCCGCGCCGACAAGTCCCCTAAAAGCATAGGGTAAAAACATACAAAGGAAGGGATCTAGTAAAGGAAATAACGTAGCAATTGATAACAGAAATAGAGTTATATTACAAGATAACTTGTCGCAGCGCCTAACAGATTGATCTCATAACATTGCCAGCAGCGACAAGGAGAAGAAGAAATGGGCGGCCTAGTCTACGCGATCGCCCTCAACCCTCTTGATATCGCTCACCTTGTCCACAATGGGTGCGACAAGGGCCTTGAGCGCATCCAGATCAGCGTCAGGCGGCAAGGACTTGAGGACGTTGGTGAGGTTGAGGCCTGGGTTGCGGAAGGCCACCTTCATCAGCACCTTCTGGAGAGCCCCCGCACAAATCCTGCGCGACTCGTCGGCCAGCTGCTTTGGGATCCTCTCCCGGAGCCGCTGGAGTGTCGTCGCCACGCCCTTGAAGAACAGGCTGAGCTTGGCGCTGGGTTGGAGATGCTCATCGGAGGGATACCCAAAATCCTCTATCCCCAGCTGCGCCAACTCCCCGTCGATGGCAGCGGCAGCATCCACAAGACCTTCAGTCCAATGCTCCACTGTCTCCCTGAAGGCGTCGTGGGCGGCAGTAGCATTCGCCAGCAGTGCCTCGTCGGCCTTGACCTTCTCTGACAAGGTCACCTCTCGCTCCCTAGCGGCGTCCAGCGTCTGAGTCAACGTGGCTAGCTTCAGCTCGAGATCCTCCTTGGAATCCTTGGTGGCGCTGAGCTCCTTGCTCCTCTCTGCGAGAAGACCCTGCAGCTCGCCATGAGCGGCAGCGTCCTTCTCGCGCTCGCGCTTGAGCACGGCAAGCTCCTCGCCGCTCGCCTTGAGATCTGCCTTCAGCTGCGCCACCTTCACCTCCAGCTCCTTCTTGGCGGCCTCAGCAGCTGCGGCGGCATCCTTTGTTTCCTTGAGTGCCCCGCCAATCGCTTGCTCGCGCTCGGCAAGCTCCTCCTCGTAGCTGTCAAGGTTGGCCTTCCGCTGCACCAACTCACCTTCTCGCGGACTGCTTCTCGGCAGCAAGTCTTTGTTCCTCCTCAGCTTTGGCCTTCTCGAGAAGGAAGGCTGTACGCTCCTCGGCGAGTCGCTCCCGCTCCTGTGCCAGGGACCGGAGAGTTTCTTGATTGAGGCCCCGGAGCTCCTCCGCGCGTTTCTCCATATCGACTCCCGCCTTCGCGACAAGCGCTTCCCGGGAAGCTAGCTTGGCTTGTCGTGCGCGGTAGAGTGACAGCAGCTTCTGCAGCAGGTGCTCCTCCTCAGGCTCGCCACTGCTGCTGCTTGGCGCGTCGACCAACGACAGCCCGGCGGAGGCGAGTAGCTCCTCATCGAAAGTTTCTCCTTCGACCGGCGCCCTGGAGCTCGATGCCCAGGGGAGCTTGATGAAGATGCCGTCGCCGGCCTTCAAGTAGGCGTCGGGCTGAGGCTCTTCGGAGCCTAGCTCCGCAACAGCGGCGGAGGGATCGGCGGTCGGTGGAGCGCCTGGCGCTCCTGCGGCCTCAGGGCCGTCAGTGCGATCGCCCGACCCCTCGCCAGCTTCTGCAGCGGCAGCCTTGGCGGCCTCTTCGCCGGCGGGCTCATCAGCCCCGGCCCCTTCTTCATTGGCGGCAGCGTCGTCGTTGCTGCCGCGCGCGCCTTCCTCGCCGGCGTCCTCGGTCTCCATTGGCTCCACGGCAGATGGATCTGAAGAACGAAGAAGGGAGAAAAGTCAAGCAAAAATCCAAGAAAGGAAATTCTGAAGAAGAAGAACCCAAGGGAGGTTCTTAGGCAAAAGGGTTACCTGTGCTGGGATCTGCGGTCGCGGTCTCGACCGCCGGAGGATCACTGGTGCCGTCCCTTGTCGGAGAATTGTCCCTTGCCGGGGAGTTCTCCCTTGCCGGAGAGCGTTCCCTTGCCGGGACTCTTCCCTTGGCGGCGTAGTCGAAGCGTATGGCACTTCGGGGGCGGCTTCCGGGCCCTCCTGGTGAGGCTGTTCTGCTCCTGCACAAATCAACAAGCAAGATATCAGTAGAGAAAAGAGCACCCATGCGCGCCCGACAGCAGGAAGTAAACTACAAACTTACGCTGGGGGCTGCTTTGGGGAGTGGCTGCAGGGTCCGTCAAGGTGGTCTCAGACACACCACCTGCTGACACGGTGGGATCATCTTCGATGACAATCACCGGGGCCTTGGCTCTCTTCGCTGCTCTCTGGGCCAGCGTCCTGAAAAGGAATGGATTCAGATCGAAGCAAGTCAGATACAAGACAAAAACAGCAAGAATTGAAGAACTACAAGAGCACCAAAGAAACTTACTCTTCTTCCTCCTCGTCGGAGCTGAGCGCGGAGGAGTAGGATCCCTTGCCCGCTTGGCAGGGGCGGTGGCGGTGGACCGGGAAGATCCCGCTCCAGTTGCCGCAGCAGCGTGAGGCACTCCCGCGGCAACATTGCTTGCCGCGGTAGAGCGTGTCGCACGGCTTGGCGGCTGTTGGCTCGTTTGCCGCCCCGCTACGTCCCCGGCCCTGCGGAGACGCCTTCTTGGCGGGGCCGAGGGCTCCACTTGCGGCACGGTATCTGAAGACTCGGGCCCGACAAGGTCTCCCTCGCCGGGCTCGCTCGGTTCGTCTTCAGGACCGGCAAGCTCTTCCTCGCCGACAAACTCCGCGCGCTCGGCAAGGCTTGCCGCCTCTGCTGCCTCTGCCTCCTCCATGGTGAACCCGAACTCGCCCGCGGCAACTGCTGCCGCCACCTCTTCCAGCCTGGTGGCGATGCGCTGCATCTCATCATCAGTGGGGTCGCGGGTGAGGCTCTTCTGCTCATCAGTGCGGACCGGCACTTCTACCAAGTCGTCGAAGAAGGCTTGTACGACGTCATCCGCAGGTTCTTGCCAGGTTTGGGCGATTCCGTGCGAATCACACAACGGCATCATCGCGCGGATCCGGTCCAGTGAAGAATTGTTGCACAGCGGGACGACAGTCCGCGGCAAAGTAAATCGGTGCTGAGGGTCGCACTTGAACAACTCCCAGGACGGTGAAGTTGAAGTTGAGGCCCGGACGCAGCCTCATGATATCCGCCGAGTTCTTGAACTCCCAGGCGGGTCTCCCCCTCTCCTGCAGGGGGGCGATGCGGCGGCGAAGGAAATCTGCGCCGACGGCGCCTACAGTGAGCCCGGCAAGCCTAAGGCGAAGGATCCTGGTGACGGCGATCTTCAGCCTGTCGTCTTCCGGGGCCACGTTGCTCCAATCGTTGCCGCGTACTATTGGGGCTTGGTGCAGGGCAGTGAACGGCTGCAGGTTCTCCTCGACGATCCAGCACCACTCCGCTCTCCACTCCTCCCACTTGCTGCGGAGCTGACCCTCCAGATACTCATCCTTCTTGCCGACTCTCGAGATCCAGGCGATCCCTCCGGCAAGCGGCTCTCCTCTCTCGACCCAAGGCATGAAGAAGTGGCGGAAAAGGGCGACATTTGGGTGGACTCCAACAAAGTTTTCGCACAAATGTGCGAAAACTACCATGGTCAGAACGGCGTTGGGGGTGAAGTCAAGGAGGTGGAACCCGTAGGTGTTCATGATGTCGCAGAAGAAATCAGAAAAGGGCGGGCAGAGCCTGCAATAGAAGAACAATGCAAAGAACGGGTACCCGCTTGGAGCCAGTGCCGAAGCTGCAGCCGGGAGTACCCTCGTGCGCGGATGCGCACGCGTCTCCGTCAAGCAGAAGAGGTAGTAGTACTCCCTCAGCTCCTGCGCACCGAGCTGAGGGGGGAAGAGGGCCCGCTCCTTCCGCAGCGCCGCGAGCCGCTGCGCCTCGGCCGACTTCACGCCCTTCCACTTGTCGGCTTTTGGAGCCATGGCGGAGGTGGTGGGGGAGGTCGGCGGCAGTGGTGATGCTGGTGGCAATGGGGAGCGGGGCGCTGCTCTCTTTCTGCTTCGAGAAGAAGGGGGGAGCGGCGGAGATTTCTGGAGATTGAAGCAACAAACGGCGAGATGGGCGAATTGCCCCTGTTTCTCCTGCTTATAAAGAGGGAGGGGGCGGACGTTTCGCCCTTCCGAATAAAGAATCCACCCACGATCTCTCCCACGATGCTGCATTCGACGCGTGCCGTTAGGGAGCGCGCGGTGGATACGAAGTCAGATTCGGCGTGGCCCAGGGCGCGTGTGCCCGTGCCCTGTCTTGGGCCTAGCCCAACAGCGCTCGGCACCGTGTATGGCCCAGGCCCGGGGGCTCCTGTCGGTGTACTAGAATAGGGGTACCCTAGTACCCCGAACTTGTGCACGGGCAGTTGCAGCGCCCCGCAGCAAGGCTTGCCGGGCGACCGCCAAGGTCCTCCGTGGTTCCCTTGGAGCCATACAAGAACAAAGTATTTAAACTCAGGAGACAAGGCCCCGGCAAGAGGAGCTTGCCAGGAAGGCCAACCAAGGCATCCCAAGGAACTTGCCGCGACGCGCCACGCATCCCGGCAAGGCAACAAGGCCCCGGCAAGAGGAGCTTGCCGGGAAGACCAACCAAGGCATATCAGGGCCCGGTGAGCGACAAGCTTCCGGACCCGACAAGACAACGGCCGCGGCAAGGCGCTTGCCACAGCAGGCTGCCACTCTGCGCCCATGCTCCAGCGCATCCACCAATGTGTCGCTCTGGGGGCCTCTCCAGTTGCGCGTGGCGGAAGGCTGTGCAGCCAGCGGTGCGCAGTGGCATGCGAAGCTGACAAGACTGCCATCGTGGCGAGCGGTGGCGTCCCTGACGGTACCTTTCTGCACTGTTTGGGTGACGCAAACGAGCATTTAATGCCCTTGTCCCCTGCCATCAGGGTTAGGTAGGGTGCACTATACAAGTAACTGTACCAACCACCTCTCTTTTTACTCTTCCACCCTTCTCTACGTTGCCACCTATCGGTAACCCCTTTAGCATATAAAAGGAGGCCCATGCGCAACGTAGAGGGGGTTCGGCTCATTCGGAAGCCAGAAAAACACTTAGCTCTCTCGAGCAAAAACACAATATAATCAGACAAGCAGCAGTAGGAGTATTATCTCTCCGGAGAGCTCCGAAGCTGGGTAAACTGCTCGTGTGCTTCGCCTCGATCTGCTCTTCGTGCGATCTCCGCCCCCCGCCGAACCGAAAGGGGCATGGTCCGCCGGCCCCATAGGTGTTCGTGGATCAGTTTCCCCGACATCAGAGCTCCGAAGCTGGGTAAACTGCTCGTGTGCTTCGCCTCGATCTGCTCTTCGTGCGATCTCCGCCCCCCGCCGAACCGAAAGGGGCCCGGTCCGCCGGCCCCATAGGTGTTCGTGGATCAGTTTCTTGGAGCCATACAAGAACAAAGTATTTAAGCTCAGGAGACAAGGCCCCGGCAAGAGGAGCTTGCCGGGAAGGCCAACCAAGGCATCCCAAGGAACTTGCCGCGACGCGCCACGCATCCCGGCAAGGCAACAAGGCCCCGGCAAGAGGAGCCTGTCGGGAAGACCAACCAAGGCATATCAGGGCCCGGTGAGCGACAAGCTTCCGGACCCGACAAGACAACGGCCGCGGCAAGGCGCTTGCCGCGGCAGGCGGCCACTCTGCGCCCACGCTCCAGCACATCCACCAACGTGTCGCTTTGGGGGCCTCTCCAGGCGCGTGTGGCGGAAGGCTATGCAGCCAGCGGTGCGCAGTGGCATGCGAAGCTGACAAGACTGCCATCATGGCGAGCGGTGGCGTCCCTAACGGTACCTTTCTGCACTGTTTGGGCGACGCAGACGGGCATTTAATGCCCTTGTCCCCTGCCGTCAGGGTTAGGTAGGGTGCACTGTACAAGTAACTGTACCAACCACCTCTCTTTTTACTCTTCTACCCTTCTCTATGTTGCCACCTGTCGGTAACCCCTTTAGCATATAAAAGGAGGCTCATGCGCAACGTAGAGGGGGTTCGGCTCATTCGGAAGCCAAAAAAACACTTAGCTCTCTCGAGCAAAAACACAATACAATCAGACAAGCAGCAGTAGGAGTATTATCTCTTCGGAGAGCTCCGAAGCTGGGTAAACTGCTCGTGTGCTTCGCCTCGATCCGCTCTTCGTGCGACCTCCGCCCCCCGCCGAACCGAAAGGGGCTTGTCGGTGTACTAGAATAGGGGTACCCTAGTACCCCGAACTTGTGCACGGGCAGTTGCAGCACCCCGCGGCAAGGCTTGCCGGGCGAACGCCAAGATCCTCCAAGGTTCCCTTGGAGCCATTCAAGAACAAAGTATTTAAGCTTAGGAGACAAGGCCCCGGCAAGAGGAGCTTGCCGGGAAGGCCAACCAGGACACTCCAAGGAACTTGCCGCGACGCGCCTCGCACTCCGGCAAGGCAACAAGGCCCCGGCAAGAGGAGCTTGCCGGGAAGACCAACCAAGGTACCTCGAGGCCCGGTAAGCGACAAGCCTCCGGACCCGACAAGATAACAGCAGCAGCAAGGCGCTTGCCGCGGCAGGCGGCCACTCTGTGCCCACGCTCCAGCGCATCCACCAATGTGTCGCCCTGGGGGCTTCTCCAGGCGCGCGTGGCGGGAGGCTGTGCAGCCAGCGGTGCGCAGGGGCATGCGAAGCTGACAAGATCGCCATCGTGGCGAACGGTGGCGCCCCTAACGGGCCTTTTCTGCACTGTTTGGGCGATGCAGACGGGCACTTAATGCCCTTGTCCCTTGCCGTCAGGGTTAGGTAGGGTGCACTGTACAAGTAGCTGTACCAACCACCTCACTTTTTACATTTGTACCCTTCTCTGCGTTGCCACCTGTCGGTGACCCCTTTGGCGTATAAAAGGAGGCCCATGCGCAACGTAGGGGAGGTTCGGAAGGCAGAAAACACTCACGCTCGGTCTCGTTAGCAGCTTGTGTGTACTGTAGCACTCAGCGCTCCCGAGCAAGAACTCAATACAATCAGACAAGCAGCAGTAGGAGTGTTATCTCTCCGGAGAGCTCCGAAGCTGGGTAAACTGCTCGTGTGCTTCACCTCGATCCGCTCTTCGTGCGATCTCCGCCCCCCGCCGAACCGAAAGGGGCTCGGTCCGCTGGCCCCATAGGTGTTCGTGGATTAGTTTCCCCGACATCTTTGGTAGGGGGCGTCGAGATTGTGTGAACCTGATCTGGCGTTCACACGAGCTAGATCTTCATTCCCTTCATCAACATGCCACCGAAGAAGAAGACTTCGGCGGCAGCCGGTCCATCCACGTCACTTCCGCCACCGTTGGAGCAAACGGGTGGTGGAATGGACGCCGGCGGAAGAATGGACGTCGACGAGGAAGCTCATGATGCCGCCAGGTCCAAGAATAAGGTTGCACAAACCTCGGCGACTGTACATGTTCCACACCACTCTCAGGAGGCGCAAGACCAACAGCGTCATGGCACTAGCAGTGCCGTACGCATGATAGGCCAAGACCAAGCTGGTGGATCTCGGGGCGCTCAAGACCAGCATGCATGCCAGCGTGCTGGCACGAGCGGGGCACGGTCGCCTGGACGGGATACAGCTCCTTCCAACATAGTTAGAAGTCCGAGCACGTCCCGCTCCTCGCGCCGTCCGCCACTACCACCCACCACTCCAGCAGAAGCTTTGGTGCGAGCTCAACTTCTCCTAGATTACCCTCCGACATCGGACAAGATCGACGAATGGAGGGCCACAATTCAGAGTCTCATCGGCTACGCCAACGGTGACACTCCACAGCGGCAGAGCGCGTCACCGCCGCGGCAGGGTTGCCAGGCGCGAGCCGGTGGCGACGAAACGGGTGGAGGTGCAACTACCATGCAATCACTGCCCCGAAGGCCAAGATCACCGACTCGCCGGATCCACCTCGACAGCGACTCCACTGCATCATCGGATCCACGAGCTCGTCGCGATCAGCGCCAAGTCCTTCATGATCGGCAACAAGAAGACGCTCGAACTCGCATCGAGTGCCGAAGAGAAGCGCGACGTCAATCCGACAAGCGCGCTGGGCCCTCTGATGACATGCATGCGCCAGGGGAACCAGGCGATCTGCCGTATGCGGTAGGTTGCCCTGCGTTCACTCGTGAGCTGCGACAAGTCCAGTGACCCAGCACGAAAAACTTCAAGCCAGACGTACCGGAGATGTACGACGGCAAGACGCATCCGTCAGAGTTCCTCAGCATCTACACCATCGCGGTGCAGGCTGCCGGGGGACAGGATGACAAGATCCTTGCCAACTACTTCCCGCTGGTGCTCAAGCCCAACGTCAGATCTTGGCTCATGCACTTGCCGGACAACTCAATATCCTCTTGGGCTGATCTGTGCCATCAATTCGTCGGCGCCTTCACAGGCGGACACAAGCCTCATGGCCAGGAGAGTGATCTTCATCTGCTCGCCCAGAAGGAAGGAGAGCCCCTGCGCAAGTACATTCAGAGATTCAGCAGTGTGCAGCACAACATCCCAGACGTCCACCCTGCCGCGGTGATCAGCGCATTCCATCAGAAAATGCGGAACCGCAGGATGCGGGAGGAAATGGCGATGTGCAAGATCAGGGACGTCAGTGAGTTATATGCACTGGCCGACAAGTGTGCACGTGCTGAGGAAGGGAGGAGACTCCCCGGAGAGAATGTAGGAGCGGGAGGATCTGACAGTGAAGATGCTGCCCCGTCAAGGAAAAACCGGTGGCGGAACAACAGAAGGAGGAAAGGCAAAGAGGTGCTAGTTGTTGAGCAGTCCGGCAACGGTGGTGGCGCCAAGGAAGCCAAAGCTGGTGACTCCGGCAAGGAGGTTGCCGCGGAGGTGGCGGTCGCCGACAAGCAGGACGGCACCAACAAGCAGTATTGCAAAATCCACCGCACCAAGGGCCATGATCTCCAGAACTGTAAGAAAGTCGAGCAGCTTGTTGAGCAACAGAAAGCTGAATACGAGCGGCGCGACAAGGAGAAGGCCCAGGAAGGTGCTGGGGGATCCGGCAAGAAACGTCCCGGACGAGGAGGACGCCGCGGCAAGGCCAAGCAGCAGCAAGGAGACAGACCTCCCCGCGGCCGCGACAAGGATGAAGATGACAATGGCGATGAAGACATGGATGACGAGGAGACTGATGAGCAGGAGTTCCAGAAAGCCACAGAGGTCCTGTGCTTTGATGGTGGTGCTTCTCTGCATACCTTGCACCGTCAGCTCAAGCAGTGGGTGCGGGAAGTTAATGCAGCAGAACCACCCGTCGAGTCACGCAAGCCTCTAAAATGGTCCGGCACGCCTATCATCTTTGATATTGAGTACCACCCGGATCGCATAACTGCGGTCAGGTGCTTGCCGATGTTGGTTTCACCAACAATCCGCAACCGCAAGGTCACTAAGATGCTAGTTGACGGCGGGGCCGGCTTGAACCTGATCTCCTCCGAGGTGCTCCAGAAACTCCAGATCCCCGACAACGAGCTCGAAGAGACCGGTACATTTCAAGGAATCAACCCGGGAAGGAGCAAGCCGAAGGGAAAGATCACGTTGCCGGTAACATTTGGCAGCGAACTAAACTTCAGGACTGAGAGGGTCACATTTGATGTTGCTGACTTTCCATTACCTTACAATGGAATCCTTGGCCGTCCGGCACTCGCTAAGTTCATGGCAGCCTCTCACTATGCGTACAACATACTGAAAATGCCAGGCCCGATAAGTGTCATCTCTGTCCCTGGCGACAAGAAGGATGCTCTTATCTGTGCCGACAAGATCTACCGGGAAGCAGCAGCCGCAGCAGAACGCAAGACACTTGCCGCTGAAGCTCCCGGGGGGAAGAAGAAGACCAAGTCCGGCAAGAGCTCTGATGCCCACTCCGGCAAGCGCACCTCTTCGGAGTGCTGCGCTACCGTCGAGAACACACCATCGAGCTCCACCGGCAAGTGTAAGAAGGCAATGGCAGCTCCACCTGAGACCAAGAAGGTGTCCGCCAAGGAGGATGGCGCTGGTGGTACCTTCACCATCAGCGCCACTCTTGACCCCAAATAGGAAAGCGCGCTTGTTGCTTTCCTGCGGGCGAATGTCGACGTGTTTGCATGGCAACCGTCTGATATCCCCGGTGTTCCCAGGAAAGTAATTGAGCACCACCTTGCCGTCTGTCCTCATGCACGGCCCGTCAAGTAGAGAGTCAGGAAGCAGGCAGTGGAGCGCCAAGAATTCATTGCAGAAGAAATCAAGAAGTTGGAAGCAGCAGGCCTTGTCAGAGGAGTGCTCCATCCCACGTGGTTGGCCAATCCTGTTGTTGTGCGCAAGGCTAACGGGAAATGGAGACTTTGTATTGACTTCACTGATGTTAATAAAGCTTGTCCCAAAGACCCATTTCCCTTGCCGCGCATTGACCAGATTGTTGACTCCACAGCCGAATATGATTTGCTTTCATTTCTTGATGCATACTCAGGATACCATCAGATCTTCATGGCAGAAGAGGATGAAGAGAAAACCGCATTTATCACCCCGTGTGGCATGTACTGCTTCGTACGGATGCCTTTCGGTTTGAAGAATGCTGGTTCAACATTCGCAAGGGGTCCACCACGCTTTTGAGCTGCAAATGCACAGAAATGTGGAAGCTTACATGGATGACATAGTGGTCAAGAGCAAGAACAGGGCGACCCTGATTCAAGATTTAGACGAGACATTTGCAAATCTGCGCAAGATCAACCTCAAGCTTAACCCCGAGAAGTGCGTGTTTGGAGTCCCTTCCGGCAAGCTTCTCGGGTTCTTCGTGTCTCAGCGGGGAATTGAAGCCAATCCCGACAAGATCAAGGCCATTGAGCAGATCGAAGCACCAAAGCGCGTCAAGGATGTACGAAGGCTTGCCGGTTGCATGGCTGCTCTCAGCAGGTTTATCTCTAGATCTGCTGAGCGCGCCCTGCCATTTTTCAAAATTTTGAAAAAGGTAGGTCCAATGAAATGGACTCCGGAGGCGGAGGCTGCGCTGCAGGACTTGAAGAGATACCTGTCCTCCACTCCAACACTTGTCGCACCTAAGCCGCAAGAGAAGTTGCTGCTGTATATAGCGGCAACCAATCAAGTGGTTAGTGCTGCGTTAGTGGTGGAGAGAGAGGCAGATGATGAGCCAGGAACCACTGCAGATGCATCCAGCGACAAGCAGGGGGCTTCGCCGACAAGCTCTGGTCCCGACAAAGATGGATCTTCGCAGGAGCATGATAAGATGCAGAAGAGAATGGTGCAGCGTCCAGTTTACTTTGTCAGTTCCCTTCTGCAGGGGGCTAGATCAAGGTACTCTGGTGTGCAGAAGTTGCTTTTCGGCCTCCTCATGGCCTCGAGAAAGCTGCGCCATTACTTCCAAGCACATGAAATCACAGTCGTCACTCGCTTTCTGCTGAAGAGGATACTGCAAAATCCAGAAGCAACAGGCAGGATTGTCGAGTGGGTGCTGGAACTGTCAAGCTTTGGCCTCAAGTTTGAAAGCACTTCAACTATCCAAAGCAGAGCATTGGCAGAGTTCATAGCAGAGTGGACGCCAACCCTAGATGAAGAAATTCCACAGACGAGCATCCCCGTCAAAGAGGCAAGCAGAGAGTGGCTTATGTACTTTGATGGTGCCTTCTCGCTGCAAGGCGTTGGTGCGGGCGTGCTGCTTGTCGCACCCACCGGAGAGCACCTCAAGTATGTAGTCCAGATGCACTTTCCCAAGGAGCAAGCAACCAACAATACTGCAGAGTATGAAGGATTGCTTGCTGGTCTCAGAATCGTAGCAGACCTTGGGATCAAGAAGCTCATTGTCAGGGGTGACTCACAGCTTGTCGTCCGCCAAGTGAACAAGAACTACCAGAGTCCATTGATGGAAGCATATGTTGATGAAGTGAGGAAGCTAGAAGAGCACTTTGACGGCCTACAGATGGAACATATCCCGAGAGCTCAGAATGACATTGCTGATGGACTGTCAAAGTGCGCCGCACTAAAGTTACCTGTGGAACCAGGGATCTTTGTGCTCAAGTTGACTCAACCATCCGTAACACCCTCAACTGGACAAAGCAAGAAGAGGAAGTTGGTTTCTGGCGACTACTTTCCGGCAGAGCTCCTCGAAGCCGCCGCCAAGAAAGTCCCGAAGATCAACACCAAGAATGCTGAGGGGCAGTCTGCTCCGGTAAACCTTATGGTTTGTTCCGTTGAAGCAGACGCTCCAGACAAGTTTTGCTCCGGCAAGCTTGCCGGGGAACATCAAGCTCCAGCAGGGCCGCAAGTCCTTGCCGTAGAAGCGGATGTTCCCGCAGCAGCAGATGTGCCTTTAGTCCTTGTTGTCGAGCCACAAGCTCCAGCATGGGCACAGCAGATTGTCCATTTCCTTCAGACAGGAGAACTTCCTGAAGAGCAAGAAGAAGCGGAAAGAGTAGCCCAGCAGTCAAGTATGTACTAGTTTGTCGATAACATACTGTACAGAAGAAGACTCAACGGTGTGAAATTGAAGTGTATTTGTCGGGAAGATGGACAAAAGCTGTTGGCAGAGATACATGGAGGCATATGTGGCCACCACATAGGCGCAAGGGCACTTGCCGGCAAAGCTTTCCGGCAAGGCTTCTTTTGGCCGACAGCCCTCCAGGATGCAACTGCACAAGTAACCAAGTGTGAAGCGTGCTAGTTCCACTCCAAATAGATACACCAGCCAGCTCAAACTCTCCAGACGATCCCTTTATCCTGGCCATTTTCGGTCTGGGGGCTCGATATCCTCGGCCCATTCCCCCGAGCTGTCGGGGGCTTTGAGTACTTGTACGTCGCAATTGACAAGTTCACAAAGTGGCCGGAAGTGCAGCCAGTGAGGAAGGTGACAGCACAGTCAGCAGTCAAATTCTTCAGGTCAATTGTTTGCCGTTTCGGGATCCCTAACAGGATCATCACCGACAACGGGACGCAATTCACGAGCCGCACCTTCATGCAGTACGTCCAAGACCTTGGCGCCAAGGTCTACTTCGCTTCTGTTGCTCATCCGAGAAGCAACGGTCAAGCAGAGAGGGCAAATGCTGAAGTGCTGCGCGGGCTCAAGACCAGAACTTTCGATAGGCTGCGCAAGTGCGGAAGAAACTGGATCGAGGAGCTGCCGGTGGTTCTTTGGTCGATCAGAACGACGCCAAATCGAGCCACTAGCCAGACACCTTTCGCTCTAGTCTACGGAGCAGAGGCAGTTCTCCCCACGGAACTCGTATACGGATCGCCTCGAGTGCTCTCTTATGATGAATTTGAGCAAGAACAGCTGCGACAAGACGACGCGCTGCGCCTTGAGGAAGATCATCTTCAGGCTGCTGTACGAGCTGCTCGATACCAGCAAGCTTTGCGCCGCTACCATAGCCGCAAAGTTAAGGCCAGAAGCTTCGAGGAAGGCGACCTTGTTCTTCGGCGCGTTCAGTCCGCCAAGAATTCCAACAAGTTGACGCCGAAGTGGGAAGGCCCTTATCGGGTGAGACGAGTCACAAGGCCCGGTGTTGTCCGCCTTGAGACCGAAGATGGCATTTCGGTGAGCAACTCCTGGAACATAGAACATCTTCGTAAGTTTTTCCCGTAGGGCGCGGTTGCCGGAACCCCGTTCCGGCAACCACCTTTTGTACAAGTCTTGCCGCTGTTGCATGTAATCCTTTGTACAAAGCCGGGCGCAGATCCTGTGCATAAAAAGAACCCCATGTGCTCCGCACAACTTGTCCATTTCATGCATTAGTTTCTTTCTCGCATGCGTTATCTGACACTTTGTGCAGCACCTACATCCGGTGAGCAGTAACGAGCCGAAGGGCTCCATATCGTTATTTTCTCTTCTTTCTTCTTTTTCAACAAAGGAAAAGAAGGTTCCCTCGCACACATGTTTGCCGGGGGGGAAGGAGAAGGAAGGAGAAGATTGTGGTATGGACCAGGTGTCGTTCAAGCGAAGTCTTGCCTTGCCGGGAAGCAAACGACAGAAAAGCTAAGTTGCCAAAGTTTGAGCAATCAGTTTTTAAATTTTTGAGTTATCTTCCTCGAACGACCCTGCTTTGTATGGAAAACCTGTGCGCGGAGGAACCAACTCGTGGCTAGTTGCGCCCTTACTTTGTTTCGAGTCAGCTCAACAGCTTAAGTGTGCTGCATCTAGTCGCGACAAGGTTTCTTGTCGGAAGCAGCGCCGCCAGCAGGCTGCTGAAGTTCCGCACTCAGCGCTCGCGGCTCGGGTGCCTGCGCCGACAAGTTCCCTAGAAGCGTAGGGTAAAAACATACAAATGAAGGAATCTAGTAGAGGAAATAACATAGCAATTGATAATAGAAAGAAAGTTATATTACAAGATAACTTGTCGCAGCTCTAACAGAATGTTTTCATAACATGATTAGCAGCGGCAAGGGAAAAGAAGAAATGGACGGCCTAGTCTACGCGTCCGCCCTCGACCCTCTTGATCTTGCTCACCTTGTCCACAATGGGTGCGACAAGGGCCTTGAGTGCATCCAGATCGGCGTCAGGCGGCAAGGACCTGAGAACGTTGGTGAAGCTGAGGCCTGGATTGCGGAAGGCCACCTTCATCAGCACCTTCTGGAGAACCCCGGTGCAGATTTTGCGCGACTCGTCGGCCAGCTACTTCGGGATCCTCTCCCGGAGCCACTGGAGTGCCGTCGCCACGCCCTTGAAGAACAGGCTGAGCTTGGCGCTGGGTTGAAGACTCTCGTCGGAAGGATACCCAAAGTCCTCCATCCCCAGCTGCGCCAGCTCCTCGTTGATGACTGCGGCAATGTTCACCAGACCCTCGGTCCAGTGCTCCATAGTGTCTCTGAACGAGTTCTGGGTAACTGCAATGCTCTCCAGCAGCGCCGCGTCAGCCTTGACCTTCTCCGACAAGGTCTTCTCCCGCTCCTTGACAGCCTCCAGCGTCTGCGTCAGTGTGGCCAGCTTCAGCTCCAGGTCTGCTTTGGAATCCTTGGCGGCGCTGAGCTCCTTGCCCCTCTCAGCGAGAAGACCTTGCAGCTCACCATGGGCGGCAGCATCCTTCTTACGCTCACGCTTGAGCATGGCAAGCTCCTCGCCGCTCTTCCCAATGTTGGCCTCCAGCTGCGCCACCTTCTCCTCCAGCTCTTTCTTGGCGGCCTCTGCAATTGCCACAACGTCCTTTGCCTCCTTGAGCGCCCCGCCAAGTGCTTGCTCGCGCTCGGCGAGCTCTTCCTCGTAGCTGTCGAGGTTGGCCTTCCGCTGCACTAGTTCACCTTCCCGCGCGGACTGCTTCTCGGCGGCCAGCCTTTGCTCCTCCTCAGCTTCGGCCTTCTCGAGAAGGAAGGCCGTGCGCTCCTCGTCGAGTCGCTCCCGCTCCTGCACCAGGGACCGAAGAGCTTCTTGATTGTGCCCCCGGAGCTCCTCCGCGCGCTTCTCCATGTCAACTCCCGCCTTCGTGACAAGCGCTTCCCGGGAAGCCAGCTTGGCTTGCCGGGTGCGGTAGAGTGACAGCAGCTTCCGCAGCAGCTGCTCCTCCTCAGGCTCGCCGCCGCTGCTGCTGGGCGCGTCGACCAACGACAGTCCAACAGAGGCGAGCACCTCCCCATCGAAAGTTTCCCCCTCGACCGGCGCCCTGGAGCTCGACGCCCAGGGTAGCTTGATGAAGATATTGTCGCCGGCCTTCAAGTAGGCGCCGGGCTGGGGCCCCTCGGAGCCCGGCTCCGCAGAAGCGGCAGAGGGATCGGCGGTCGGCACAGCGCCTGGCGCTCCTGCGGCCTCAGGGTCGTCAGTGCGATCGCCCGACCCCTCGCCGGCTTCTGCAGCGGCAGCCCTGGCGGCCTCCTCGCCGGCGGTCTCATCAGCACCGGCCCCTTCCTCGCCGGCGCCCTCTGTCTCCATTGGCTCAGTAGCAGAGGGGTCTGAAGAACGAAGAAGGGAGAAAAATCAATCAAAAATCCAAGAGAAGAAAATCAGAAGAAGAAGAACCCAAGGGAAAGTTTTTGGACAAGTGAATTACCTGCGCCAAGATCTGCAGTTGCGGTCTCGGTCGCCGCAGGATCGACGGTGCTGTCCCTTGCCGGAGAGTTCTCCCTTGCCGGAGAGCGCTCCCTTACCGGGAACCCCTCCCTTGGCGGTGTAGTCGAAGCAGTTGGCACTTCGGGACCAGCTTCCGGGCGCTCCTGATGTGGCTGCTCTACTCCTACACAAATCAACAATCAAGATATCAACAAAGGAAAAAGCACTCAAGCGCGCCCGGCAGCAGAAGGCTAAACTATGAACTTACGCTGGGGGCTGCGCTGGGGGCTGCTTTGAGGAGTGATTGCCGGGTCTATCAAGGTGGTCTCGGACCCACCTCCTGCTGACACGGTGGGGTCATCCTCGATGACAATCACCGCGGCCTTGGCCCTCTTCGCCGCTCTCTAGGCCAGCGTCCTGAAAAGAAAGGAGTCCAGATTGGAGCAAGTCAGATACAAGATATAAACAGCAAGATTGAAGAACTACAAGAGCACCAAAGAAACTTACTCTTCTTCCTCCTCGTCGGAGCTGAGCGCGGAAAGATCGAAGTCCGGCCCTCCTACGGTGCGGCGAGGCGGAGGAGTAGGATCCCTTGCCCGCTTGGCGGGGGCGGTGGCAGTGGCCCGGGAAGATCCCGCTCCAGTTGCCGCTGTTGCGTGAGGCGCTCCCGCGGCAACATTGCTTGCCGCGGTAGAGCGCGTCGCACGCCTCGGCGGCTGTTGACCCGGCTGCCGCCCCGCTGCGTCCCCGGCCCTGCGAAGGCGCCTTCTTGGCGGGGCCGGGGGCTCCGCCTGCGGCAAGTTTTCTGAAGGCTCGGGCTCCTCCTCGCCAGCCTCGCTCGGCTCAGCTTCGGAACCGGCAGGCTCCTCCTCGCCAATGAACTCCGCGCGCTCGGCAAGGTTTGCCGCCTCTGCAGCCTTCGCCTCTTCCACAGTGAACCCAAACACGCCCGCGGCAGCTGCGGCCGCAACCTCTTCCGCCCTAGTGGCGATGCGCTGCAGCTCCTTGTCGGTGGTGTCACGGGTGAGGCTCTTCTGCTCGTCAGCGTGGACCGGCACTTCTTCCAAGTTGTCGAAGAACGCTTGCACGACGTCATCCGCAGGCTCTTGCCAAGTTGGAACGATTCCGTGTGAATCACACAACGGCATCATGGCGCGGATCCGGTCAAGCGAAGAATTGTTGCATAATGGGACAACGCCCCTCGGCAGCGTGAATGGGTGCTGGGGGTCGCGTTTGAACAACTCCAGGAGCATTGCATCCAGCTCCAAGACGGTGAAGTTGTAGTTGAGTCCCGGCCGCAGCCTCATGATGTCCGCCGAGTTCTTGAATTCCCAGGCGGGCCTCCCCCTCTCCTGCAGGGGGGCGATGCGGCGGCGGAGGAAATCTGCGCCTACAGCGCCTACAGTGAGCCCGGCAAGCCTGAGGCGAAGGATCCTGGTAATGGCGATCTTCAGCCTCTTGTCTTCCGGGGCCACGTTGCTCCAGTCATTGCCACGCACTATTGGAGTTTGGCGCACGGCAGTGAAGGGCTGCGGATTCTCCTCGACAATCCAGCACCACTCTGCTCTACACTCATCCCACTTGCTGCGGAGCTCACCCTCCAAGTACGCCTCCTTCTTGCCGACTCTCGAGATCCAGGAAATCCCTCCGGCAAGCGGCTCTCCTCTCTCTACCCGAGGTATGAAGTAGTGGCGGAAAAGGGCAACACTGGGGTGGACTCCGACAAAGTTTTCGCACAAATGTGCGAAAACTGCCATGGTCAGAACGGCGTTGGGGGTGAAGTCAAGGAGGCGGAAGCCGTATGTGTTCATGATATCGCAGAAGAACTCCGAGAAGGGAGGGCAGAGCCCGCAATAGAAGAATAGCGCGAAGAATGGGTACCCATTTGGAGCCAGCTCCGAAGCAGCGGCCGGGAGTACCCTCGTGCGCGGATGCGCACGCGTCTCTGTCGCCCAAAAGAGGTAGAAGTACTCCCTCAGCTCCTACACGCCAAGCTGAGGGGAGAAGATCGCCCGCTCCTTCCGCAGCGCCGCGAGCCGCTGCGCCTCGGCCGACTTCACGCCCTTTCCTTGTTGGCTTTCGGGGCCATGGCGGAGGTGGTGAGGGAGATCGACGGCGTGGTGATGCTGGTGGCAATGGGGGGCGGAGCGCTGCTCTCTCGGCTTCGAGAAGAAGGGGGGAGCGGCGGAGGTTCGTGAAGATGAAGTAGCAGCAACCAGCGAGGGGGAACGAACTGCCCCTGTTTCCTCTGCTTATAAAGAGGGATGGGGCGGACGTTTCGCCCTTCCAAATAAACAACCACCCACGATCTCTCCCACGATGCCGCATTCAACGCGTGCCGTTATGGGAGAGCGCGGTGGATACGGAGCGAGATTCGGTATGGCCCAGTCCGCGTGGCCCGTGCCCTGTCTTGGGCCTGGCCCAACAGCGCTCGGCATCGTGTCTGGCCCAGGCCCGGGGGCTCCTGTCGGTGTACTAGAATAGGGGTACCCTAGTACCCCGAACTTGTGCACGGGCAGTTGCAGCACCCCGCGGCAAGGCTTGCCGGGCGAACGCCAAGATCCTCCAAGGTTCCCTTGGAGCCATTCAAGAACAAAGTATTTAAGCTCAGGAGAGAAGGCCCCGGCAAGAGGAGCTTGCCGGGAAGGCCAACCAGGACACTCCAAGGAACTTGCTGCGACGCGCCTCGTGCTCCGGCAAGGCAACAAGGTCCCGGCAAGAGGAGCTTGCCGGGAAGACCAACCAAGGTACCTCGACGCCCGGTAAGCGACAAGCCTCCGGACCCGACAAGATAACAGCAGCAGCAAGGCGCTTGCCGCGGCAGGCGGCCACTCTGTGCCCACGCTCCAGCGCATCCACCAACGTGTCGCCCTGGGGGCTTCTCCAGGCGCGCGTGGCGGGAGGCTGTGCAGCCAGCGGTGCGCAGGGGCATGCGAAGCTGACAAGATCGCCATCGTGGCGAACGGTGGCGCCCCTAACGGTCCTTTTCTGCACTGTTTGGGCGATGCAGACGGGCACTTAATGCCCTTGTCCCCTGCCGTCAGGGTTAGGTAGGGTGCACTGTACAAGTAGCTGTACCAACCACCTCACTTTTTACATTTGTACCCTTCTCTGCGTTGCCACCTGTCGGTGACCCCTTTGGCGTATAAAAGGAGGCCCATGCGCAACGTAGGGGAGGTTCGGAAGGCAGAAAACACTCACGCTCGGTCTCGTTAGCAGCTTGTGTGTACTGTAGCACTCAGCGCTCCCGAGCAAGAACTCAATACAATCAGACAAGCAGCAGTAGGAGTGTTATCTCTTCGGAGAGCTCCGAAGCTGGGTAAACTGCTCGTGTGCTTCACCTCGATCCGCTCTTCGTGCGATCTCCGCCCCCCGTCGAACCGAAAGGGGCTCGGTCCGCCGGCCCCATAGGTGTTCGTGGATCAGTTTCCCCGACAGGGCTCGGTTCACCGGCCCCATAGGTGTTCGTGGATCAGTTTCCCCGACAGCATGTCATACTTAATGAGTGCTCACAATTATAAAACATGTCTAAGATAGTATATTTATATGTGAAGTCTCTCTTCCTTCAATATTCTTTCATGAATTGTTCAAATGACCAATACAATGATTGCTAACCTTCAATAAATTTACAACCTCTACTTCTTAGATGTGAAGTCGTTACTCCCCATGGGATAAGAAATTGAGAGATATATAATTTCATATTTTTGACATTCAACTCATTCAACCATTTACTCATAGGATATAAGTGAAGCACACGAGTAAATGACAAACTACTCCAAAAAGATATAAGTGAAGATCAATGAGTAGCTAAATAATTATGTAACTATGTGAAGACTCTCTCTCATTTAAGCATTACAGATCTTGGTATTTTATTAATACAGCAAGCAAAGGAAAACAAAATGACATTGCAAGGATCGAACGACTCGTGTGAAGAAGCAAAAACTTAGGTTCAACCGATACTAACCGATAATTGTTGAACAAGAAAGGTGGAATGCCTACCGGGGCATCCCAAGCTTAGATGCTTGAGACTTCTTGAAATATTATATTGGGGTGCCTTAGGAATCCCCAAGATTGAGCTTTTATGTCTCCTTAATTCCTTTTATATCACGGTTTCCCTAAATCTCAAAAACTTCATCCACACAAAACTCAACAAGAACTCGTGAGATAAGTTAGTATAAAACGATGCAAAAACCTTATCATTTTCTACTGTAACAAATTACTAAAATTATTATTCAACATTGCAAACTAAATGTCTCTTCATATTTAATACTCCTATCCTCAAATAGAATCATTAAACGAGAAAACATATACAAACAATGCAAACATAACAGCAATCTGCCAAAACAGTATAGTCTGTCAAGAATGCAAGATTCATCATACTTCCCTAACTCCAAAAATTATGAGAAAAATACTAAGCTGTAGAAGATTTATCAGAGCTCTATATGCAAAAAAAAATTCAACATTACATCATTCTCTTACTTTTCTAGGGAATTTTTGCAACAGCGGTAAACTTTCTGTTTTCAAACAGCAACATGTATACTTGCAAAATAAGCATGGTAAAGGCTATCCTTGACATTTTTATTGAAAATAAAGATGAAAAACATTATTCTAAATAACAGAAAGCTAATACTAATAAAATAAAATTATGCTCCAAGCAAAACACATATCATGTGGTGAATAAAAATATAGCTCCAAGTAAAGTTACCGATGAACGAAGACGAAAGAGGGGATGCCTTCCGGGGCATCCCCAAGCTTAGAATTTTGGCTATTCTTGAATATCTTGGGGTGCCATGGGCATCCCCAAGCTTAGGATCTTTCCACTCCTTATTCCATAGTGCATCAAATCTTTACCCAAAACATGAAAACTTCACAACACAAAACTCAACGGGAAATCTCATAAGCTCCGTTAGTGCAAGAAAGAAAAACCACCACATAAGGTACTCTAATGAACTCATTCTTTATTTATATTAGTGTTAAACCTACTGTATTCGAAGTTCTCTGTGGTTCATAACCTTACGTACTAGCCATAGATGCATCAAAATAAGCAAACAACACACGAAAGGCAGAATCTGTCAAAAACAGAACAGTCTGTAGCAATCTGTAACTTTCGAATACTTCTGGAACTCTAAAAATCCTAAGAAAATAGGACGTCTTAGGAAATTTGCCTATTGATACACAGCAAAAAGAATCAATACAAAAGCACGTTTCTATGATTTATTGATTTTTTTCTCGTGAGTGCAAAGTTTCTGTTTTTCAGCAGAATCAAATTAACTATCACCATAGGTTATCCTATAGGTTCTACTTGGCACAAACACTAAATAAAACATGAAAACACATCTAAGCAGAAGGTAGGTGCAAAAATTATTACTAAACAGGAACAAAAACACAAATAAAATTGGGTTGCCTCCCAACTAGCGCTGTCATTTAATGCCTTTCTAGCTAGGCATGACGATGACAATGGTGCTCACATAAAAGATAAGGATTGAAACATAACGGGAGCATCATGAAGCATATGACTAGCACATTTAAGCCTAACTCACTTCCGATGCATAGGGATTTTGTGAGCAAACAACTTATGGGAACAATAATCAACTAGCATAGGAAGGCAAAACAAGCATAGCTTCAAGATTTTCAACACATAGAGAGGAAACTTGATATTCTTGCAATTCCTACAAGCATATGTTCCTCCCTCATAATAATTTTCAGTAGTATCATGAATGAATTCAACAATATAACCAGCACCTAAAGCATTCTTTTCATGATCTACAAGAATAGAAAATGTACTACTCTCCACATAAGCAAAATTCTTCTCATTCGGAATAATGGGAGTATCATAAGAGACTTGAATACTATAGATATGTTTCCACATTAAAAGAGTAATGTTCAGAAAAAGGGTAATAATAACCATGACAAGTTTTATAAATATAATCATCACTACTTTTTATAGCATAAGTTTCATCACAATAATCATCATAAGTAGCAACTTCGTTCTTATCATAATCAATTGAAACCTCTTCCAAGATAGTGGAATCATCACTAAATAAAGTTGACACTCTTCCAAATCAACTTTCGTATTCATCACAATAAGATTCAACATCCTCCAAAATAGTGGGATCATTACTTCCTAAAGTTGACACTCTTCCAAACCCACTTTCATCAATATAACCATCAAAAATAGGAGGCATGCTTTCATCATAATAAATATTCTCATCAAAACTTGGGGGACAAAAAATATCATCTTCATCAAACATAGCTTCCCCAAGCTTGTGGCTTTTCATATCATTGGCATCATGGATATTAAAGGAATTCATACTAACAGCATTGCAATCATGCTCATCATTCAAATATTTTATGCCAAACATTTTATAGACTTCTTCTTCTAGCACTTGAGCACAATTTTCTTTTCCATCATTCTCACGAAAGATATTAAAAAGATGAAGCATATGAGACAAACTCAATTCCATTTTTTTATAGTTTTATTTTAAAACTAAACTAGTGATAAAAGAAGAAACAAAAAGATTCGATTGCAAGATCTAAAGATATACCTTCAAGCACTCACTTCCTCGGCAACGGCGCCAGAAAAGAGCTTGATGTCTACTACACAACCTTCTTCTTGTAGACGTTGTTGGGCCTCCAAGTGCAGAGGTTTGTAGGACAGTAGAAAATTTCCCTCAAGTGGATGACCTAAGGTTTATCAATCCGTGGGAGGCATAGGATGAAGATGGTCTCTCTCAAACAACCCTGCAACCAAATAACAAAGAGTCTCTTGTGTCCCCAACACACCCAATACAATGGTAAATTGTATAGGTGCACTAGTTCGGCGAAGAGATGGTGATACAAGTGCAATATGGATTGTAGATATGGGATTTGTAATCTGAAATTATAAAAACAGCAAGATAACTAATGATAAAAGTGAGCGTAAACAGTGTTGCAATGGTAGGAAACAAGGCCTAAGGTTCATACTTTCACTAGTGCAAGTTCTCTAAACAATAATAACATAATTGGATCACATAACTATCCCTCAACATGCAAAAAAGAGTCACTCCAAAGCTACTAACACTATTAGGAAAAGGGCTATAGATAATATGAATATTAATGGCGCACCACACATGGGGTGCGCCGCTACTATATAGCAGTGGCGCACCATGTGTTGGTGCACCATTAGTGTGGACACTAATGGCGCACCACACCAACGGTGCGCCACTACTAACAAACTTTTTTTCCAAAACTAGTACTGGCGCACCAGGGCACAGTGCGCCATTACTAGTTTTAACTAGTAATGGTGCACCACTCACCCCGTGCGCCACTACTAACAATTTTTTTTTACTTTTTTTCATAACTAGTAATGGTGCACCTGTGTATAGTGTGTCATTACTAGTTCAAACTAGTAATGGAGCACCACACACACGGTGCACCACTACTAACATTTATTATTATTATTATTGCAAAACTAGTGAGCACCACCTAACTGGTGCGCCATTAGTAACTAGGGTTACTAATGGCGCATTTGTAGGAGGTGCGCCATTAGTAACCTAGGACCAGCTAGATATTTTGGACAGCCACCTACCACACTCACTTTCCCCACTTCATTCTCTCCACCTCCTCCTCCAAGCTTGTCTCGGCTGCCTCCTCCTCCTCACCTCATTTCCACCATAGATTCATCCAAATTAAGTGGTTAAATTACCTTTTTTGGTAGGTAAGTAAGGGGAAAGCTTTCTTTATGTTGTAGATCTACTTTTTTCTCCCTCCAACAACGTGCACATGCATTTTTTATGGCCTAGCTAGATCTATGTATGTTTGTGGTGTTGCATATGTTTGTGGTGTTACATATATGTTTGTGTTTGCAGGTACCGGTATTTGAAATGCGATAGTTGCCAATATTTTGCCGGAATGTTGATTCATTTCCGTTTCGGCGAGAATTTTGCACTATGCATTCTTTTTGGTCCTATTTTTAGGCAAAGTCATGCCAAAAAATTTCTTGGTTCTAAAATATCGTTTTGCTCTACCCCGCAGGCGACCATGGTCCGCACGATGACCGAAGGCATCGTGAATAGGTTTTTGAGCTCCGCGAAGGCCGAGATGCTTCAAAAGAACGAGACGGAGATAAGATGTCCGTGTCGAAGATGCAAGCTGAGGAGCCTTATGGACCTGGATTCCCTGCAGGTGCCGGACCACCTGCTCTTGCATGGTTTCATGGATGGCTATCGGTGGCAAGGTGATGAAGATGATTATGAAGTCGTCCATGGGGGCCGGGTAAGAAATGAGGAAGGGCATGAGCAAGACAACCGTGGCGAGGGCGGGCGAGAAGACGAAGAATCTCCAGGACATGATCACGAAGTAGATGCAGTACACAGTCATCATCTAGAAGATGTCGGACATGATGGTGAGGAAGATGCCGGAGCATACGACGGGCATGATCATGAAGATGAAGATGCCGGAGCAGACGACGATGAACCATCGATGGGCTGGGTGCTGGACCCTCATATTCAAGAGCTGCTTCTCAAGAAGACGGATAACTCAAGAGCTGCCGCCCGAGAGAAAGCCAAGATGGATCAACTGGAGATAGACGCGGTTACTCCATTGTATGAAGGATGCAGGCCCGAGGATACCCGCCTGAAAGTGACGCTCATGGCTCTAGAGATGAAGGTAAAACACAAAATGACCGACGCATGCTTCGATGAGAACATGTCATTCTGGCACGAACGTCTTCCCAAGGGGAACAAGTGCCCAACCAGTTTCGAGGAGGCGAAGAAAATCGTGTGTCCTCCGGATTTACCGCACGTGAAATACCATGTGTGCATGAACAATTGCATCCTTTCTTGGGACGAGCATGCGGAGTCTACCATATGTCCGGTGTGCGGCGTCACTTGATACAAGAAGAGGAAGAAAGCTCCTCAAAAAGTGGTGTGGTACTTTCCGATCACTCCTCGTCTGCAGCGGTATTTCGCGGACCCTAAGGTAGCAAAGCTCCTGCGTTGGCACGCGGATAGGGAGGAGAAGAAACGAGAAGATGACGGAAATGATCCGGAGATAAATAAAAGACAAGATTTTGAGTCACCCTAAGGATGCGAGCCAGTGGCAAGCGTTGAACTTCGAACACCCAGAATTTGGGAACGATCCGAGGAACATCATGCTGGGCGCCAGCACCGATGGAGTCAATCCGTTTGGCAGCCAGAGAAGCACACATAGCACCTAGCCTGTGTTTGTGTGGATGTACAACCTTCCCCCCTGGTTGTGCATGAAGAGAAAGTGCATTCACATGAGTATGCTAATTGAAGGGCCGAAACAACCAGGGAACAACATCAATTTGTATCTGGGGCTGCTGAAAGAGGAGCTAGACATGCTGTGGAAACCCCAGCCAATACGTGGGACGCCGCAGAGAAAGAATATTTCCCTATGAGAGTCGCACTGCTCACGACGGTGCATGATTATCTCGGTTATGGATATGTCGCGGGGCAGGTGGTCCACGGATTTTCTGGATGCGTCAGGTGCATGGATGACACAACGTATCACCAGCTAGATAGAGATCCCGGGTCTTTGAAAACCGTGTTCATGGGACATCAAAGGTGGCTTCGCGACGATGACTCATGGAGAAAATGGAAGGATCTATTCGATGGTGAAACCGAACCCCGAAGACGCCCGCGTACGAGGAGCGGCGAGGAAATAGATGAGCTGTTGAAAAATTGGAAAGAGTGCCCACCGCCGGGAAAGGCGCCAGAGCCGGGAAAGAAGCGAAAGGAGCCAGAGCCGCTGCTGAAGGTATGGAAAACGAGGTCTGTTTTCTGGGACTTGTCGTACTGGAAGATCCTCCGTGTGCCTCACAGCCTTAATGTCATGCACATCACGAAGAACGTGTGCGAGAGTTTGCTTTGTACCCTACTCAACATGCCAAAGAGGACCAAAGATGGGCCAAAAGCAAGGGCAGACTTGAAATCAATGGGCATCAGGGAGGAGCTTCACGCTAATAATGATGATGATGATGATGATGATGATGATGAGGCGAAGCAGGACACGGAAAGTCGTCGCAAAGGCAAAAAAGGCCAAGAAGACCGGAAATGACTTCCCTCCCGTGTGCTTCACTCTAAGTCAGGAGGAGATCGATCAGTTTTTCACCTGCCTCGTAGGAGTAAAACTTCCTTATGGTTACGCGGGGTAGATAAGCAGATACCTAGACTCAGCGAAGCAGAAGTTCAGCGGGATGAAGTCTCACGACTGTCACGTGCTGATGACGAAGATACTTCTAGTTGCAATATGTGGGATCATGGACGCGCACATCTGTGAAACGCTATTTGGCATATACAACTTTTTCGACGTCATCTCTCGGAAGTCGGTTGGCGTGAGGCAACTCAGAAGGCTACAGGAAGAGATCATGGTGATACTATGCGAGCTTGAGATGTACTTCCCGCCTACATTCTTCGATGTTATGGTGCATCTGCTGGTCCATATCATGGAGGATATCATCCAACTCGGGCCGACGTTCCTGCACAGCATGATGTCATTCAAAAGGATGAATGGTGTCATCAAAGGATACGTTCGCAACATGTCACGTCCAGAGGGAAGCATAGCTAGGGGCTTTCTAACCGAAGAGTGCATCTCCTACTGCACGAATTATCTAGGCATCGAGAACCCCGTTGGTCTGCCCGTCAACAGGCACCTCGGCAGGCTCGCTGGATGGGGTCACCGTGAGGGTCGCCGCGAAATGCATGTCAACTTCGAGGGTCGACTCGCCGACTTTGAAAGAGCAAACCTAGTCGCGCTACAACACATAGATGTGGTATAGCACAAAACCTTTATTGAGAAGACGTACAATGACCGAGGCCAACAGAGGACGGACAGAGATATAATCAAAGAGCAAAACTCATGTTGCACGCGTTGGTTCAAGCAGAAGCTTCTGTCGTACCCTTTACATGAGGATTCTTCCGCGGAAGAACAACTCATATTCGCCTTGTCACAGGGCGCCGTGCACAACCTGATGACGTATGAGGCGTACGATATCAACGGCTACACATTCTACACCGAGGGAAAGAACATGAAGAGCGATGGTTATCAGAACTCCGGGGTAACGATGGAATCCTACACCGGTAACAACAAGGACAGATACTACGGAAGGATCGAGGAGATCTGGGAGCTGAGCTATGCTGGAGAGAAGGTCCCAATGTTCCGTGTCAGATGGGCCAAGAGCGTCCTAAAAGAAGACCGGTATTTCACCACCATGGTTATACCCGAAGCCAAATCCAAGACCGCGGGTGCAAACGTCACCGCTAAAAATGAACCATGGGTACTGGCTTCCCAAGTATACCAATGCTTCTTCATTACCGATCCGTCAAAGCTCAGTCGTGTTGTCATGAGGCGAGGCAAAAGGAAGATCATCGGAATGGATCGAGTCGCCAATGAGCAAGACTTCGACAAGTATGGCGACCCGAAGATGGAACATGACGACGACGATGAAGTACCAGCATACACCACAAGAAGAAGCAGGACCACCCTACCTAAAGGACGTCCGTTCAAGAGAAGAACTCCATTTATGAAAAATAAGGGCAAGAAGATTGTGAACAGATAGCTATCTAAGATCGATTGTATTTAAAGTGTAGCCTTCATTTCTCGATTGTATTTCGACATATTGAAATGATATTTCTTCTGTTCTAGTGTCCTCATGAATATTTATTTATGTTTATTATGGTATTGAATTTCTAACTCACAAAAAGTATTGAATTTGTTAATATTTTTTGAACTCATGAATATTTATTAATTTCATGGGCACTTTTTTAATTCATGAATATTTTTTCAAATTTGATGATATTTTTTCATAGTCATAAATGTTTTACCAATTCACAAATGAATGCAACTAAAAATCCAAAAAAAATATTGATGATATTTTAAAATAACAAATTTGATGATATTTTCAAATAACAAATTTGATGATATTTTTTCATATTCATAAATATTTTCAAATAACAAATTTGATCATATTTTTTCACATTCATAAATGTTTTCAAATTTGATCGTCATTTTCTAAAAAAATAGTAGACACAACTAAAAATAATAATAATAAAGTTACTTATGGCGCACCCCCCGCGCCAGATCCCCCTCCATCTCGATTGCTATCCCCCCTCACCAGACCCCCCTCGCCGCTGAGCACCCCCTGCACCCTCCCCTGTCTCCTCGCTCGGTTCCCCCGAACAGAATCGGCCGAGCGCACCACCCACCACCTCCCTCCCCCCGAGCGAGACCTAGGGTTCAAGAC